>NC_037337.1:24823756-25152256 GCF_002263795.3 Bos taurus
TTTCAAAACATGTATGAAGCCCCAGTAATTAAGATAGAATGGTCTGTTGGTATGAGGATAAAATGAAGTCAATAAACTGAATCAAGTCCAAAAAGAGGTCATAATGCATGTGTCATTGATTTTTTTTTTCTCTAAAAGTGCCTATGCAGCTCCATGGGGCTTCTCCTGTGGCTTAGCTGGTAAAGAATCCACCTGCAATGTGGGAGACCTGGGTTCAATCCCTGGGTTTGGAAGATCCCCTGGAGAAGGGAAAGGCTACCCACTCCAATATTCTGGCCTGGAGAATTCCATGGACTGTATAGTCCATGGGGTTGCAATGAGTTGGACACGACTAGTGATTTTCACTTTCACTTTTAAAGATGCCTATGCTCAAACTACTGCACAATTGCACTCATCTCACATGCTAGTAAAGTAATGCTCAAAATTCTCCAAGCCAGGCTTCAGCAATATGTGAACCGTGAACCTCCTGATATTCAAGCTGGTTTTAGAAATGGCAGAGGAACCCGAGATCAAATTGCCAACATCCGCTGGATCATGGAAAAAGCAAGAGAGTTCCAGAAAAACATCTATTTCTGCTTTACTGACTATGCCAAAGCCCTTGACTTGTGGATCACAATAAACTGTGGAAAATTCTTCAAGAGATGGGTATACCAGACCACCTGATCTGCCTCTTGAGAAATCTGTATGCAGGTCAGGAAGCAACAGTTAGAACTGGACATGGAACAACAGACTGGTTCCAAATAGGAAAAGGAGTACGTCAAGGCCGTATATTGTCACCCTGTTTATTTAACTTATATGCAAAAGCCTCTTGATGAAAGTGAAAGTGGAGAGTGAAAAAGTTGGCTTAAAGCTCAACATTCAGAAAACGAAGATCATGGCATCCGGTCCCACCACTTCATGGGAAATAGATGGGGAAACAGTGGAAACAGTGTCAGACTTTATTTTTCTGGGCTCCAAAATCACTACAAATGGTGACTGCAGTCATGAAATTAAAAGATGCTTACTCCCTTGGAAGGAAAGTTATGACCCAACCTAGATAGCATATTCAAAAGCAGAGCTTTACTTTGCCAACAAAGTTTGTCTAGTCAAGGCTATGGTTTTTCCTGTGGTCATGTATGGATGTGAGAGTTGGACTGTGAAGAAGGCTGAGCGCCAAACAATTGATGCTTTTGAAACTGTGGCATTGGAGAAGACTCTTGAGAGTCCCTTGGACTTCAAGGAGATCCAACAGTCCCTTCTGAAGGAGATCAGCCCTGGGATTTCTTTGGAAGGACTGATGCTAAAGCTGAAACTCCAAGTACTCTTGGCCACCTCATGTGAAGAGTTGACTCATTGGAAAAGACTCTGATGCTGGGAGGGATTGGGGGCAGGAGGAGAAGGGGACGACAAAGGATGAGATGGCTGGATGGCATCACTGACTCGATGGACGTAGTCTGAGTGAACTCTGGGAGTTGGTGATGGACAGGGAGGCCTGGCGTGCTGCGATTCATAGGGTCGCAAAGAGTCGGACACAACTGAGCGATTGATCTGATCTGATCTGATGCAGCTCCATTGGAGAAGGCAATGGCAACCCACTCCAGTACTCTTGCCTGGAAAATCCCATGGGCGGAGAAGCCTGGTAGGCTGTAGTCCATGGGGTGGTGAAGAGTCGGACACGACTGACTAACTTCACTTTCACTTTTCACTTTCATTCACTGGAGAAGGAAATGGCAACCCACTCCAGTGTTCTTGCCTGGAGAATCCCAGGGACAGGGGAGCCTGGTGGTCTGCCGTCTATGGGGTAGCACAGAGTCAGACACGACTGAAGCGACTTAGCAGCAGCAGCATGCAGCTCCATAGGGGGAAAGTTGGTCTTTCTAGGATAATAGCTAGAATAATTGGTTATTTGTATTTTTTGGAAGTAGCAGTGTTTTGTAGCTTCTGTGTATAAGTTCTGTACATGTTTTCTTAGATTTATGCCTAAGGATTTAGGGTCTTTCTTGAGCCATTGTAAATAGTATTATATTATTAATTTAGATATCCACGTTTATTGCTACTATATAGAAATGTATTTGATTTTGTGTTTACCTTGTATATCCTGAGACGTTCTGAACCCACTTACTAGTTGTAAGAATTTTGGAGGGTATATTCTTTGGGATTTTCTACATAGATAGAAAATAGTGGTAATTTGACTGCCCTTTCTGGCTTAAAAGGTTGTTTATATATTTTACTTGCTTTACTGCACTGGCTACAATGTCCAGCACTGTGCTGAAGGAGAGTGATTAAAATGGATATTCTCCCTTTGTTCCCTTCCTTAGGGAAAATATAGAGTCTTTTACCAGTAAACATACTAAGAGCTGTTGGGGAAATTCTTCATTATTCTTGTGTTTCTTAGAGTTTTCACCATGGTTAGACTATTGGATTTTGGCAAATGCTTTTTCTACACATTGCTGCTGATGAACTAGCTCATCTTATTGTTGACTCAAAACTCCTCCACTTCCCATTAGAAGTCCTCCTCATCTTCTTTGTTTTGGGCCAAGTATGCATGTAGCCATGATGGCAAATGACAGCCACTTCTCTTCAAGGTCACCCAGTATTGTGAGACTGAAGGAGGTGAGACAGACAAGTCTTTGTGGGTTCCAAGTGTCCTCATAGTTTGTCTGACTTTATGTGTCACAGTTTGTCCATGCTTTCGTCCTCACCAAACTTTCCTTTACAAATGTTACTCTAAGCTCACTTAAAGTGAATTCAGGCTCAACATCACATATAAAAACAACAGCTTTGTACAGACTTGTCCACCAGCTCTAGCCATTGCCTGAGATTTAGTCCTTATAACTAATCTCTTATTCTACATCACCCATGGTTCTGCTTTTCTGATTGTGCCCTGACACAAAGTCTAAGAGGAAATGACTAAGGACATGGTTTTGATGGTGACTTCACACAGATAGACCCAGGTTGTGATGAAGTACAACTGCCAGTTTAAACCATTATGGGACAAGTTTTCAAATCTAGACAACTTTACACATGTTCTGTATGGCTGACTTAAAGTCAAAAATTCAAGAGGAGAATGTATTAGTAGAAAGTTACTCTGGACACCTGTTTCCAATGACATAGAAGGAGCCTTCCTCTAGAATTAAATCTTCTGATCCAGACCACAACTTAAACAACCACAGGACTATCATTTCTTGTCTGGGGTCTGCGGGTGTGCATTTCAGCTGGGGTCCTGCAGCAGGGGGGCTCTCTCTTATCAAGCTCTGGGTTTTTGTACAGCTTTTCCTATTACTTCAAGCACTGTGAGTTCCCAGAGAGCACAGAAGTACTTTGCAGAATCTTCCAGCTGTAAGGATGAAATGATGAGGCTGATGGATTTATCTGCTTTCTGGAAGTTTACAGAATAGCGGCCATTCCTTGCATTACCGTATTCTGAATACTGTTCAATAAGGTAAGTCATCTGTCCATTGGGAAGTTGCTTGTACCAAAAAAGGTTGTAATAACTCCAATAATTTGTTTCATACCGACAATTCAGGGTGACTGACTGCCCCACTTGGCTGGATGTAACTGGCTGGTCTTGAGTAACTTTCTGGGCCACACCAGATGCTGTGGGGGAAAAAAAAAAATCAGAAAACAAAGATGAAGCAGTGAATAAAATAGTGTAGGAGTTATTTAGGATCCAAAGACCAAAAAATGAAATCATAAGATGCCTGCTTTTCTCCAGTCCTCCTTTCCTCCCCAAGTCCCTGTGAAGCTCCACGTGCCTGTGTGCAGGCCTTTCACCCTGAACACTGACACCCATGTTTGGAAGCCTCCCTACCAGAGAAGGTGAAGACCAGGAACACCCAGAGCAGACTGGAGAGCGGCATGAGGCATGGATTTCCCTACACAAATGTGCTTAGTTCTGCCTCAAGCTGAGAGTTCAGTGTCTTTGAGTGCCTGGCAGCACATATACATACTACCCAGTACCTGTGTGACCCCCTGCAACAGGAAGTGGGGATTGTCATGTTCATAGACCACGTGGTCTGTGCATGCATGGGAAAAAGTCTGGCTCACCACAAATCTTTACTTTGTCTACTTGTTTTTCCCTGGTCATTAAATTAATCAGATCCTGAAAGAAGGCATGAAAAAGCAATCAGTATTAAAATTTGAGCTGAGGGGAAGTGAATATTAAGCAAGTTGACATACATTAATAATTATTCAGCAAAATGGTTTTTCCAGATGATTTAAAATATAACTTACTATAGCCTATGAAATGTTCTGTTATCTATTAAGTGGTCATTTATTAGCCTACACTTACTTTTCTCTATCCAGAATCTAATGACTCTTTAAGAAAACTTGCAGATCTTAGGCTTCTTGGTGAATGGAAATTTTATTCAAAATAATTATTGTATCTCTTTGTCTTTGTATTGAGTTCTAAGACTCTATTTAGGTTTTTCAATAAATAAAGTTACTTCACCATAAATGACAAAAAAATCAGTCCATCTGACTTTCAGAGTATATTCAGTTTTAAGTTTCGAATGAAATTATAACAGGAATAAAATATTCTTTTGAAATTTGAAATTAAGTCTTATTTATTAGACTTTGAGGAAGATCAGGATATTCAGTCCTGTTCCCTCCACAAGTAGAATTGCATTTATTAGACCATGTGTCCTGGAATTGTCCTGATGTCACATTTTCTATGTCATTGGTCCAAAGTGTTCAGTCTCACTTGTTAGTGGCTCATTATTTTTCTCTTTGTAAAATAAATTCAAGATAAGTATGCCAAGTCTTTCTGTGACACAATGCTGTAATGCTCTCCCACAGAAGTTGGTATCTACAGGTTTCAAACACTTTGTTGTTGTTTTTCAGTTGCTAAGTCGTGTCTAACTCTTTGTGATCCCATGGACTGCAGCACCCCAGGCTACACTGTACTTCAATATCTCCCAAAGTTGCTCTAATTCATGTCCACTGAGTCAATGATGCTATCTAATCATCTCATCCTCTGCCTCTCCCTTCTCCTTTTGCCTTCAATCTTTCCCATCATCAAGATGTTTTCCAATGAGTTGGCTGTTCGCATCAGGTGGCCAAAGTATTGGAGTTTTAGCTTCAACATCAGTCCTTCCAGTGAATATTCACAGTTGATTCCTATTAGGATTGACTGGTTTGTCTTCCTTGCAGTCCAAGGGACTCTCAAGAGTCTTCTCCAGCCCCACAGTTAAAAAGCATAAATTCTTCAGCTTTCAGCCTTATTTATAGTCCAACTCTTATACCACATGTGACTATTGGAAAAACCATAGCTTTGACTATACAGACCTTTGTCAGCAAAGTGATGTGTCTGCTTTATAATATGTCATCTTAAGCTTCCTAGGTGGCACTAGTGGTTAAGAGCTTGCCTGCAAATGCAGGAGACATAAGAGAAGTGGGTTCAATCCCTGGGTCAGGAAGATCCCCTGGAGGAGGGCATGGCAACCCACTCCAGTATTCTTGCCTGGGAAATCTCATGGACAGAGGATCCTGGAGGGCTACGGTTCATAGGGATGCAGAGCCAGACACGACTGAAGCGACTTAGCCCACCTGCAGGTTCGTCATATCTTTTCTTCCATGGGGCAAGCATCTTTCAATTTCATGGCTGCAGCCACTGTCCATAGGGATTTTGGAGTCCAAGAAAATAAAATCTGTCACTGCTTCTACTTTTCCCCCTTCTATTTGCCATGAAATGATGGGACCAGATGCCATGATCTTAAATTTTTGAATGTTGAGTTTCAAGGCAGCTTTTTCACTTTTATCTTTCACACTCATCAAAAAGCCCTTTCAGTTCCTCTTCATTTTCTCCCATTAGAGAGGTATCTTCTGCGTATCTGAGGTTTTTTATATTTCTCCCAGCAATCTTGATTCCAGCTTGTGATTCATCCAGCCCGGCATTTCACATGTGGTACTCAGCATATAAGTTAAATAAGCAGGCTGACAATATACAGCCTTGAAAGACTGCTTTCCCAATTTGGAACCAGTCCGTTATTCCATGTCCAGTTCTAATTGTTGCTTCTTGACCTGCACACAGGTTTCTCAGAAGATAAGTAAGGTGGGCTGGTATTTCCATCACTTTAAGAATTTTCCACAATTTGTTGTTATCTACACAAAGTTTTTAGCATAGTCAATGAAGTAGAAGTAGATGCTTTTCAGGAATTCCTTTGCTTTCTCCGTGATCCAATGAATGTTAGCAACTTGATCTCTGGTTCCTCTGACTCTTTGAAATCCAGCCTGTACATCTGGAAGTTCTTGGTTCACACACTACTGAAAGCTAGCTTAAAAGATTTTAAGCATAACCTTACTTGCATGTGAAATGAGCACAATTGCATAATAGTTTGAACAATCTTTGGCATTGCCCTTCTTGGGACTGGAATGAAAACTGACCTTTTCGAGTCCCAAACACTTAGTATATGTCAATACCACAGAAGTTGATGACTGAAGTTTTGTATACTGTGCATGATCATGAAGTATGTATCTCTCAATCTTCCACTTAGTTTGATCATCTTAATAGATGAATTAATTTGAAAGAACCAAAGCAAATAAGCAAGTAGAAAAAGAAGCATAAACACAGTCTCCAAAACAGTGCCAGTTCTTAAAATTTAAGGTCAAAAGAACTCATTAATGAGTGATACAAGGAGGAGAGTTTATATGTAGTTGAACCATCTACTCTTCTGTCCCATTTCAACTCTGAGTGACAGGCAGCTGATGTCCTGGTTTCCAATTGTTTACAAGGAAGCAGGAGAGACCACAAATGACCAGAGCAGGCTGGGGAGCAGAATGATAATACATATATTATATGTATTGACTATGCCAAAGCCTTTGACTGTGTGCATCACAATAAACTGTGGAAAATTCTGAAAGAGATGGGAATACCAGACCACCTGATCTGCCTCTTGAGAAATCTGTATGCAGGTCAGGAAGCAACAGTTAGAACTGGACATGGAACAACAGACTGGTTCCAAATAGGAAAAGAAATTCTTCAAGGCTGTATATTGTCACCCTGTTTATTTAACTTATATGCAGAGTACATCATGAAAAACGCTGGACTGGAAGAAACACAAGCTGGAATCAAGATTGCCAGGAGAAATATCAATAACCTCAGATATGCAGATGACACCACCCTTATGGCAGAAAGTGAAGAGGAACTCAAAAGCCTCTTGATGAAAGTGAAAGTGGAGAGTGAAAAAGTTGGCTTAAAGCTCAACATTCAGAAAACGAAGATCATGGCATCTGGTCCCACCACTTCATGGGAAATGGATGGGGAAACAGTGGAAACAGTGTCAGACTTTATTTTTCTGGGCTCCAAAATCACTACAGATGGTGACTGAAGCCATGAAATTAAAAGATGCATACTCCTTGGAAGGAAAGTTATGACCAACCTAGATAGCATATTCAAAAGCAGAGACATTATTTTGCCAACAAAGTTCGTCTAGTCAAGACTATGGTTTTTCCAGTGGTCATGTATGGATGTGAGAGTTGGACTGTGAAGAAGGCTGATGCTTTTGAACTGTGGTGTTGGAGAAGACTCTTGAGAGTCCCTTGGACTGCAAGGAGATCCAACCAGTCCATTCTGAAGGAGATCAGCCCTGGGATTTCTTTGGAAGGAATGATGCTAAAGCTGAAACTCCAGTACTTTAGCCACCTTATGCAAAGAGTTGACTCATTCAAAAGACTCTGATGCTGGGAGGGATTGGGGGCAGGAGGAGAAGGGGATGACAGAGGATGAGATGGCTGGATGGCATCACTGACTCGATGGACGTGAGTCTGAGTGAACTCCGGGAGTTGGTGATGGACAGGGAGTCCCGGCATGCTGCGATTCATGGGGTCACAAAGAGTCGGACACGACTGAGCGACTGATCTGATCTGATCTGATCTGATTATATATATCACATGTTTTTATATCCACTTTTTTATGCATAGTTGTGAAATTTATCCCATTTGTAGGTTCTTGTTCCTACCACTAAAATTAAGATACAGAATCATTCTATCACCCTAAAGAACTTACTTTGCAGACCATCCCCACCTCCACAACCCTTGAAAATCCCTGAAATCTGCTGATGTCCTGGTTTCCAATTATTTGTAACTAAGCAGAAGAGACCACAAAGACCACAACAGCCTGAAGAGCAGCTTGATATTCTAAAATATATATGCTAATATAATAATTACATATACATACCAGCAAATTGATATTGCCAAAATTTTATTAAAATACAGATCACAATCTGATACATCAGTTTTATATGCACTCTGGTTTTGATGCATAGCTCTGTGAAACTTTATCACATATATAGGCTCTTGTTAACCACCATTAAAATCATGATATAGAGTTGTTCTATCTCCCTAAAGAAACTCTCTTTGTACACCCTCCCGAGGCCTTCAATTCTTTACAATCCAGGTCACTACTGATCTCCTTTCATCTTGCTTTTGTCCTGTTGAGAATGTTGTATAAGTAGAATCACACTACATATACAGTCATAATAATCCAATAAGTGTAATCATATACCATGTAGCCTCTGAGATTGATTTTTTTACTCAGCATAACATCCTGAGACCCATCTAGACTACTCAGTATATCAATAGTCTGTTCCTTTTAATCACTACAGACTGTCCCCAATTTATGATAATTCAATTTAGAAATTTTGACTTTACAGTAGTGAGAAAGTGGTATGCATTCAGTAGAAATCATACTTGGAATATTGAAATTTTATCTTTTCCTGGGCTAACAACATGCAGTATTATGTTTCCTGGTGATTCTGGGCAGCAAGAGTGAGCTGAGCTCCTGGCCAGCCTCAAAATCTTGAGTGTAAACCACTAACACCTTTCCAGCCATTTCATACCCATATAACCATCCTGATTTTCACTTTCAGTACAGTATTCAATAAATTGCATAAGATTTCTATCATTTTAGGATAAAACAGACTGTGTGAGATGATTTCCCAACTGTAGGCTAATGCAAGTATTGGCCACATTTAAGGGAAGCTAGCTTAAATATATTGGATGGATTTTCTTTTTTTTAATTGATTTTTATTGGAGTATAGTTGCTTTACAATGTTAGTTTCTGCAGTGCAACTAAGTGAATCAGTTTTACATGTACATATTTATCTCTATTCTTTTTTAGATTTCCTTCCCATATTAAATGAACTTTTGACTTCCTATTGTTTCAACTTAAAATGATTTATTGCAAAATAACCCTCTTGAAGTTGAGAAAGATGTATAAATAATATTTTATTGTGTGAAGGTACTACATAATATTTATCTGTTCATTCAGTGAAGATCACTGGTTGATTTTCAGTATTAAGAATTCAGCAAGTGAATATTTAAGTGTATTTGAAATTCTTGGACTCTTTTCTAGAATGACTGGGCCAATCACCCACCAGCAATGCATGAGTGATCCAACTTCTTTGCATCCTTGCCAGAACTTCGTATTGTCAGTATTTTTAATTTTAGCCCTTATGATATATGTGAAGTGGTATCTCTTTGTAGTTTTAATTTGGATTTCCCTAATATAAATTTAGGGGTATATTCTTTGTATTTTCTACATAGATAATCATGTTAGCAGCAAATAGTGGCAGTTTTACTTCTTCTTTCAACTCTATAAGATCATTACATCTACTTTCTTTATTTCTTGCTCCAACATCTAGCACTGTATTGAAAGAGTGACAAGAATGGACTCTCTGGCTTTTTCTCTTTCTTAGAGAAAATTATAGTCTTTTATTAGTAAGTATACCATTAGCTATTGAAGAAATTCCCCACTATTCTCATGATCTCAGAGTTTTCACCATAAATGACTACGGAATTTTTGCAAATCTTTTTTTTCTGACTAGATTAATATGATGATATGATTTTTCTTTTCTACCCTGTTAATATTCTGAATTCCATCCATTGATTTTCAATATTAAAGTGTCTTGCACCCTTGAAGGAAATTACATTTGTGCTCAGTATATTATTCATTTTATATATCAATGAATTTTACTTGCTAAAATATTTTCAGAAATTTGTGTCTATCTTCAAGATAAAAGATATTTCCATGTAGTTTTTGGTTCTTTATGGTCTTTGTATGACTTGGGTGTCAGGGTAATATTAGCCTTATAAAATGAGTGAAGGATTATTTTCTATTTTCTGCAAGAAATTGTGTATAATTCAACGTTTGACAGAATTCTTCAGTGACACTGAGTCTGGGGATTTTTTTTTTTAATTAAAACTTCCATTTCTTCATAGACATCATGACTTCAGCTTTCTCTGGCCCCTGCTCTGAGGAGAGATGAGGAGGACCGACCCCTGGAGCCCACAGTGAGGTTTGGGGACGGACAGCAGGTGCTTCCAGAGCACTGTGCTTCTGCACAGAAGTAGGTTCCTGCATCTGAGAGCTGGGCGGCTGTGAGGTGCAGGGAGCTGTGCCGTCTGGTCTCTCCAAGCCAACCTGTCAGTCTCTGCTCTGTCTTCACTTCTCTACCCTTAGCTAATATCATCAGGAAGACAGAACTTCCCCCAGGCCTCTGCTTATACCACTGTAAGTTTTAAAATGCGCTTGAGGAATTGCAATACGTGGTGAAATTCTCTCCTTCTTGCAGAAGCAAGAATTCAGGAAAATGCTTTATCTGTTGCCCATTCAGTTCTGTTCAGAAAAGCAGTGAGAAGTAACAGAGAAAGTCTGATCGGATGTTTATTCTCTCAGCTATAATGATCTGTTTCATTCTTCTTGTGTATTTTCTCTTTTCCATGTCTCCCTCCCCAACTCCCTCTATCTCCCACATTTTAGTTTTTATGTTTTTCTCAACATCCTGCTCTCAGTCAGAAGACCCCACTCCTACAGTTGCCTGCAAATAAGATTCTGCTCTGCTGAATTTCCTGGGAGCAATTAGGGAAACCCCAAACTCACGTGATATTTGTATTCATAATATCGACAC
Source organism: Bos taurus (assembly GCF_002263795.3). NCBI lineage: Eukaryota > Metazoa > Chordata > Mammalia > Artiodactyla > Bovidae > Bos > Bos taurus. Next base: position 24,834,643 of record NC_037337.1, read on the forward strand.
TGGTGCTAACAGTAGCATCTCCCTTTTCTTCCTCTTCAGAAAGAGTTGCTGAATCTGCCTGCTCCTAAAAGGGTTTTCCATGTATCACCTTCTTCCAGACCTATAGAAACCTGGTCTATACTGCCTTTGGGCAATAAAAAAGAAAGGAGTGACTGCAGTTTGAGACAGCCCATCACTTACCACCATGTTACCCACCCATCTTCTCCACGGAGTGTCTATGTTTGCAGATGCTGCCCCTCTGTGACTGTATCAAAAATTGCTGATCCAGTAATACCTGGTAAATAGTGGTTACTCAAACATTTGTTGAATGATAAATAAATGTGTATGTTTACTTATGTGAGAATTTGAATGCAAATGTCCCAGAAAGTAATTTAATTAATTACTCTTTTTCAAAGTAATTAAATAATGCCCTTCCATGAATGCAAACCATCAGGAGTTGCTTGTAGCTATTTAGAAATGTTACCTTTGAAAAACTGTGTTAGCCCCAGTAGCCCTTGTTCTTCCATTACAAATTATGACAAATTTGATGGCTCCAAAAAGCAAGAACTGGTTCCCTTCAATATGGAGGTCAGAAGCCTGAAAACAAGGTGTCAGCAGGAACATACTCCTTCTAAATGGTCTAGGAGAGAATCCTTCCTTGCCTCTTCTGGCTTCTGGTGGCCCCAGGTCCTCCTTTGCTAGTGACTGTATACCTCCAACCTCCTCCTCCATTGAGAAGACCTCACAAGGCCTTCTCACCTGTGTGTCTCTTAAAAAGACACTTGTCACTGGATTGAGGCCCCACCAAGATAATCCAGTATGATTGGATTTTAATACCCTTTTATTAATTAAATTTGAAAAGTTTCCTTGTTAAATAAGTTCACGTTTACAGTTTCCATGGATTAGGATGAGAATGTATCTTTAGGGGCCCACCCTCCAGCTCACTATAGGATCCTTAATGTGTTTGAAGTGTTGCCATGCAGTTATATAAATGGTAGACATCTCAAAACTTCTTTAAAGTCAAAAGTAAATCTGAATCTGAATTACTTTATATATAGAAACAGAAAGAGTAGCAGGTTTGGGATGTAACCCATGAGTTAAGTTCTTTGAAATGCACATAACTGGGATAACTTTTCCTTTTCAGCCATGTTGGATTTGGACCCCCAAATGAAGACAAATCTAGCAATGCTATGCTGCTGAAGGCTCCATCTCCACCCTAAAAGAGCAATGGGTCTGGAGCAGCACTTTGGGATGCTCTAAAAGTTCCCTCGTCTTCATGCAGATCAGGAGCCCTGCTGCGGTTTACACAGAAGAATGTAAACCAAGACAGAATAGTCACCCACTGGAGAAGGTTGCCCTTTCCCAACTCACACCATCGTATTTGCTATAGCCTATCTCTGGGTCTTGTGCTGTGAAGGAGATATTTGCTAAATGAAAAGAAGGGAACTTGACCGTGCTTTAGTTTGTGGACTAAAAAGAATCTCTACATGCCTCGTACTTGTAGGAAACAGCTTGAATAAATATAAATATAAGATGGCCCTCAGTAGCAAATATTCCTGTCAAACCACCTTAAGAGGGGACCAGATCCAAGAATATTTATAATTAAAAGTTAGCAATATTATCCGCTATGATTTCACATAAGAAGTAATGTTGCTTGAACTGGGCTGTAAAGGTTGAGTACATATGTGTGTTTTACACAAGTACTTGGGAAAAACCATTCTGACCACAGAGGACAGCATCCGCAAAGGTTCAGATTAAGGAAAAAGCTTAATACCAGCATAAATGGTTTTATTTTAAAGTGGCTGATGTACATCTAGAGTATGTGGCAGAAAAGGGTGAATGAGAAAACTAGAAGTAACTCAGGGAAAAATTGTACATTGCCTTGTAATTCTTAATATAAAATTTGATCTTTACAATTTCTAATGGTTCCTCATTATCCAAAGATGAGCAGGAAGTGAACTAATTTTATATGTTGTTGTTGTTATTATTGTTATTCAGTTATTGTTATTGTTGTTCAGTCGCTAAGTCATGTCCAATTCTTATTGACCCATGAACTGCAGCATGATGGGCTCCTCTGTCCATGGGATTTCCCAGGCAAGAATACTGGAGTGGGTTGCCATTTCCTTCATATATATATATATATATATAAACTCTGTGGTCACGTAGAAGTCAGATTCAAAGAGTTGAGAATAAAGGCAGGAGGAGAGTGAAGCGGCCTTTGCAGTTATCCAAGTGAGAGGTGCTAAATGCTTGGATTAGGGGAGTTGCAAGGAGTATAGAGATGAGGAAGTGGGTGGGGGTGCTATTTGAGAAGTAAACTGACATGATCTTGATGACTATTAAGGTCTATGTGCTTCATTAGCACTCTGGTGCCAGTTGCCACAAGGAATGTATTTATTCTATCAGCTCATGTGGATCTAGTGGCCAAAGTTACCTCCAGTGATTCTTGCTTCCTGATATCTGGGACCTTGTGTAGCCCCCGTACACACTGAGTCCAGACTGGCTGCATGACTTACTGTAGTAAACAGATGAGCAGAAGTTAACATCATGCCAGTTCTGAGGCGAAAGGTGGCGACTCTTTGGCAGTTGACACTTCTGTAATTTGGAAGCCCTGAGGCACAATGTAAGCTGCCCAGCTTCCCTCAGGGCCACAGAGAGAGATCACATGTATGGGCCATGGTCACTCCTGAAAATGTCTGAGGAAGAGATGAGCCCAGGCCTCTGAGATTTCAGTTGAGCCTCAGCTTCCAGTCAACCTCACTAATTAAGGGAGTAAATTGAGGGATTCCAGTACAGTTGAGCCCCCTTTCACCGCATGGAGCAGAGGTATCATGAGATAATTAAACAGTAAGTTTTGAGGTGGTTTGTTGTGCAGCAAAACACAATGACACTAAAGCCCATGAAGAGAATCCTGTTGAAGACTTGTGAGATATGAGCAAAAATGAAATGTGTTTTTCCTCTCTCTGATTTCTGATTGTCTCTAAGAGCTTACCTGAAACATCTGTTTGTTTCATCAAACTTCATTTCACGTGTGGTCTGAGTGCTCCTGCCTTAGCACAGAAGATTAGCTGGTGATGCTCAGGTGTGATCAGAGAAGGCCATGGCACCCCACTCCAGTACTCTTGCCTGGAAAATCCCATGGACGGAGGAGCCTGGTGGGCTGCAGTCCATGGGGTCGCTAAGAGTCAGACACGACTGAGCAACTTCACTTTCATCTTTCACTTTTATGCATTGGAGAAGGAAATGGCAACCCACTCCAGTGTTCTTGCCTGGAGAATCCCGGGGACAGGGGAGCCTGGTGGGCTGCCATCTATGGGGTCACACAGAGTCGGACATGACTGAAGTGACTTAGCAGCAGCAGCAGCTCAGGTGTGATGAGAGCCTTGGGCCCCACAGGTGTTTGGTTGATCATGTTGGGGCCCTACAGTAAACAGGGACATGTGAGCTTTCCTTGTTCAATTTGATGTTTATATTTCACTCATTCTTCTCACTCCAAGTGACTTTAAAAAATGAGGGACTATTTAAGAGGTCATATCTGTATCTCTATAACTAACACAACAGAATATTTTCAATTTCAAATCCATTTGAGAACCCAAAGAAACTGAAAAGTTTGGTGCATGTTTGCTTGGTTATATATGACTTTCATAAAGACACAGGTATATTTTAAGTAATCTCATTTCCAGGTTTGCATTTTCCCCATATTTATAAGAGTAGATTTTCCAAATTATGTGCCACTGCATCCAGGAATTGATTACCTGTGTGGAAAGTGCTTTATCTCCTTACCTCCTAAGGAATGTGGAATCACAGGTCAGTTTCAAGCAGCATTCTATATTGAAGTGCTGTACAGATGTAATCAGTTTCTATATGTTCTTTGGTATGAAAAATACATGAAGCACTGTGTTGCAGCAACACACAGTATAGACACATTTTGTCCTTGCTTTTTCTCTGTGGTTTTTGTTTCTACCAATTCGGAGTTAGCTAAAACACAGGATCTTCACTGATAGTATTAGAAATTCCTTCCATTGATCTTTATGCCAATAATGTTGAAGATCCAGTTTGGGAAGTTGACCAGCAGCTCTTTTTTTTTTTTTTTTTTTTTTTTGCATGTTGTTTAATTTCATCAACACTACTGTACAATGAACTACAGGTTCACCTCATTCACTTCTGTGCTCTACCTTCCAGTTCTATGCACATTCATATAGCAAAACGGATTCAACCATTTGCAATCTGATGGACAAACAGATTCATTACTGCCTTGTGAATGATCTTTGAAAAAGAAATCTTTGACATGAACATCTCTTAAATAGTTTCGGTCTGAGGGATTTGTATGCAAACCAGTATTGTTTTTATAATATGTATTATCTTTCCTAAACATAATGACACTAACAGATTTTTTTTAAATATAAATTTATGAAAGAGAGAGAGCACAATAACAACGTAATTCAGGAGACTGGACAGAGGCTGGATATTAATTACTGATGTGTATGGTGGGGCTGCTGCTGCTGCTGCTAAGTCGCTTTAGTCGTGTCCAACTCTGTGTGACCCCATAGACAGCAGTCCACCAGGCTCCGCTGTCCCTGGGATTCTCCAGGGGAGAAACCTGAAAACACAAGCTATAAGATGAAGAGGCCTGGAAGCAAGTTAATTCATGTTGACAAACCCCAGAAAGACCCCAGAATTAGCAGCCTCTGCCAGAGGAGCCTGGCAGGCTACCGTCCATAGTGTCCATAGCTTAGAGTTGGACACACCTGAAGCGACTAAGCAGCAGCAAAGCACCAATGTGGTATTAAGTTAAAATGTTAGTCACTCAGTTGTGTCCAACTCTTTGTGACCCCATGGACTATAGCCCACCAGGCTCCTCTGCCCATGGAATTATCCAGGCAAGCATATGGGTAGCTATTCCCTCTTCCAGGGGATCTTCCTGACCCAGGGATCGAACACAGCTCTCCTGCATTGTAGGCAGATTCTTTACCATCTGAGCCATCAGAGAAGCCCAATATAGTATTAAACTGGTGGGTTATTTGGAAATCTGCAAAATGAGCACAGGATCAGATAATTGATCAGCTTCATATACCTGGAAATTACTAAGTAAGAAACTCAGATCCTGGAGTTTGGTTACTGATTCATTATCACAATTACAATATAAACTGGGGGAGAGACCAAGGGGCTGCTGTCTATGGGGTCGCACAGAGTCGGACACGACTGAAGTGACTTAGCAGCAGCAGCAGCAGCAGATATCACAGCGATTTTTCAAAATGCAAACAGCCACATAGTAAAGAAATTACATACAGGTGTCCATGTAGTGGGAAGTTTGAACTAAAGCAAAACCAAAATCTCCAATGAGTTAAATGAGACAGAATTGATTGTTCTGGTATAAAACATGCAGACTTCCATGCCAGATGTGTGAGACAGTATATCCCCATATTACATTCATGCACATAAGGAAATACCATAAAGACTAGCTCTTAGGATGCAGCAGTAGTGAGGGGTAAATATTACCCAGGTATAACCACATTATTTTAGTTTTGAAAACTATCTAGTTTACTTGGAATCACAAGGAAAGAGGAGGCTAGGAATTGGAATTAATGATATGGCCAGTATACTGGTGGTAGTGGAGATTAGTGATGTTTAGAAACAGTCCAGTTAGTTGAGGAAGCTACAGTGACTGGAATGCCTGTTTATCTATGTCTGCATTTCCCCCTGATTATCAAAAACACTGTCATTCATTGAATGTCCCTTTTCCTCCAGACAATGGCTCTTCATCAATGCTGGTCCCAAAGCAGCAGCAGGTATGGGTTTGGGTATGGGCTGCAGAAGGCTGAGGGGCACTGTGTGGAGGCACAGAGGTATGTGGCTGAGTCTTCAGGCTGGGATCCTCTGATGTACATGGAGCTGTAGCCCTCCTTAGTATTCAGAGTGACTCTCACTTGTCCTTGCTTCTTTTCCTCCCCATTTATACTTATTACAAACAAGTTCTTGGGGCCCTTTGCAGGTTCCCATCTGTACCAGTGTAAAGCCTAGGAAGAGCTGGAAGGGAAACTGCAGGTGAAATTGGTGCTTTCTCCTTCCTGAACCCACAGCAAGGGAGGACGCTGTTCCACAGTCAAGAGGCTGCTCACTCCTGTTCAGAAAGACAAGGTCACACATAGAAACTGATTTCTCTACAGTGTTCATTGCCTTCACACATTCCCAGATATTAGAATCTTGAGGTGCCTGACTGCATCTCCCTCCTTCCCCATCACCACCCCAGACTGTTCAGAATGTCTTCAGCAGCCCCAGGACTTACGGCCAAGATGAAGCCACAGGACCAGCCATGAGGCTGGCAAAGTGTTCCTCTCCATTTATCCTGATCAAGTATCCTCAGCAGAGGAATGTTCTGCAGCCTAGATCTGTGAGACATGCTGCTTCAGAAAATAGGTTTCTGTACCTGGTTGCCCAACCAATCAGAGACAAGACCACATACGTGTGCTAGAAACACAGCAACCATTTTTGCCCTAGAATCAGTTGCCTGTGGTTCAAAATGAGGGATCAAACATCACTTTCTTGAGACCAACTTCACAAACATTGAGATGAGCTCACTATACAAAGAGAACTGACAACCTTTCAGAAGTGGGCTGCTTAATCATGGACTGCTACTATTCAACTTGAGAGAGTGGGATGGTAATATGTGACATGAATCCCGCTTTGGTTAAAAATCTTTATATGTATTCTAAACAAAATTTTTAAAACTTTCAAACTCCCCAAATAGAAATGTTCACCCACATAATGTGCTGAATTTTCTTTTGCTTCATGTACATTATTCTAATATGAAAGTCACACAATAGAGTTACTATTATTCCTAATTTACAGATAACAAAAACTGTAGCTCAAAGAGTTTGGGTGATTAACTCAAGGTGAAATATCAGGGAAGTGGCATAGCAAGAATTAGAACACTTATCTATCTGGTATGGAGTATATCGTGTTTGGAATTTGTCATGCCCCTACGTTAATGATATTCTGTAAATGTTTTAAATGTCAGAGGTTATATGTTTTAAAAATAATAGAGGTCTACTTGTTGATTTTCTTTCTTTTTTTAAAAAGAATTTTCTTAATGTCAATCATTTTTTAAGACTTTATTGAATTTGTTACAGTATTGCTTCTGGGTTTTTTAATTTTTTTGGGGGGTGGGGACAAGGCATGTGAGGTCTTAGCTCCCCGATCAAGAATCAAACCAGCACAGCACCCACTGCACTGGATAAGCACTTCAAGGACAATACAATACTGTATTAAGATAGAGAGTTACTCTTGGGATGAGGAAAGGCCTGTGCTCTAAGTAAGATATGGAGGGAGGGCTCCACTCTGACACTTACTCTGCAACATCAGGCAAGGTACTGAACCTCTCTCATGTTCAATTTCCACTTCTGCGAATAGTCAGCATCCTTCTTCTGGGCACTGGGCTCACAGTGGCATTCATCATCTCATTCACTTCTCCTAAGAACCCTGCATGGTAGATTCTATCAATATCCACCTTGCAGATATAAGGAAACTGACGCATACTCCCAAGATCACTCAACTAATGAGTGGTAGGTCTGGAAACATAATCCAAGTCTTCCATCTCAAGCACTGTTACACTGCCTCCCTAAAGTAGCGTGGACCCAACCTTGAAGGGTTAGGATAGGGACTAAGTGAGAGCACACCTGAAAATCGCCTCGCACAGCACTGCCCCAGCGTGCGCTCTCAGTCAGCTACAGGCAACGCACAGAACGCTGAGGACTGGGAGCCAAACCCTCAAATTTCAAAGGAGTCTCTCCACAAGATAGAGCTTAATATTTTTTGAGGTGTAATTGACAGTTTAAATGGTAGATCTCATGTGAATAAGTTTCCATGGTCTATCATGTTCTTACTGTTCAGGGAAAATCAGCTCATTAGGGTGTTATATTGAGAGATTGAGATGTTGTTGTTGGAATGAGTCTACCAAGCAGTGTTTGCCGTGATTGCTTAGTTTTTTCCCCATTTTTGAGTCTTTCTCCCATTCTCAGAATATTTCTATACTCTACTACAAGAAAGGACAGAGCAGTAGAAACTATTTCACTTACCAAAAGAAGAAGGGAAAAAGAAGACACCTCTTTGTGCAATAATTCTGAGCTTCCTTTCCAAGGTAGCCTATTACGTGCCAGCCAAAATCATTGCATGTAAGATGTTACAAGAAAACGTGAAGATACTTATTGGCCAACCCAATATTTGTCATTTGAAGTCAATCATTTTCACATCTGGTAGGCAAAGATTAAAAGCCAGCCAGTTGTCTCGAATCTTCTCTCTCCTATGATTTCTGCAGTGAGACTTTTACTGACTTTGGTTGAACAATGGCAGCCCCTATTGTGACTAGCGTGCATGCGTACATGCTTAGCCTCTCAGTCTTTGAAACCTTTGGACTGTAGCCACTCAGGCTCTTCAGTCCATGGGATTCTCCAGGCACATAATACAAGTGACTAGGTTTGCCCGCAATTTAATCCATGATCACTAGAGGGCGGCAAGGAGCCCAGGGTAAGCGTCACAAAATATTTAGCAGGACACCAGCTGGCAGTGCTTCCGCTTTCATTCTTGCTACGCAGTCGCTGGAGCCTGATTCTCTGGGAATGCAAATAGTAACATTAAGATAAAGCAGTCACAAAGGTGTGACATTTGAGTTTTCAGAGGTGCACCATGTAAATGTTTCGAGGGATAGCGTCACAGCAGAGAGGGCAAAGGCAAGAGGCACAGGTCTTGATATAGGGACATGCTTGGAGTGTTTAAGGAGTGATATCTCTTCTTTTCCTGTAGCCTCTTGTTTTTCCAGGCACACTACAACTAATAAACTTGCTAAAGCATTTAGCACTTAACTGGAGAGTGGATGATTTCCTCATCTACTGATCCTGGGGCAATTTCTACCTAGGTTTACCATCTTATTTCCTAGTTGCCTTTAGTTTCCAGTTTAAACTAGTATAATGTCACCATCACTGAGACATCCAGCCTCCCTGTCTTAGATCCAAGTGCTTCTCCATACCCAAACCTTCTCTTCAGGAGCCCTCTAAGATGGTACACTCTGGAAGACAATAAAAGTTTGGGACACTTTTCACAGTTAGAAAAGTTATGTCTCACTTCTCAAAGATTAAAAGAAATGGAACCTGTCTTATAGGGTTTTAACACTTCAATTAGATAATGGATTGTAAATTCACCCATGCCTTACTATATTATAGTAAAGCTCAATAAATATCAACTTTCTTTATTCTACTAAAGAATACCTTTCCTTCAAAGTCCACTTCTGTGACCTACTTTTCCCCACACACACACATCAGTTCAGTAATGGAAGCTTCCAGGATATTTACTTAATCACTTCCTTTCCTGGAGACAGTCATTATTTTTCCTTATCCTTTTGGTGTCATATACATCTAGCTACATTGATACACTCAGGCTGAAAGCACACGGATGGAACAGATGAGGTTTGATCTTGGTTTCTGTAAAAACAGTAAAATCAAGGTCATATTGCATGTTTACTACATATTGGATATAATATTTCTGATTTGGATCTCCAAGATTTTGCTATTCTTATTAGCTATTTTCTCTTCTTATTGATTTATGTGCTTTTAATATATCCTGCATTTGAGTCCTTTTTCAGGACTGTGTATTGCATACATAGCCTTCCAGTCCGGCCTTGAATTTTCCCTCTCTTTGCAGTGATTTTTAACAAACAAAAACAATTTTAAAATATACTTGTGTCCTCATAAGAAGGTCTCAAAACTTTGATGTGTTTGTTTTCTTTAGAAATGTTTACCTTTTGTGGCTGTTATTGCCTGTGATAAGTCAGGTATCACTATTAATGATGTTTCCCAGAATATAGCATATCAATTCCCCCTGAGTATTACTAAGAGTTTACCCACTAAAATAGACACTTGAATTTGTCTTCAATGCTTTGCAAACTTCTGCCAAAACCACAGAGGTGGACTTGCAGAATTCCTGATTCATCTTTATTACTTTCCATATAGCATTGTTCCTGAATAAGGAGCTTGTTTTATATGAAGTGAAGTACAACAGTGAGTGGAGATTCTTGCTATGAGCAGAGATTATAGAATAGGTAATGCAGGAGGTAGTTATAAATACCAGTTATGACCTTGTGGCCATTTGCAGTAACAAAAAATATAATAGTTATGAAATTACTTTCATTTTATATGAATATATTTATGTATACATTAACCATTTTTAACTTCCATCTCCAGTTTTCCTGCCTGTAGTAGCATAAAATGTGTTACTGCTACTGCTAAGTCACGTAAGTCGTGTCCGACTCTGTGCAACCCCATAGATGGCAGCCCACCAGGCTCCTCTGTCCCTGGGATTCTCCAGGCAAGAACACTGGAGTGGGTTGCCATTTCCTTCTCCAATGCATGAAAGTGGAAAGTGAAAGGGAAGTCTCTCAGTCATGTCCGACTCCTAGCAACCCCATGGACTGCAGCTTAGCAGGCTCCTCCGTCCATGGGATTTTCCAGGCAAGAGTACTGGAGTGGGGTGCCATTGCCTTCTCCGATAAAATGTGTTACTGCAAGTTAATTTTTATCTCTTTGTAGCTCAGTAGTCAAGTTAAATAATTCAGTGGATCCTCTGATTCAGCTATCAGAGGAAAGAGCATCACCCCTAAATGGATAAATGAACTTGGTATTCTCTTCGAGGGAGATAGGTTGCTTTGGTTGATTGAAGAAATAATTACATCATGTAAACAGGAAGCATAATTTTCCTGTTGTCCTTATTAAAAAGTAGTGTTGTTCAAGGAGGTACTGATGAATACTTAGTTAACAAGGAGGGAAGTTAACTAGTTAAGGTATTATGGTAGCTTTGTACTGTTTCACCTTAACTATCTGGAAATCTATTTCCTTGAATTTGCTTCCCTTTTTTGTTCTGGGTTAGGCTTTGCCATGAAAGAGATTTGTGTAAGTTTTGGAAGGTACTTGTGATGAAGTAGCCACATTTTTATGTTCTGCGGGTTGGTGCAGAGCTCCAGGGACTGGCAGTACATAATGTTGCTGATGATCTGATAGTTCAACTTATTATTGACTCACAACCCCTCTACCTCCCATCGGATCTCTTACTCATGCTCTCTTTGTATTGGACCAAGTGTGCGTGTAGCGTGATGGCAAATGGCATCCACTCCTCCTGAAGGCCCCCCACCGCTGTGCAACTGAAGGAGGTAAGAGATGGACAAGTTTTAGTGTGTCTTGTGGGTTCCGTTGTCCTCATACACTTCCATACATGTCACAGTTTCTCAAGGCTTATGTCCACATCCAACTTTCCTTCACAAATGTTACTCTAGTTGACTTACACTGAATTCAACTCAACACCAAATACAAATATAACAGTTTTTATGGACTCTTCCACCAGCTCTACCTGTTGCCCGTGTTCTAATCCTTATAACTTATCTCTTACTCTACATCACTGGTGGTTCTCTTTCTCTAATTGTGCCCCAACACAAAATCTGAGAGGAGAGGACTTAAGGAAATTATTTTCATGACGATTTCAGCTTCTAGACCCAGATTTGTGATGTGAGGATCTTTAGGTGAAACTGCCATTTTATATTCTTTTGGGGCAAGTTTTCAAATTTAGACAACTTTACACATGCTCTGGATGGTTGACTTAAAAGTCAAAAATTCAAGATGAGAATATAGGAGTAGAAAGTTACCCTGGACACCTGCTTCCAAATGACATGGAAGGAGCCTCCTTTTAGTATTAAATCTTCTGATCCAGACTACAAATGAAACAAGCACAGGGCTATCATCTCTTGTCTGGGGTCTGCAGGTGTGTATTTTGGCGGTAGTCCTGCAGCGGGGGTGGGAGGGGGTGGGGTTGTGGGGGAGGGGGGTCTTCTCTCTTATCCAGCTCAGGAGTTTTTGTTCAGCTTTTCCTGTCACTTCAACCACTGTGAGTTCCCAGAGAGCACAGAAGTACTTTGCAGAGTCTTCCAGTTTTAAGGCTGAGATAATGAGGCTGATGGCTTTACGTGATTTCTGAAAATTTATGGAGTAGCGGCCATCCCTTGCATTTGGGCTGTAAGAATTCTGACCAATAAGGTAAATCATCTCTCCACTGGGAAGCTGCTTATACCAAAAAATGTTATAACTGTTCCAACTTGTCTCATACTGACAGTTCATGGTGGCTGACTTCCCAACTTGACTGGATATTTCTGGCTGGTCTTGAGTAACTTTCTGGGCCACACCAGATCCTGTGGAAAAAATCAGAAAACAGAGATGAAGCAGTGAATAAAATAGTATAGGAATTAGACTCATTTAGGTCTCCAAAAAGAAAAACCAAACTGAAATCCTAAGATGCCTGCTTTTCCCCAGTCCCCCTTTCCTCCCCAAGTCCCCGTGAAGCTCCACGTGCCTGTGTGCACTCCTTTCACCCTGAACACTCACACCCATGCTTGGAAGCATCCCTACCAGAGAAGGTGAAGGCCAGGAGCACCCAGAGCAGACTGGAGAGGGGCATGAGGCATGGAATCCCCTTCTCAAATGTGCTCAGTTCTGCCTCAGGCTGAGAGTTCAGTGTCTTTGAGTGTCTGGCAGTACATATACATAGTAACTGGTTCCTGTGTGACTCCTTCAAACAGGAAGTGGGGTTTGTCATGTTCATAGGTAACATGGTCTGTGCACAGATGGGGGAAAAAAGTGTGATTCACCACAAACCTTTACTTTGTCTATTTTTTTCACCATAATTACGTTACACTGAGTCTGAAAAAAGGGCTTCCTTGATAACTTAGTTGGTAAAGAATCTGCCTGCAATGCTGGAGACCCTGCTTCAGTTCGAGCCTGAAAGAGGACTTTGCAAAAGCAGTTATTAGTAAAGATTTGAGCTGAGGGGTATTGAAGAACAAACAAGTTGACATTCATTGATGATTATTCAACAGAAAAATTTTGCCATCCCATCTAAAGTAAGATTTGTTTTAAAAATTTTTATTGGAGTATAGTTGATTTACAATGTTGTGTTATGGCAAAATGAAATGTCCATGGACAGAGGAATGGATAAACATGTGGCACATATGTACAATGAAACTGTTGTTGCTCTTTAGTTTCCAGTCCCCTCAGACTCTGTGACCCCATGGACTCTAGCCCATTAGGCTCCTTTGTTCATGGAATTTCTCAAGCAAAAATAATGGAGTGGGGTGCCATTTCCTTCTCCCAGGGGCTATACCTGACCCAGGGATCGAACCCACCTCTCCTGCTTGGCATGCAGATTCTTTACCACAGAGCTACCAGGAAAAACCCACAATGAAAGCACTCAGCCATGAAAAAGAACAAAATAATGACATCTGCAGCAACATGAACAGACCTAAAATAAGATGTAGTACAAGCTATGAACCCTTCTTGTAATCTACTTACTTACTGGTCATTCATTTAGCCTATGCTTACATTTCTCCATCCAAAATCTAAATACTCTATTTAAAAATTCACAGACTTTGGTCTTGGAGAAAGGCAGTCTTATCCAAAATTTTTGATAAATTTTTTTCTGGGTTTTAGAGCTCTAAAATATTGTTAAAATACAAATGATAACCTGATACCTCAGCTTTATATGCACTCTTTTTTATGCATAGCTCTGTGAAATTTTGTCAGAGGTGCAGGTTTTTGTACCACCACTAAAATCATGATACAGAATTGTTCCATCTCTCTAAAGATAACCATTTTCTTGCCCTCCCCATCCCTGCAACTGGTGATGACCCCTAGCAGATGCTGATCTTTACATCTCTATATTTTGTCTTTATGAGAACTCTATACAAGTAAACTCATACAGCATGTATACAATCATAAAAATATGTTAAGTGTAATCATCTACCATGTAGTCTTCTGAGACTGACTTTTTTTTCACTTAGCATTGACATCCGTCTAGGCTATTGAGTGTATCAATACTCGGTTTCTTTTAATCACAAGAGACTGTGTCTAACTTATGATGAATCAACTTAGGATTTTTGACTTTCTGGTTTAGAGAAAGCTATGTATGCATTCACTAGAAACCATACTTTGAGTTTTGAATTTTGATCTTTCCCCATGCTAGCAACATGCTGTATTACACCCTCTGACGGTTCTTGGTAGCAACTGTGAGCTAAGCTCTCAGTCAGACCCAGGAATAGGAGGGTAAACAACTGATCCACTTACAGCCATTCTGTTCCCGTACAACCGTTATGTGTTTCACTTTCAGTATAATACCTTTAAGGTAGGCCAGGTGAGGCTCTGACTCACAGTAGGGTAAGTATATTAAATGCATTTCCCACTTACTGATATTTTCAACTTAAAATGGTTTATTGAGACTTAACCCTATTGCAAGTTGAAATAGATCTATAAATTATATTTTATTGTATGAATATTCAGTTCAGTCACTCAGTCGTGTCTGACTCTGTGACCCCATGGACTGCAGCAGGCCAGGCTTTCCTGTCCATCACCAACCCCTGGAACTTACTCAAACTCATGTCCATAGAGTCGGTGATGCCATCCAACCATCTCATCCTCTGTCATCCCCTTCTCCTCCCGCCTTCAATCTTTCCCAGCATCAGGGTCTTTTCCACTGAATCAGTTCTTCCCATCAGGTGGCCAAAGTATTGGAGCTTCAGTTTCAGCATCAGTCCTTCAATGAATATTCAGGACTGATTTCCTTTAGGACTGACTGGCTGGATCTCCTTGCAGTCCAAGGGACTCTCAAGAGTCTTCTCAAGCACCACAGTTCAAAAACATCAATTCTTCGACGCTCAGCTCTCTGTATAGTCCAACTCTCACATCCACAGATGACCACTGGAAAAACTATCACGTTGACTAGATGGACCTTTGTGGGAAATGTAATGTCTCTACTTTTTAGTATGCTGTCTAGGTTGGTCATAGCTTTTCTTCCAAGGAGCAAGTGTCTTTTAATTTCATGGCTGCAGTCACCATCTGCAGTGATTTTGAAGCCCAAGAAAATAAAGTCTGTCACTGTTTCTACTATTTCCCCATCTATATGCCATGAAGTGATGGTACTGGATGCCATGGTCTTAGTTTTCTGAATGCTGTTTTAAGCCAACTTTTTATTCTCCTCTTTCACTTTCATCAAGAGGCTCTTTAGTTCTTCTTCACTTTCTGCCATAGGGTGGTGTCATCTGCATATGTGAGGTTATTGATATTTCTCCCGGCAATCTTGATTCTAGTTTGTGCTTCATTTAGCCCGTCATTTCGCATAATGTACTCTGCATATAAGCTAAATAAGCAGGGTGACAATATACAGCCTTGACATGCTCCTTTCCCGATTTGAATCAGTCCGTGTCCAGTTCCATGTCTAGTTCTGTTGCTTCTTGACCTGCATACAGGTTCCTCAGGAGGGAGGTCAGGTGGTCTGATATTCCCATCTCTTTCAGAATTTCCCACAATTTGTTGTGATGCACACAGTCAAAGGCTTTGGCATTGTCAATAAAGCAGAAGTAGATGTTTTTCTGGAAGTCTCTTCCTTTTTCCATGATCCAGTGGATGTTGGCAATTTGATCTCTGGTTCCTCTGCCTTTTCTAAAACCAGCTTGAACATCTGGAAGTTCATGGTTCACGTACTGTTGAAGCCTGGCTTGGAGAATTCTGAGCATTACTTTGCTAGCATGTGAGATGAGAGCAATTGTGCAGTAGTTTGAACATTCTTTGGCATTGCCTCTCTTTAGGATTGGAATGAAAACTGACCTTTTCCAGTCCTGTGACCAATGCTGAGTTTTAGAAATTTGCTGGCATATTGAATGAAGCACTTTCCCAGCATAATCTTTTAGGATTTGAAATAGCTCAACTGGAATTCCATCACCTCCACCAAGTTTGTTTGTAGTGATGCTTCCTAAGGCCCACTTGACTTCGCATTCGAGGATGTCAGGCTCTAGTTGAGTGATTCCACTATCATGCTTGTCTGTGTCATGAAGATCATTTCTTATATAGTTCTTCTGTGTATTCTTCCCACCTCTTCTTTACATCTTCTGCTTCTGTTAGATCCATACCATTCTGTCCTTTATTGTGCTCATCTTTGCATGAAATGTTCCCTTGGTATCTCTAATTTTCTTGAAGAGATTTCTAGTCTCTCCCATTCTATTGTTTTCCTCTATTTCTGTGCATTGATTGCTGAGGAAGTCTTTCTTATCTCTCTTTGCTATTCTTTGGAACTCTGTGGGACCAGTAAAATGACTATCAATAAAGTTTATTCAGATTTTATGAAAAATACTGGTATTTCTCAATTTTTAGAGGATGCAAAGTGCACCTTTTCCCTGTTAGCTGAAATATAATTGTTTATACCACATGAATGGCAAGATGTCACTTTCTCAAAAAAATTTTAAAAGCTCCTTGTTTTGTGAATAGCCATTCTAGTTTCAGACATTACATTATAATAGAGATGTCCCCATAGATACAAAAATGAATTACAAAGATATATAAAGACAACACTCTTTATGATACCACAGCAATGCAAACAATTATTTATTAATGGAAAGGCAATTAATGACAGAATGTCTCAGAGTACTATATGGGCATTGTAAAGAATGAACTGGACCTCTTCCCAGGTGGCACAGTGGTAAATAATCTGCCTGCAGTGCTGGAGACAAAAAAGACCAGGTGTGATCCCTGGGTCAGGATGATCCCATGGAGGAGGAAATGGCAACCCACTCCAGTATTCTTGCCTGAAAAATCCCTTGGACAGAGGAGCCTGGCAGGCTACAGTTCTTGAGGCTGCACATAAAAGAAGCCTTTGGAACAGGAGAATTATTTGTACTTTTCTCACTTGTAGGTTGAGACTAACACACTGGAACCAACATTTTATTGATACAAGGAAGAAACATGACAAATTGTTCGTGTTTCTCGCTTTATTTCTGTGTTGCAATTACGATTCTTAGCAGCCATAATTCTTCTCAGCCACATCAACCAATGAAGCACCACTTCCTTGTCCTCCTTTACTTATTTTCTTTATGCATCTTCTCCCCTTTTCCTTCCCTTCATTTTCCTCATCTCTTACTGCTCTCTGACTCTCCTTCCAGATGACTCTAGATTTGCTCTCGTGACTGCTCCCCCACTGTGTCCCTTCTTCTCACCAGAGAAACACTGCACAGGTGCAGCCCCATCTGTCCCAGTGTGCCTCTCTCAGGACGCAGTAGTACACAGCGGTGTCTCTCAGGGTGACCTGGGGCAGGACCAAGGTGCTGCACTTTCTGTCGGAAACTGTGTTCAGAGAGGCCATGCTGCTGTTCATGGTGCTTCATAAGCCATGAATGACATACTGTGGACTCTGATTGGGATTTTGCTGATATGAATGTATATAGTCATTTCTACCAATGGTATAGTTATTACAAGGCAGGTTTGCATCTTCTCCTTCAGCACAATCCATGGAGCTGGGCTGGGTGGTCTTAGCATCAATCACAGTCCCTACGGGGTTAAGAAATCAAATTAGCTCCAGAGCACAAATCAGTGTAATTCTATGGATCAAAGTCACAACCCTCCCATAACCCCTACTCCACTAACCCCTACTCCACTGTTTCTGTTTATGTCCTGCAAAAATACTATTGGTGTTCATTATTGGACTACAAGGAGACCAAGCCAGTCAGTCTAAAAGAAATGAACCATAAATATTCATTGGAAGGACTGATGCTGAAACTGAAGCTCCAATACTTTGTTCACTTGATGACAAGACCCGACTCCTTGGAAAATATCCTGATTCTGGGAAAGATTGAAGGCAAAAAGAGAAGAGGGCGGTAGAGGATGAGATGGTTAAACAGCATTACTGTCTCAGTGGACATGAATTTGAGCATATTCCAGGAGATAGTAGAGGACAGAGGAGCCTGGCATACTGCCATCCATGTATGTAAAAAGTTGTATACAACTTAATGACTGAACAACAATAAAATTATAGAGACCGAAGATGTGGCAAGAATCAGAGATCCACAGGCTTTGTTCCATGGGTGGTTGGCTCAATAGACATAGAGATTTCCTACAACCTGCTTACTGCTAAGGACTCATCCCGAATCATGGCCATGATTTAACCTGTCATGTAGAAATCTGTCCTCTTTAGCAAATCCACAGATAATTTCTCAGTTCCATCATTATAATGCTGAATAAAGCACAGGGAGAGGAGTAAACAGCAAACAACTTTGTGGCTCTTTGCCCTCAAGTCATCCCTTGTAGAAAGAGAACACTCACCCAAGGTCAGAAACACAGTTACTCCAGTCACCAGCCTCAGACTTCGAGGACAAGCTAGGACCACGGGCTCAGAGCTCAGGCTTGTGTCTGATCCTTGGCTTAAGGAGGTTCCAGAGAACAGAGGCAACAGCTGTTAGTAAAGACTTACAACGAATGCAGATACCACTGTGTTGTTGCCAGGACCTTCTCAGCCAATGATCAAGCAGTTCCTTATCTAGGTCTTCCTCCCCGGTTTTAGTCATGTCCCCAAAAGATGGTGAAACATTCCCAGCTCACTGTGCAATCATCTATGAAGTTTAATGTCTGGTTCTGGCAAAGGAACACCAATCACAGTGATGTGTCTATGTACAACCATTGGTCTATCATTTGTTTCTTAAGAAACTGGCTGATGCTCCAAGAAGCTTGTGGAATGCAGTATTTAATCGCAGAAAAATGCACTGAGCTCTGTGTTGTAAGATGATGAAAATTCCCATCCACGTTTCAGAAAATCTTTGGGAGGTTCAAAAGTAGGATGTAGTCTGGGAGATGGAAAGATTAACATTGAGACTAAAAGCTACACATCCTGGAACTCAGAGCTCTTGTAAGTGTTCTAAGAATCATGCATCGATCACCATCTAGATAGACATTTTTCATGCATCTGTTTTTAATATACTAACTGATTGACATAGATGGTATTCACCTCATCCTTCTTGAACAGTTGTCCATAATCCTCATGTCCCCTATGCCAATGCTTGTGGCTGTTGTATAGCAAGGATGCTAAGGCAGAGGAATAGACGGAAAGAAAGGCAAATCAAGTGGGGTTTGGGCGGAGAAGAGTATGAGCGGTAAAAAAAAAAAAAAAAAAAAGCTGGAGGCAGGGAAAAAGATTTTAAGGAATAGAAAGGTGAAGGGATAATCAGAGCAGGGAAATGGGAAAGCAGTGTTTAGGGCGGTACATGGAAAGGGCTTAGGCTATTGGGCTAAGATCCCCTGAATCCTTGACCACACACATTGAACAAGGGATAATAAAGCACAAGTTGTCTAAAGAAGATGAAAGCATATTATTTTTCCTTTTTTTGGCACATCAATGGAAAACAAATTTCCCTTCCCTTCTCCCAGAAACAGTTTTCAGATGAAGCAGCCCCCTCTTGTGACTGAATAAAAGAACTGGAGAGCTAAACCCAGACCCAAAGTCAACAAGCAACTATTTGAAAAGTTCCTCAGGTTTGAAGGTAAATAGGCTTCTCAGGTAACTCCCTGATGGTTCAATTGGTAAATCCCACCTGCAATGTAGGAGACCCTGGTTCGATTCCTGGATTGGGAAGATACACTGGAGAAGGGATAGGCTACCCACTCCAGTATTCTGCCCTGGAGAATTCCATGGACTAAAGTCCAAGGGTTCACAAAGAGTCAGACATGACTGAGCCGCTTTCACTTTCACTTCAGGTAACTCTAATAAAGAACTCACCTACCAATGCAGGAGACTTAAGAGACACAGTTTCAATCCCTGAATTAAGAAGATTCCCCTGGAGAAGGACATGGCAACCCATTCCAATATTTGTGCCTGGAGAATCCTTTTGACAAGGGAGCCTGCTGGGCTATAGGCCATGCATTCACAGGGTCAGACATGACTGAAGCAACTTACCACACAGCACACACATCTTATTTGTAATACCTCTGTACTCATCTGTACTTTCTTCATCCTAAACACTCTACAGAAGGTTTTAACTATCTTTGACTGCTTTATTGCAGTCATATGATTCTCACTTCTTGATCTCTTTAGTTTTCATTTGTATCCAACATTCCCATATTTAAAATTTACTCAAAAGCCCATATAATTCAACTGTTTATAAGAGAGGTTGGTATAGACTAGGCACTCAAGAATTATCTGTTTGCTGAATGAGCCAATGGATTTATTGAATTTAAAGAAAATGTTATGTTGAATACTGTTTAAATTATTTAAATTAAGGGATTTGATTTAGGTCGTATCTGAATGGCCTAGTGGTTCTCCAGCCTTTCTTCAATTTAAACCTGAACTTTAAAATAAGGAGCCCATGATCTGACCACAGTCAGCTCTAGATCTTGTTTTTGCTGACTGTAAAGGCTCAACTCACACGCTAGTAAAGTGATGCTTAAAATTGTCCAAGCCAGGCTTCAGCAATACGTGAACCATGAACTTCCAGATGTTCAAGCTGGCTTTAGAAAAGGCAGAGGAACCAGAGATCAAACTGCAAACATCTGCTGGATCATTGAAAAAGCAAGAGAGTTCCAGAAAAACATCTATTTCTGCTTTATTGACTATGCCAAAGCCTTTGACTGTGTGGATCACAATAAACTGTGGAAAATTCTGAAAGAGATGGGAACACCATACCACCTAACCTGCCTCTTGAGAAATCTGTATGCAGGTCAGGAAGCAACAGTTAGAACTGGACATGGAACAACAGACTGGTTCCAAATAGGAAAAGGAGTACGTCAAGGCTGGATATTGTCACCCTGCTTATTTAACTAATATGCAGAGTACATCATGTGAAATGCTGGGCTGGATGAAGCACAAGCTGGAATCAAGCTTTCCAGGAGAAATATCAATAACCTCAGATATGCAGATGACACCACACTTATGGCAGAAAGTGAAGAAGAACTAAAGAGGTTCTTGATGAAAGTGAAAGAGGAGAGTGAAAAAGTTGGCTTCAAGCTCAACTTTCAGAAAACTAAGATCATGGCATCCGGTCCCATCACTTCATGGCAAATAGATTGGGAAACAGTGGCTGACTTTATTTTTATGGGCTCCAAAATCACTGCAGATGGTGATTGCAGCCATGAAATTAAAAGACACTTACTCCTTGGAAGGAAAGTTATGACCAACCTACATAGCATATTCAAAAGCAGAGACATTACTTTGCCAACAAAGATCCGTCTAGTCAAGGCTATGGTTTTTCCAGTGGTCATGTATGGATGTGAGAGTTGAACTATAAAGAAAGCTGTGTGCCGAAGAATTGATGCTTTTGAACTGTGGTGTTGGAGAAGACTCTTGAGAGTCCCTTGGACTGCAAGGAGATCCAACCAGTCCATTCTAAAGGGGATCAATCTGGGTGTTCACTGGAAGGACTGATGTTGAAGCTGAAACTCCAATACTTTGGCCACCTGATGCAAAGAGCTGACTCATTTGAAAAGACCCCGATGCTGGGAAAGATTGAGGGCAGGAGGAGAAGGGGCCGACAGAGCATGAGATGGTTGGATGGCATCACTGACTCAATGGACATGGGTTTGGGTGGTCTCCAGTAGTTGGTGATGGACAGGAAGGCCTGGCATGCTGCAGTTCATGGGTTTGCAAAGAGTTGGACATGACTGAGTGACTGAACTGAACTGAAAGAGTTTCTCCACCCTTGGCTGCAAAGAATATAACCAATCTTATTTCTGTATTAACCATCTGGTAATATTCAAGTGTAGATGGTCTCTTGTGTTGTTGGAAGAGGGTATTTGCTATTACCAATGTGTTTTCTTGGCAAAACTGTATCAGCCTTTGCCCTGCCTCATTTTGTAGTCCAAGTTCAAACTTGCCTAAGTTTGCATTGTTTCCTGAGTTTGCATTCTAATCCCCTGTGATGAAAAGAGTATCTTTTTTTGGTGTTAATTCTAGAAGGTATTGCAGATTTTAATAGAACCATTCTTCATAGATTTCTTTAGGTTCCATTTTTACCATAGTGTCACCATCACTGAAACATCCATTCATCCTGTTCTGGGTCAAGTGATTCCTCATACCCAAATCTTCTCCAAGGAGCCCTCTAAATGGTACACTCTAGAAGACAATAAAAGTTTGAGATGTTTTTCACAGTTAGGAAAGTTATGTATGTCTCATTTCCCAAAGATTACAAGCATTGGAACAATAAAACCTGTCTCATAGGGTTTTGATATTTAGATTAGGTAATGAATCGGAAATGCATTCTACAGTTCCTGACATATAGTAAGTTCAGTAAATATCAACTTTCTACAGTCTGCTAAAACCTGCCTTTCCTTCAGTGTCCAGATCTGTGATCTGCTTCTCATCCCCACCCCACCCCCCCACCCCCCCGCCACAATATCAGTTCAGGGATGGAAGCTTCTAGGACATTTACTTAATCTCTTATTTTCCTGGAGACAGTCATTATTTTTCCTTTATCCTTTTGATATCATATACAACTAGCTACATTGATACATTGATCCACCCAGGTTGCTGAAAGGACATAGATGCAAGAGGTGAGGTTTGATTTTGGCTTTCCTAAAAACAGTAAAATCAAGGTCATCTTGCATGTTTACTACCTATTGGATATAATATTTTTGATTTGGATCTCTAAGATTTTGCCACTCTGGTTAAGTTTTCCCTTTTTATTGATTTATGAGCTTTTAATATATTCTGCATTTGATTCCTTTTTCAAAAATGTCTTTTTCATATATTGCCTTCCACACTGGCATTGACTTTCCACTCTCTTAGCAGTGATTTTCAAGAATGACAAAAAAAAAAAGCAATTTAAAAATTTACTTTCATGCTCATAAAAATATCCCTTGCAAGTTTTATTTGTTTGTTTTCTTTAGAAAATTTAGAAATGATTTCCTTTTGTGACTGCTGTTGTTTGTGATGATAGTCAGATATCACTCTTAATGATATTTCCCAGAATACAATGCATCAATTTCCCATGAGTATTAGCAAGATTTTTTCCCACTAAAATAGACCCTTGGATTTGTCTTCAGTGCCTTGCAAACTTCTGCTAAAGCCATACTGGTCAACTTGCAGACCTTCTTATTCATCTTTATGACTTTCCACATAGCAATGCTCCTGAATAAGCAGCTTGCTTCATAGGAAGTCAAGTAAAATAGTGGATGGAGGTTCTTGCTATGATAAAGAGCTTATGGAATGGGTAATGGATTGAGATAGTTATAAATCCTAGTTACAATCACGTGGTCATTTGCAGTAAGAAAAGCTATACTAGTTAAAAAATTATTTTCATTTTATATGAATGTATTTGTGTATACATTAACCATTTTTAACTTCCCTCTCCTGTTTGTCTGCCTGTTATAACATACAATATGCCACTACAAATTAATCTTTATCTCGTTGTATCTCAGTAGTTAAGATACAGGATTCAGTGGGAGAGTGTGATTTAGCTAGAAGAGGAAAGAATCTTAAACGGATAAATGAACTTGGTATTCTCTTTGAAGGAGACAGCTTGTTTTGGTTGAATGAAGAATAATTGCATCATATTAACAAGAAGCATAGTTTTCCTGTGCTCCTTATTAGAAAGCTGTGATGTTCACGGAGGTACTGATGAATGCCTAGTTAACATGGGAAGTTAACTAGTTAAGCTATTACGATCACTTATGTACAGTCTCAACAATATGAAAATCTGTTTCCCAGGATTTGCTTCCCTGTATTGTTCTGGGTCAGAGTTGGCCATGAAAGAGATTCATTTAAGTTTTGGAAGGTACTTTTGATGAAGTAGCATGTTTCTATGTTCCTCAGGTTGATGCAGGGCTCCAGGCACTATGGCAACACATACTGTTGCTGCTGCTCTGATAGTTCAACTTATTGTTGACTTAAAACCCCTCGACCTTCCACCAGATCTCTTACTCATGTTCTCTTTGTATTAGACCAAGTATGCATGTAGCATGATGGCAAATGACATCCACTTCTCCTGAAGGTCACCCACTACTGTGCGACTGAAGGAGGTAAGAGACAGACAAGTTTTAGAGTGTCTTGTGGGTTCTGTTGTCCTCATACACTTCCATACATGTCACAGTTTCTCCATGCTTTTGTCCATATCCAACTTTCCTTCACAAATGTTACTCTAGTTGACTTACACTGAATTCAACCCAACACCAAATACAAATATAACATTATGGACTCTTCCACCAGCTCTACCTGTTGCCTGTGTTCTAATCCTTATAACTTATCTCTTACTCTACATCACTGGTGTTTCTCCTTCTTGGATTCTGCCCCGACACAAAATCTGAGAGGAAAGGACTAAGGAAATGATTCTCATGACAATTTCAGCTTCTAGATCCAGATTTGTGATGTGAGCCTCTTTAGGTGAAACTGCTTTCTATATTATTATGGAGCAAGTTTTCAAATTTAGACAACTTTACACATGTTCTGTGTGGCTGATTTAAAGTAAAAAATTCAGGAGAAAAATGTATCAGTAGAAAGTTACTCTGGACACCTGCTTCCAAATGACATAGAAGGAGCTTTTGTTTAGAATTAAATCTTCTGATCCAGACCACAGATGAAGCAACCGCAGGACTACCATTTCTTGTCTGGGGTCTGCAGGTGTGTATTTCAGCCTGGGTCCCACAGTAGGGGGACTCTCTCTTATTAAGCTCTGGGGTTTTTGTTCAGCTTTTCCTATTATTTCAACCACTGTGAGTTCCCAGACAGCACAGAAGTACTTTGCAGAGTCTTCCAGCTGTAAGTCTGATATGGTGAGGCTGATGGATTTACGTGATCTCTGAATATCTGTAGTGTAGCGGCCATCCCTTGCTTTCTGGCTAGAGGAAACCTGACCAATAAGGTAAATCATCTCTCCACTGGCAAGTTGTTTATACCAAAAGATTCTGAAACTGCTCAGTCTTGTCTCATATTGACAGTTCAGGGTGACTACCTCCCCAACTTGACTGGAAATGTCTGGCTGGTCTTGAGCAACTCTCTGGGCTACACTGGATCCTGTGGGGAAAATCAGAAAACAGAGATGAAGCAGTGAATAAAATAGTATAGGAATTAGATTTTAAAAAGCCAAGCTGAAATCATAAGATGTGTGCTTCTCTTTTAGAATACCTACCAGAGAAGATGAAGGCCAGGAACACCCAGGGCAGACTAGAAAGCAGCATGAGGCATGGATTCCCCTGCTCAAATGTGCCTAGTTCTGCCTCAAGCTGAGAGTTCAGTGTCTGAGTGCCTGGCAGCGCATATACATAGTATCTGGTTCCTGTGTGACTCCTTCAAACAGGAAGTGGGCTTTGTCATATTCATAGGTAACATGGTCTGTGCACAGACGGGGAAAAAAATCTAGCTCACCACAAACCTTTCTTTGTCTATTTTTCTTTCACAGGTAATTAAATTAGGCTAAGCCTGAAAGGGGGCTTTGCAAAAGCAATTATTTTAAAGGTTTGAACTGAGTGGAATTGAAGAACAAACAAGTTGATATTTGCTTATGATTATTCTGCAGAATAATTTTTCCATCCCATTTATATAGGATTTTTTTTTTACGTTTTTATTGGTGTTTGGTTGATTTATAGTTTTGTGTTACAGCAAAATGAAATGTGCTTTGACAGAGGAATGAATAAAATGTGTTACTTATGTACAATTTTATTATTGTTATTCTTTAGTCACTAAGTAGTGTCTGACTCTTTGGGATCCATGGACTGTATCCTGCTAGGCTCCTCTTTCCATGGGATTTCCCAGGCAAGATACTGGAGTGGGGTACCATTTCCTTTTCCAGGGATCTTCCTGAGCCAGGAATCGAACCCGTGTGTCCTGCTTGGCAGGTGGATTCTTTACCGCAGAGCCACTGGGGAAACCCCACAGTGAAATTCCTCAGCCATGAAAAAGAACAAAATAATGCTGTTTGTAACAAAATGAGCAGACTAAAATAAAATTTAGTATAAGCAATGAACCCTTCTTATAATCTACTTATTTACTAGTCATTCATTTAGCCTATACTTACATTTCTCCATCCAAAATCTAAATACTCTATTTAAAAACTCACAGATTTTGCCCCTCTTGGTGAAAGGTAGTCTTATTCAAAATTTTTAATTTATGTTTTTATAGGTTTTAGTGCTCTACTTGTTTTTTTCAATGCATAAAATTATTTCTACATCAACTGATAAAATACCAGTCCTTCTAACTTTCAGAGTCTATTCCATTTTTTATGTTTGTATGAGTTTATAACAAGAATAAAAGAATTATTCTTTTGAAACTTGATAATGAATCTTATTTATCAGACTTTAAGAGGGATCAGGATATTCAGTCCCGTTCCTTCCACAAGTAGAATTGTACTTATTGGATCATATGTCTTAGAATTGTCCACATGTTATTTTTTTCTGTCCCACTGGCCCAAAGTGTTCAGTCTCACTAGTTAGTTGCTTGTTCTTTTTTCTTTTTGTTAAGTAAAATTAAGATAAGCATGTCAATTCTCTCTGTGCCATAATACTATAATGCACTCCAACAAAACTTGGTATCTACAGACTCCAAGCATACACTATACCTCTACAGTACAGAAGGCGATGGCTGAAATTTTGTAAACTGTTACCTGTTCATTTGAATGTAGCTGTCAATTTTCCATTTGGTTTTACCATTTTAATGGATGAATTAATACAAAAGAACCAAAGGCAAAAAAAAAAAAGAAAAGAAAGTACAGACAAGGTCTCTAAAACAGTGCCAACTCCTTGCTTTTAAGTTGCTTGAGTGGTGTTGTTAATGACTGATGCATGGAGGAGAGTGCACGTTTAGTTGAGACATCTCCTCTGTCCCATTTCACCTCTGAGTGCTGACAGGCAGCTGATGCCCTGGTTTTCATTACCAAACCTACTTGTATTTAAGTAGAAGAGATCACGAATGTCCACAGCAACTGGGCAGCAGCATGGTATTGTATTGTAGCATATATAATTATAGATATTATATATATACTAGAAAATTGATATTGATAAAGTATTGCTAAAATACAGATGATAATCTGATATATTAGCTTTATATGCACTCTTTTTTATGCATAGCTCTGAAATTTTATCACTGGTACAGGTTTTTGTACCATCACTAAAATCATGATGCAGAGTTGTTTCATCTCCCTAGAGCAAACCACTTTCATACTGCCTCCACCCCAGCAACTCATGATGACCTCTAGCAACTACTGATCTTTTCATCTCGATATTTTGTCCTATTGAGAATGCTGTATAAGTAAATTCATACATTATGTATGCAATTGTAATAATATGGTGTGTAAGCATGTATCATGTAGTCTTCTGAGATACTTTTTTTTCACTCAGCATTGAGATCCATCTAGGCTGTTGCATGAATCAATAGTAAGTTTCTTTTAATCACTACAGACTGTCCCCAACTTGTGATGAATGAACTTAGGGTTTTTCATGGTACAGTAGTGAGAAACCTACATATGCACTCACTAGAAACCATGCTTTGCATTTTTAATTTTTATCTTTTCCCATGCTAGCAACATGCTGTATGACCTTCTCTAGTGATGCCGGGCAGCAACAGCAAGCTGAGCTCTCAGTCAACCCTGGGATCATGAGGATAAACAACTGACCCACGTACAACCATTCTGTACCCATACAGCCATTCTGTTTTTCACTTTCAGTACAACACCTTTAAGATTAGGCCAGGCAAAACTCTGATGCTCAGTAGGTTAAGTATATTATATGCCTTTTCCACTTACAGCATTTTCAACTTAAAGTGGTTTATTTAGACTTAACCTTATTGAAGTTGAGACAGATCTATGAATAATATTGTACTGAATGGGTGTACCACAGCATATTTATCTACTCACACAATGAAGAACGTTTGGCTGGGTTCCAGTTTTGGCCATCACATATATAGTTTCCATGAATATTCAAGTACAAATTTTGTGTGAGCATAAGTTTTTCATTATTCCATTAGAAGTGCCCATAAAGGAGTGTGATTGCTGAATTGTAAGGTGAATGAATATTTAAGTTTATGTGGAACTGCTAAGCTGTCTTCCAGAATGACTGTTCCATTTACCTACCAGCAATGTATGAGTGATCCAATTTCTCTACATTATTGCCAGAACTTGGTATCATCATTATTTTTCATTTTAGCCATTAAGAAAGATGTGGAGTGGTATTTCATTGTGGTTTTAATTTGCATTTCCCTGATGGTTAATGATGTTGAACATATGTTTACATGCTTATTTCCCTAACACATGGCTCTTCCACGAAATGTCTCCGTGAACCATTTTCCATTTGGACTACTTCTTTTCTTCCTGCTGAGTTTAGACAGTCATTGTATTATAAATACCATCCATTGATGAAAATACATTGTGAAAATATTTCCTGCCATTCTGTGGTTTGTCTTTTCCATTCTCTTAATAGTATCTTTCACAGAGCAAGCGTTTTTATTTTTACTCTTGATTAAATATTTTATTTTTTATGGATTGTGCTTTGACGTCATGACAAAAATCATTTTGTCCAACACTTGGTCCTGAAGATTTTTTTTTTTTTCAAAAAGATTTATAGTTTTAGATTTTACATTTGGATGTATGGTCCACTTTGTGATTTTCCTCAAATTTTTGTATAAGGTGTGAAATTTAGGCCAAGATTCAGTTATTTGCCTAGGAATATCCAATTGTCCCTAAATCATTTGCTCATAAGACTATCATTTCTCCGTTGAATAGTCATTGCACCTTCGCCAAAAAAAAAATCAGATTTCCCCTTTCTCATATCCCCACTTGGGATGAACAGTAGCATTATCCTGTTAATGATTTTTTTATTATCTCTTTTTATTGAACTTTTTGTCTTGTATTGGAGTAGAGCCACTTAGCAATGTTGTGATAGTTTCAGGTGGACAGCAAAGGGACTCTATCCTTTTAACACTGTAGCATCTATTGTTTACTTTTTCATTCTTTATATTTCTAATTTGTGTTTTCTCTTTTTTTCACCATGATAATTCTACCTAGGAATATAGTTTATTAATCTTTTTAGCAAAATTAACTTTGTATCTCATGGTTATTTCTATTATTTTACTTATGTTTTACCAATTTGACATTTTTATTATTTTCTTATTTCAGTTTATATTAGTTGTAATTTGTTCTTCTTTTTCTATCTTTTTGCTGAAAGCTTAGATAATTGTTTTGCAGCCTTTTTCTTTTGTATAGGTATTTAAAGAGGAATTCTACCTATGTATATTAGCTGTATCTCATAACATTTATATGTATATGTTCTCACTATATTTTCTATCACAATATTTTCTAATAGCCAAGTAATTATTTCTTTAACCTATGGGTTATTCTAAATTTCAATGCCTCAATTTCAAATATTTGGGCATTTCTAAAGATATCATTTTGCTATTGATTTTTCAAGTCAATTCCACTTTTGATCAAAGAATAAATTCTATATAATTTAAATTTTCTTAAATATATTAAAACTTGTTGTACACAACCTGATGTGTGTGTGTGTCTGTGAGTATATTTCTGCCCAGAAGTAGGTGGCTGAGTCCCCAGGCTGGGAAGTTGTGATGTGCAGTGAAGGCTGTTTGACAATCTTATGGAGGGAAACTGTGAGTCTTCCTTTTTATTCACAACCAAACATATGGTTATCAAGAGTGCAGGGCCTTAACCAGGGTGCTGCTGATACCATTCCTTTAATATTCCTTGCATGCTCAGTCATGTCCAATTCTTTGTGACCTCATGGAATATAGCCCATCAGGCACTTCTGTCCATGGGATTCTCCAGGCAAGAATACTGGAGTGGGTTGCCATTTCTTTCTCCAGGGGATCTTCCTGACCCAGGGACTGAACCTGGGTCTCCCAAATTGTAGGCAGATGCTTTACTGTCTGAGCCACCAGGGAAGTCCGTGGGAAGTAGTCAAATGCACTCTTCTCATAAGTACAGTTCAGAATGGAAATCTCTCTTTCCTGGACTGTTTCCTGGATTGAGGGCTCTGTTTGAGATTAAGAGCAAAGACAAGAGTCTGTTTTTGCATGGGTGTGGTTGTGAAGAGAATGCTGCTCCCATCACTAAATTCAAAATGTTTTAGATGAGGGAGACTAAGGAGCAACCACAAGAGAGAAATATATTATACTGGTCAGTTTTTAGTTAAGGCCATGTGGAAGGGATTTTCACAGAGGCTATTGTTTCCTTAACTAAAATGGAGTGTAAAGATAATCATTCCAAAGCTCCTTTATAAATGTTCCTCTCTCTCTTCCATTTCACCAGACTTTGAAATCCAAAGACAAGATTAACTTCCTTATCTGTTATTACAGCAAACCGGAACCAAGCACCAGATTCTGGGATAATGTTAACGATAAAGATGTTGGCTAATAAATCTCATTGACTGCATAGCATGCCACAGTGTTTCAGGAGCCCTTTAATATTTAAGGATATGACAGGTACTGTCCATTGTCTACAAGTAGATTTACTTCTTCATCCTTACCAGAATCCCAATATTCTGTTTGTTAGCAATGTTCCTAGAGAAAAATGCGTAACTTCCCCAGATTTTCATTGCTTGGGATCAGCTTGAACTCTGTTGTAATCAATAAGATGTAAGCATCTTGAGTGATTTATCACCCTTTCCTATTCACTAGAGTTTTCTACTTTTCCTAATAATGCCAAATGTCAACGTGTTGGTACCTTGATACTACATGCGCTGCATGTGTGCAAAGTCACTTCAGTCATGTCTGACTCTTTCTGACCCTATGTACTGTAGCCCTCCAGGTTCCTCTGTCCATGGGATTCTCCAGGCAAGAATACTGGAGTGGATTGTCATGCCCTCCTCCAGGGGATCTTCCTGACCCAGGGATCGAACCCAAGACTCCTGCGGTTCCTGCATTGCAGGCGGATTCTTTACCACTGAGCCACAAGTCCTGATACTAAAGATCAAAATCACACATTTGTACCTCAGATAGATGAAAAAGACAAATGACACATTTCTCATCTATGATCTATTAATAGAAAGTCAATGCTTACACATGGTCAGAAGTCATGCTTGTTTCACAAATGTGTTCTTACTTAAATATTTCAGTGGCAGAAAAGGAAAACTAGAATGAAAGCACATGGAAATTTTAGTTTTAGTTTATTGTCACCTTATAACTAAGAATTAATAAGAGGTCATCATGTATCATTTTAGTTTTTATTGGAGTTTTATATTCATATAAGAAAATGTAAAAAAAAAAAAGAAAATGTAATATAAGGATCAGTTCACACAGCATGGTAAATTTTCACAGAACAACACCCTTATAACTAGCACTCAGATCAAGAAACAGAGCATTACCAGCCCTTCAGAGCTCCCTTTATGATATTGACCCATTTATAATAGTATTCTGATTCCTACCAGTGTAAATTAGCTATGGCAGCTTATGCACCTTATGGGAATGACATGTTTATTGACCATTTGAATATCTTCTATTGTCAAATGCCTACTTCAGACTTTTGTCTTTTATATCAGTTTGTTTGTTTTATTGTTGATTTGAAGGAGATATTTTGAAATAAAAATGAGCCCTTTGATAGTATGATAATATATTTTATAGCTAATCTTTGTTAATATAATATTTTTATAATTAATAATATTAACTTTGATAACATAATAGTACTGTAAATATATTCACTGCTGCTGCTGCTAAGTCGCTTCAGGCGTGCCCAACTCTGTGCAACCCCATAGAGGGCAGCCCACTAATTACCCTTTAATAGATTTTCTAGCTATCCTTTTAACTCCTGAATACTTTTAATGGCAACTTTAATATACATCAGTTTTTAAAGGGTAGTTGGTTGTTGTACCCATGTTGTACCCATCTCTGCTATACAGAAAGTGACACGAAAAATGAATGTATATATGAATATAGACTTCGAAGAAGGCAATGGCACCCCACTCCAGTACTCTTGCCTGGAAAATCCCATGGACAGAGGAGCCTGGTGGACTGCCGTCTATGGGGTCGCACAGAGTCGGACACGACTGAAGCAACTTAGCAGCAGCAGCATGAATATAAACTACTTTTGATGCTTAGCCATGTTTGTGTCCTGTTTAAGAAATGTGTACCTAACACAAAGTAATGAACAAGTTTTGTATTTTTTCCATTAACTTCATACATTATTCTTATATTCAGATCTGCATTCTGACTGCTATTTATATATGATCTGAAGGCCATAATACACTTTTCCATAGGAAAAATGATGGAATGTCACTTATTGAAATGAAAGTCCTTTATCCTTGGTGCATAAAGGCAAATGTTTTCCAATTTTTAGTGTAGCACAATTTCAGTATTAATTTTACCACAAAATTTTACTTTGTCACTCTCTCCATCTGTTTATGTTGTTCTCCTTTATTTCAGTTTTTCTTCTGTTTGTAGAATTTTTTAAAACGTTCTATAGTTATCACATATTTATTACTTGGATGATGCAGTTTTCTAAACTTTCATTCTAATTACTAAAATGAATTATTTTCAGACGTTTTCTCCTCCTCTTTGTGCCCAGGATGCTTTCTTTTCCATGTGCTGTATTGTGTGTACACTTGTTATTAGTTAGTTTGAGAAACACTTAGTATGTTGCCTGTTTTATGCAATTCTGGTGTAACAAATGAATTAGATATTCTTCTTACTTTAGATTCAGTCCCTCAGATGTGCAAACAAGTAGAATTTGCAAAACGTTAGAATCCTCAGTGTGCACTGCTAACAGTCTCTTCCTGATTCAATTTATTAATGTATTAGTTGAAGGGAAAAACAGTTAAAAGACACAGTGAGCCAGTGGAGCTCCAAGTTCCTAACTCGGTTATTTTTCTTGTGAGATCATCTGCTCATGGTGAATCTCTATTGGTAGAATTAGTGATAGAACTAATGACAGTTCTATTAAACAGTACTCATTAATTCTGTGATTTCTAAAGATACATTTGGTAAAAGGTTTTAAAGCAGGACACATTTGGTATAAGGATAGCACATGATTTTTTTTTAATTGGTAAGGATTATTTCTGAATGAAGATGAAAAAAGCAGGAATAATAAAAGGCTTTTTAAAATCCATTCACCATGTTTGGTTTGGCAAGCACTATGTTTCCAATGGCCATGGGTTGCTGAAATACCATATGGACTTTTAACACCTTTGTTGGCTTATAGTTATAGAAGATGACATGAATGAGAATACCAGTTGATATCCAAATAACTACTTTTTGTATCCATTTTTCTAAAATTAGGAGAATTCCCTGCCTCACTGGGGGAATGAGTTAAGCACAATTTAAATCTTTTAAAATATCTGGTGTTAACCACTTTACGAGAAATGCAATGTATTGGGAATTCTAATGGAAGAAAGAGTTTTGTGTTGGAATAAACTAAAGTTTCACAGGAAGACCTTAACAAAGTACTTGGGGACCTATCTCACTAACAATGATAGGAAAGAGGAGTAAAGAGAGGAAAGAAGGAAAAGAAAGAGGGAGGGTGGAAGGAAAAGAAAGGGAAATAGAAGGATAGGATTAATGTGTTTATGAATGAATAAGTATTTTCAAATATACCCATCTTCATTGTGAAATCCATGTAATGTTAACTTTCCCTTCTATTTTTTTTTGCATTGATTGATTTTATTTTTAAACTTTACATAATTGTATTAGTTTTGCCAAATATCAAAATGAATCCGCCACAGGTATACATGTGTTCCCCATCCTGAACCCTCCTCCCTCCTCCCTCCCCATACCCTCCCTCTGGGTCGTCCCAGTGCACTAGCCCCAAGCATCCAGTATTGTGCATTGAACCTGGACTGGCAACTCGTTTCTTACATGATATTTTACATGTTTCAATGTCATTCACCCAAATCTTCCCACCCTCTCCCTCTCCTACAGAGTCCATAAGACTGTTCTATACATCAGTGTCTCTTTTGCTGTCTCATACACCGGGTTATTGTTACCATCTTTCTAAATTCCATATATATGCGTTACTATACTGTATTGATGTTTTTCCTTCTGGCTTACTTCACTCTGTATAATAGGCTCCAGTTTCATCCACCTCATTAGAACTGATTCGAATGTATTCTTTTTAATGGCTGAGTAATACTCCATTGTGTATATGTACCACTGCTTTCTTATCCATTCATCTGTTGATGGACATCTAGGTTGCTTCCATGTCCTGGCTATTATAAACAGTGCTGTGATGATCATTGGGGTACACGTGTCTCTTTCCCTTCTGGTTTCCTCAGTGTGTATGCCCAGCAGTGGGATTGCTGGATCATAAGGCAGTTCTATTTACAGTTTTTTAAGGAATCTCCACACTGTTCTCCACAGTGGCTGTACTAGTTTGCATTCCCACCAACAGTGTAAGAGGGTTCCCTTTTCTCCACACCCTCTCCAGCATTTATTATTTGTAGACTTTTGGATCGCAGCCATTCTGACTGGTGTGAAATGGTACCTCATAGTGGTTTTGATTTGCATTTCTCTGATAATGAGTGATGTTGAGCATCTTTTCATGTGTTTGTTAGCCATCTGTATGTCTTCTTTGGAGAAATGTCTATTTAGTTCTTTGGCCCATTTTTTGATTGGGTCATGTATTTTTCTGGAGTTGAGCTGTAGGAGTTGCTTGTATATTTTTGAGGTTAGTTGTTTGTCAGTTGCTTCATTAGCAATTATTTTCTCCCATTCTGAAGGCTGTCTTTTCACCTTGCTAATAGTTTCCTTTGATGTGCAGAAGCTTTTAAGGTTAATTAGGTCCCATTTGTTTATTTTTGCTTTTATTTCCAATATTCTGGGAGGTGGGTCATAGACGATCCTGCTGTGATGTATGTCGGAGAGTGTTTTGCCTATGTTCTCCTCTAGGAGTTTTATAGTTTCTGGTCTTACGTTTAGATCTTTAATCCATTTTGAGTTTATTTTTGTGTATGGTGTTAGAAAGTGGTCTAGTTTCATTCTTTTACAAATGATTGACCAGATTTCCCAGCACCACTTGTTAAAGAGATTATCTTTAATCCATTGTATATTCTTGCCTCCTTTGTCAAAGATAAGGTGTCCATATGTGCGTGGATTTATCTCTGGGCTTTCTATTTTGTTCCATTGATCTATATTTCTGTCTTTGTGCCAGTACCATACTGTCAGGGATGCAAGGATTCTTCAATATCCGCAAATCAATCAATGTAATACACCACATTAACAAATTGAAAAATAAAAACCATATGATTATCTCAATAGATGCAGAGAAAACCTTTGACAAAATTCAACATCCATTTATGATAAAAACTCTCCAGAAAGCAGGAATAGAAGGAACATACCTCAACATAATAAAAGCTATATATGACAAACCCACAGGAAACATTATCCTCAATGGTGAAAAATTGAAAGCATTCCCTCTAAAGTCAGGAACAAGACAAGGGTGCCCACTTTCACCATTACTATTCAACATAGTTTTGGCCACAGCAATCAGAGCAGAAAAAGAAATAAAAGGAATCCAAATTGGAAAAGAAGAAGTAAAACTCTCACTATTTGCAGATGACATGATCCTCTACATAGAAAACCCTAAAGACTCCACCAGAAAATTACTAGAAATAATCAATGACTATAGTAAAGTTGCAGGATATAAAATCAACATACAGAAATCCCTTGCATTCCTATACACTAATAATGAGAAAACAGAAAGAGAAATTAAGGAAACAATTCCATTCACCATTGCAACGGAAAGAATAAAATACTTAGGAATATATCTACCTAAAGAAACTAAAGACCTATATATAGAAAACTATAAAACACTGGTGAAAGAAATCAAAGAGGACACTGATAGATGGAAAAATATACCATGTTGATGGATTGGAAGAATCAATATAGTGAAAATGAGTATACTACCCAAAGCAATTTATAGATTCAATGCAATCCCCATCAAGCTACCAACAGTATTCTTCACAGAGCTAGAACAAATAATATCACAATTTGTATGGAAATACAAAAACCTCGAATAGCCAAAGCGATCTTGAGAAAGAAAAATGGAACTGGAGGAATCAACCTACCTGACTTCAGGCTCTACTACAAAGCCACAGTTATCAAGACAGTATGGTACTGGCACAAAGACAGAAATATAGATCTCTTCTATTTTTTAAAAAGATATAACTCACCCTTTCTATATTTTATTGCATTCCTAGCAATGAGCACCAAAGAATTGATGCTTTTGAACTGTGGTGTTGGAGTAGACTCTTGAGAGTTCCTTGGACTGCAAGGAGATCCAACCAGTCCATCCTAAAGGAGATCAGTCCTAGGTGTTCATTGGTAGGATTAATTCTGAAGCTGAAACTCCAATACTTTGGCCACCTGATGCAAAGAGCTGACTCATTTTAGGGCAGGAGGAGAAGGGGACGACAGAGGATGAGATGGTTGGATGGCATCACTGACTCAATGGACATGGATTTGGGTGGACTCTGGGAGTTGGTGATGGACAGGGAGGCCTGGCGTGCTGCGGTTCATGGGGTCACAAAGAGTCAGACATGACTGAGCAACTGAACTGAACTGAACTAGCAATTATTAGTAACATCAGTCATAAATATTTCTTTACTCAATAAATATTTGTTGAACACTTACTATTTGTTGGGTACTGTGCTGATTACTGAGAACTTCAATAAACAAGAGGAATGAAAAGATATGTTTCAGGAAAAGTGAAGTAAGGAAACAGAAAGTGAGCTCAAAGGCTGTGAAGAGGAGGAAATGAGTGAAAAAATGACTGGAGGGATATGCTGATATTTGAAAATGCTACAGCACCTCTCATTGTACTTTCCAAGATTGAGTACAAGTATCTGTTCCTTTATCTCTGACTCAAAAATCAAAGCAATTTCCAAAGCATAAACACAGCAATATATGTTTAGGTACACATCTATGCAGCAGGATAGATTTCTCAGTCTTTTTGATGATCCAAGAATATTATGTTAGTGATGCCGCTCACATCAAGGGCCAGAATGCCTCCCTATTACTTTCTCTGTCTTGTGCTCTAATTTCCTCTATATCTTTTCTCTTGGGGAAAATGTGTGGCTAATAAGGAGCTAGGGATGTTTCAGAATCCCGCTACAATCAGTAAAAGATATTTCTACTGCTATTTGGATATTTAGAGGACTAGCATGTCTCTTTACAGAATTAAGGATTATTGCTTTTCTTGAGTCACAACATATGCCTTTTGTTCTAACACTTGACATTTTACCCTAAAATCTGTGTCACCTTCAGCTATAGGAATTGTGATTCATTCCGCTGACTTTCCAGTTGACTCACTATTTCAGGGCTTTCTTCTTACTGTTGCTTCCAGAAAGGCCAGATTGAACTACACATGCTGAGATTTTGGAGCTTGACATTGGCAGATTTAAAAATAAATATCACAGTGGGTCTAAGACATATTAAGACAAAGATAGGCAACTTTTAAACGATCCAGCAATCCCACTGCTGGACATACACACTGAGGAAACCAGAAGGGAAAGAGACACGTGTACCCCAATGTTCATCGCAGCACTGTTTATAATAGCCAGGACATGGAAGCAACCTAGATGTCCATCAGCAGATGAATGGATAAGAAAGCTATGGTACATATACACAATGGAGTATTACTCAGCCATTAAAGAGACTTAGCTTTCTAAGAGGTACCATATATCTCAGAATAACTCCCTAAATGGTAACGAGGATTAAAAGGTACATTTAGGGCTTTCTAAAAGACACTGATTTTAAAGCTAAAAAGAAATAAATTTTTGATAGATTTGACAGTGTAAGAGAGGTAGTATGTTAGAATAAAACATACAAGTAAATATGAAAGTCAAAATATCATGTAAGATGTCAAAATAATTCTAGCAAACAGAAATAAAGCTAAGTTAATGGAAAAAATGGTCAAAAGATAGGAACAAGCATATGAACAAGGTTGAATGACAGAGTGCCAATATACAGAGGAAAAGTTGCTCGAAAGCACTAGGGATCAGTAAGATGTCTATAGATAAAGTACATTTGGATTGTTAAAATGAAAAAGGCTGGTAATTCTCAATTTTTAGAGGGTGCAAAGTACACCTTCTCACTCCCTGTTGGTTTAAGTATAATTGTTTATACGATTTGAATGGAAAGTTGTCACTTTATCAAAAAAATTTTAAATGCACCTTGTTTTGAAAATAGCCATTCCAGTTCAGAAATTTCATTACAATAGACATGTC
Organism: Bos taurus; assembly: GCF_002263795.3. Taxonomy (NCBI): domain Eukaryota; kingdom Metazoa; phylum Chordata; class Mammalia; order Artiodactyla; family Bovidae; genus Bos; species Bos taurus. The sequence continues at coordinate 24,872,601 of NC_037337.1, forward strand.
CTCTTATATACAAAAGTCAATCTACAAAGTTTTATAAAGACAACACTCTTTAGGATAGCACAGTAATAGAAACAAGTACTTATTAAGGTAAACATAATTAATAATAGAATGTTTCAGAGTACTACACAGGCGTTATAAAGAATGAATTGGACCACTTCCCAGGTGGCACAGTGGTAAAGAATCCTCCTGCAATGCAGGAGACAAAGGAGACCAGATTTGATTCCTGGATCAGGAAGATCTTCTGGAGAAGGAAATGGCAACCCACTCCAGTATTCTTCCCTGGAAAATCCCAAGGACAGAGGAGCCTGGCAGGCTACAGTTCTTGAGGTCTCAAAGAGTTGGACATGAAAGAAAACTTTGTAACAGGAGAATTATTTGTTATTTTTCTCACTTTTAGGTTGAGACTAACACACTGGAACCAACATTTTATTGACATGAGAAAGAACCATGAAAATTTGCTAATGCTTCTCACTTTATTTCTATGTTGCAATTAGGATTCTTAGTATTCCCATAATTCCCAAAATTCTTCTCAGCCACATCAACCAATGATGCACTTCTTCCTTGTCCTTTTCTTCTTTTCTTTATCCATCTTCCTCCCTTCTCCTTCCCTTCATTTTCCTCATCTCTTACTGCTCTCTGACTCTCCTTCTAGATGAGTCTAGATTTGCTCTCATGACTGCTCCCCCACTGTGTCCCCCCCCTTCTTCCCACAAGAGAGATACTGCACAGGTGCAGCCCCGTCTGTCCCAGTGTGCCTCTCTCAGGACGCAGTAGTACACAGCGGTGTCTCTCAGGGTGCCCTGGGGCAGGACCAAAGTGCTAGACTTTCTGTCTGAAGCAATGGTCAGAGAAGCCGTACTGCTGTTCACTGTGCCTCGTAAGCCATGAATGACATACTGTGGACTCTGATTGGGGTTTTGCTGATACCAATATATATACTCATTTCTACCAATGGTAGAGTGGTTACAAGACAGGGTTACATCCTGTCCTTCAGGATAATCCATGGAGCTGGGCTGGGCGTTCTTAGCATCAGTCACAGTCCCTGGGGGGTTAAGAAATCAAATTAGTTCCAGAGTACAAATAAGCGTAATTCTGTGGATCAAGTGCATAACCCTCTCATAACTGTCTGGCCCTAACCCCTACTCCTGTGTTTCTATTTATGTCCTGGAAAAATATTATTGGTGTTCAATATTGGACTGCAAGAAGATCAAACCAGTTATCCGAAAGGAAATGAACCCTAAATATCCACTGGAAGGACTGATGCTGGAACTGGAGCTCCAATAATTTGTACACCTAATGAGAAGAGCTGACTCATTGAAAAATACCCTGATGCTGGGAAAAATTGAAGACAAAAGGAGAAGGGGATGTTAGAGGATGAGGTGGTTAAACAGTGTCACCATCTCAATGGACATTAATTTGAGCATATTCCAGGAGATAATAGAGGACAGAGGAGCCTGGCACACTGCTGTCCATTTGATCATAAAAGTTGGATACAACTTAGTGACTGAAAAACAACAAAATTATGGAGACCAAAGATACGTGACAAGAATCAGAGATCCATAGGCTTTGTTCCATGGGTCCTTGGCTCAATAAATCCAGAGATTTCCTACAACCTGCTTACCGCTAAGGACTCTTCTGGAATCATAGCCAAGGTTTAATATGTCATGTAGAAGTTTGTGTCCCTGGCAAATCCATAGATCAGTTCTCAATTCCATCACTATAGTGCTGAATAAAGCACAGGGAGAGGAGTAGCAAGCAAATAACTCTTTGTGGTCCTTTGCCCTCAAAGTCATCCCTTGTAGACACAGAACACTTACCCAAGGTCAGAAACACTGTTACTCCAGTCACCAGCCTCATACTTCAGGGACAAACCAGGATCATGGGCTCAGAGTTCAGGCTTGGGTCTGATCCTTGGCTTAAGGAGGCTCCAGAGAACAGAGGCAACAGCTGTTAGTAAAGACTTACAATGAGTGCAGATATTGCTGTGTTGTTGCTAGGACCTTCTCAGCCAATGATCAAGCAATCCCTTATCTAGGTCTTCCTCCCCTGTCTTAGTCATGTCCCCAAAATATGGTGAAACATCCCCAGCTCACAGTGAAATCATCTCTGAAGTTTAATGTCTGCCTCTGGAAAAGGAATATCGATCACAATGATGTGTCTATGCACAACCATTGGTCTTTCATTTGTTTCTTAAGAAATTGGTTGATGCTCCATGAAGCTTGCAGAGCATAATATTTAATCCCAGAAAAATGTACTGAGCTCTGTGTAGTAAGATAATGAAATTTTCCATCCACATTCCAGAAAGTGTATGGAAGATTCAAAAGTAGGCAGTGATGTGCTCTGAGAGATGGAAAAATAAATAACATTGAGACTAAAAGCTACACATCCTGGAGCTTGGAGCTCTTGTAAGTGTTCTTGGAATCATGCATCTATCACCATCTAGGTAGACATTTTTCATGCATCTGTTCTTAATATACTAACTGATTGACATAGACAGAGTTCACCTCATCCTCTTTGAACAGTGGTCCATAATCCTCATGTTCCCTATGCCTATGCTTGTGGGTGTTGTATAGCAAGGATGCTAAGGCAGAGGAATAAACAGAAAGAAAGGCAAAGTAGAGGAGGGGGGTGGAGGTGGGTGTGAGTGGTATTAAAAGTCGGAGGAGGGAAAAAAAAAAGCGTGTAAGGAATAGAAAAGTGAAGGGCTAATCAGAGCAGGGAAATGGGAAAGCAGTGTTTAGGGAGGTACATGGAAAGGGCTTAGGCTATTTGGTTAAGATCCCCTGAATCCTTGACCACACACATTCAACAAGGGAAAAAAAGCTCAAGTTGTCTAAAGAAGATGAAAGCATGTCATTTTTCCTTTTTTGGCACATCAATGGAAAACACGTTTCCCTCCCTTTCTCCTAGAAAGAAACACTGTTTTCAGATGAATCAGCCCCCTCTTGTGACTGAATAGAAGAACTGCAGATCTAAACCCACACCAAAAGTCAGCAAGCAACTTTTTGAAAAGCTCCTCAAATTTGAAGATAAATGAACTTACCAAGCGGTGCGAGTGGTAAAGAACTCACCTGCCAATGCAGGAGACTTAAGAGACCCGTGTTCAGTCCCTGGATCAGGAAGATCCCCTAGAGAAGGGTTAAGCAACCCACTTCAGTATTCTTGCCTGGAGAATCCATTGGACAGGGGAGCTTGGTGGGCTACAGTCCATGACTCCCAGAGTTAGACACTATTGAAGCAACTTACCACACAGCACACACATCTTACTTCTAATACCGCTGTACTCATATTTTCTTGGTCCTAAATACCCCATGCTGCTGCTGCTAAGTCGCTTCAGTCGTGTCCGACTCTGTGCGACCCCAGGGACGGCAGCCCACCAGGCTCCCCCATCCCTGGGATTCTCCAGGCAAGAATTCTGGAGTGGGTTGCCATTTCCTCCTCCAATGCATGAAAGTGAAACGTGAAAGTGAAGTCGCTCAGTCGTGTCCAACTCTTTGCGACCCCATGAACCACAGCACACCAGGCCTCTGCAGTCATTCGATTCTCATTTGTTGATCTCTTTTTTATTTGTCACTAACCTTCCTATATTTAGAATTTACTTCAAACCCCATGTAATTCAATATTTATAAGAGTTTGATACCTAGTAGGCACTCAAGAATTACATGGTTTCTGAGTGAGCCGATGAATCATTATTCATGAATTTGATGAGAAATTACGTTAAACAGCTGTTTAAATTACTCTGAAAACAATCTTCTAATTTTATGGGATGCATGCCAAATAAAAGACTCCAATAGTATAAACAGAGGGTTATTATTGTGAACAATAAACAGTAGACTATAAACAATAAATCCAAGTCTAGCATGGAGGAAAATTGTGCTGAAGACATACGAGTAATGTTACACTAATCATGCTTTGTTCATTTAACAAATTTTCATAAATACTCGCTAGAAGTGTTGTTGTTCAGTCTCTAAGTCATGTGTCTGACTCTTTGCGATCCCATGAACCGCAGCACACCACAATCTCTTGTCCTTCTCTATCTCCAGGAGTGTGTTCCAGCCCATGTCCATTGTGTGGATGCTGCCATCCAATCACCCCCTTCTCCTCCTGCCCTCAATCTTTCCCAGCATCAGGGTCTTTTCCAATGAGTCAGCTCTTTACATCAGGTGGCCAAAGTATTGAAACTTCAGCTTCAGCATCAGTCTTTCTGATGAATATTCTAGGTTGATTTCCTTAAGGTTTGACTGGTTTGATCTCTTCACTGTCCAAGAAACTCACAAAGGTCTTCTGCAGCATAATTAGAAAGCCTCAGTTCTTTGGCACTCAGCCTTCTTTAGGGTCCAACTGTCACATCAGTATGACTACTGGAAAACCATAGCTTCAACTCTGTGGAACTTTGTTGGCAAAGTGATGTCTCTGCTTTTTAATATGCTGCCTAGGTTTGTCATAGCTTTCCTTCCAAGGAGCAAGTGTCTTTTAATATCATGGATGCAGTCTTCTTCTGCAGTGATTTTGGAGCCCAGGAAAATAAAATCTGTCACTGCTTCTACTTTTTCCCCATCTATTTGCATTAAGTGTTGGGACCCCAGATGCCATGATCTTTGTTTTTTGAATGTTGAGTTTGTCACTGTCCTCCTTCACTTTCATCAAGAGGCTCTTTAGTTGCTCTTCTCTTTCTGCCATTAGAGTGGTATCATCTGCATATGTGAGGTTGTTGGTATTTCTCCTGGCAATCTTGATTCCAGCTTGTGATTCATCCAACCCAGCATTTCACATGATGTACTCCGCATATTATTTAAATAAGCAGGGTGACAGTATACAGCCTTGATGTATTCCTTTCCCAGTTTTGAATCAGTTTTTTGTTCCATGTCTGGTTCTAACTGTTGCTTCTTGACCTGCATACAGGTTTCTCAGGAGGAAGGTAAGGTGGTCTGTTATTCCTATCTATTTAAGAATTTTCTGATTTGTTTTGATCCACACAGTCAAAGGCTTTAGCATAGTCAACGAAGCAGAAGTAGATGTTTTTTCTGGAATTCCCTTGCTTTTTCTATGATCCAGTGAATGGTCTAGTGGTTTTCCCTACTTTCTCCAGCTTAAGCCTGAATTTTGCAATAATGAGCTCATGGTCTGAGCCACAGTCAGCTCCAGATCTTGTGTTTTTTTTTTTGTTGTTGTTTTGTTTGTTTTGTTTTTATAGTTTTTTTTTAAATTTTATTTTATTTTTAAACTTTAGATAATTGTATTAGTTTTGCCAAATATCAAAATGAATCCATCACAGGTATACATGTGCTCCCCATCCTGAACCCTCCTCCCTCCTCCCTCCCCATACCATCCCTCTGGGTCGTCCCAGTGCACTAGCCCCAAGCATCCAGTATCGTGCATCGAACCTGGACTGGCATCTCGTTTCATACATGATATTTTACATGTTTCAATGCCATTCTCCCAAATCTTCCCACCCTCTCCCTCTCCCACAGAGTCCATAAGACTGTTCTATACATCAGTGTCTCTTCTGCTGTCTCGTACACAGGGTTATTGTTACCATCTTTCTAAATTCCATATATATGCGTTAGTATACTGTATTGGTGTTTTTCTTTCTGGCTTACTCCACTCTGTATAATAGGCTGCAGTTTCATCCACCTCATTAGAACTGATTCAAATGTATTCTTTTTAATGGCTGAATAATACTCCGTTGTGTATATGTACCACAGCTTTCTTATCCATTCATCTGTTGATGGACATCAAGGTTGCTTCCACGTCCTGGCTATTATAAACACTGCTGCAATGAACACTGGGGTACACGTGTCTATTTCCCTTCTGGTTTCCTCAGTGTGTATGCCCAGCAGTGGGATTGCTGGATCATAAGGCAGTTCTATTTACAGTTTTTTAAGGAATCTCCACACTGTTCTCCATAGTGGCTGTACTAGTTTGCATTCCCACCAACAGTGTAAGAGGGTTCCCTTTTCTCCACACCCTCTCCAGCATTTATTGCTTGTAGACTTTTGGATCACAACCATTCTGACTGGTGTGAAATGGTACCTCATAGTGGATTTGATTTGCATTTCTCTGATAATGAGTGACGTTGAGCATCTTTTCATGTGTTTGTTAGCCATCTGTATGTTTTCTTTGGAGAAATGTCTATTTAGTTCTTTGGCCCATTTTTTGATTGGGTCATGTATTTTTCTGGAGTTGAGCTGTAGGAGTTGCTTGTATATTTTGGAGATTAGTTCTTTGTCAGTTGCCTCATTTGCTAATATTATCTCCCATTCTGAAGGCTGCCTTTTCACCTTGCTAATAGTTTCCTTTGATGTGCAGAAGCTTTTAAGTTTAATTAGGTCCCATTTGTTTATTTTTGTTTTTATTTCCAATATTCTGGGAGGAGGGGCATAGAAGATCCTGCTGTGATGTATGTCAGAGAGTGTTTTGCCTATGTTCTCGTCTAGGAGTTTTATACTTTCTGGTCTTACATTTAGATCTTTAATCCATTTTGAGTTTATTTTTGTGTATGGTGTTAGAAAGAGTTCTAGTTTCATTCTTTTACAAGTGGTTGACCAGATTTCCCAGCACCACTTGTTAAAGAGATTATCTTTAATCCATTGTATATTCTTGCTTCCTTTGTCAAAGATAAGGTGTCCATATGTGCGTGGATTTATCTCTGGGCTTTCTATTTTGTTCCATTGATCTATATTTCTGTCTTTGTGCCAGTACCATACTGTCTTGATGACTGTGGCTTTGTAGTAGAGCATGAAGTCAGGAAGGTTGATTCCTCCAGTTCCATTCTTCTTTCTCAGGATAGCTTTGGCTATTCAAGGTTTTTTGTATTTCCATACAAATTGTGAAATTATTTGTTCTAGCTCTGTGAAGAATACCGTTGGTAGCTTGATAGGGATTGCTTTGAATCTATAAATTGCTTTGGGTAGTATACTCATTTTCACTATATTGATTCTTCCAATCCATGAACATGGTATATTTCTCCATCTATCAGTGTCCTCTTTGATTTCTTTCACCAGTGTTTTACAGTTTTCTATGTATAGGTCTTTAGTTTTTCTAGGTAGATATATTCCTAAGTATTTTATTTTTTCCGTTGTAGTGGTGAATGGAATTGTTTCCTTAATTTCTCTTTCTGTTTTCTCATTATTAGTGTTTAAGAATGCAAGGGATTTCTGTGTGTTGATCTTATATCCTGCAACTTTACTATAATCATTGATTAGTTCTAGTAGTTTTTCTGATGGAGTCTTTAGGGTTTTCTATGTAGAGGATCATGTCATCTGCAAATAGTGAGAGTTTTACTTCTTCTTTTCCAATTTGGATTCCTTTTATTTCTCTTTCTGCTCTGATTGCTGTGGCCAAAACTTCCAAAACTATGTTGAATAGTAATGGTGAAAGCGGGCACCCTTGTCTTGTTCCTGACTTTAGAGGGAATGCTTTCAATTTTTCACCATTGAGGATAATGTTTGCTGTAGGTTTGTCATATATAGCTTTTATTATGTTGAGGTATGTTCCTTCTATTCCTGCTTTCTGGAGAGTTCTTATCATAAATGGATGTTGAATTTTGTCAAAGGCTTTCTCTGCATCTACTGAGATAATCATATAGTTTTTATTTTTCAATTTGTTAATGTGGTGTATTGCATTGATTGATTTGTGGATATTGAAGAATTCTTGCATCCCTGCAATAAAGCCCACTTGGTCATGGTGTATGATCTTTTTAATGTGTTGTTGGATTCTGATTGCTAGAATTTTGGTAAGGATTTTTGCATCTACGTTCATCAGTGATATTGGCCTGTAGTTTTCTTTTTTTGTGGGATCTTTGTCAAGTTTTGGTATTAGGGTGATGTTGGCCTTATAGAATAAGTTTGGAAGTTTACCTTCCTCTGCAATTTTCTGGAGGAGTTTGAGCAGGATAGGTGTTAGCTCTTCTCTAAATTTTTGGTAGAATTCAGCTGTGAAGCCATCTGGAACTGGGCTTTTGTTTCCTGGAAGATTTCTGATTACAGTTTCAATTTCCGTGCTTGTGATGAGTCTGTTAAGATTTTCTATTTCTTCCTGGTCCAGTTTTGGAAAGTTGTACTTTTCTAAGAATTTGTCCATTTCTCCCACGTTGTCCATTTTATTGACATATAATTGTTGATAGTATTCTCTTATGATCCTTTGTATTTCTGTGTTATCTGTTATGATCTCTCCATTTTCATTTCTAATTTTATTGATTTGATTTTTCTCCCTTTGTTTCTTGATGAGTCTGGCTAATGGTTTGTCAATTTTATTTATCCTTTCTAAGAACCATTTTTGGCTTTGTTGATTTTTGCTATGGTCTCTTTTGTTTCTTTTGCATTTATTTCTGCCCTAATTTTTAAGATTTCTTTCCTTCTACTAACCCTGGGGTTCTTCATTTCTTCCTTTTCTAGTTGCTTTAGGTGTAGCGTTAGGTATTTATTTGACTTTTTTCTTGTTTCTTGAGGTATGCCTGTATTGCTATGAACTTTCCCCTTAGGACTGCTTTTACAGTGTCCCACAGGTTTTGGGTTGCTGTGTTTTCATTTTCATTCGTTTCTATGCAAATTTTGATTTCTTTTTTTATTTCTTCTGTGATTTGTTGGTTATTCAGCAGTGTGTTGTTCAGCCTCCATATGTTGGCATTTTTAATAGTTTTTCTCCTGTAATTGAGATCTAATCTTACTGCATTGTGGTCAGAAAAGATGCTTGGAATGATTTCTATTTTTTTGAATTTACCAAGGCTAGATTTATGGCCCAGGATGTGATCTATTCTGGAGAAGGTTCCATGTGCGCCTGAGAAAAAGGTGAAATTCATTGTTTTGGGATGAAATGTCCTATAGATATCAATTAGGTCTAACTGGTCTATTGTATCATTTAAAGTTTGTGTTTCCTTGTTAATTTTCTATTTAGTTGGTCTATCCATAGGTGTGAGTGGGGTATTAAAGTCTCCCACTATTATTGTGTTATTGTTAACTTCTCCTTTCATACTTGTTAGCATTTGTCTTACATACTGTGGTGCTGCCATGTTAGGTGCATATATATTTATAATTGTTATGTCTTCTTCTTGGATTGATCCTTTGATCATTATGTAGTGACCAACTTTGTCTCTTTTCACAGCCTTTGTTTTAAAGTCTATTTTATCTGATATGAGTATTGCTACTCCTGCTTTCTTTTGGTCCCTATTTGCATGGAAAATCTTTTTCCAGCCCTTCACTTTCAGTCTGTATGTGTCCCCTGTTTTGAGGTGGGTCTCTTGTAGACAACATATGTAGGGGTCTTGTTTTTGTATCCATTCAGCCAGTCTTTGTCTTTTGGTTTGGGCATTCAACCCATTTATGTTTAAGGTAATTACTGATAAGTATGATCCCATTGCCATTTACTTTATTGTTTTGGGTTCGAATTTATACACCGTTTTTGTGTTTCCTGTCTAGAGAATATCCTTTAGTATTTGTTTGAGAGCTGGTTTGGTGGTGCAGAGTTCTCTCAGCTTTTGCTTGTCTGAAAAGCTTTTGATTTCTCCTTCATACTTGAATGAGATCCTTGCTGGGTACAGTAATCTGGGCTGTAGGTTATTTTCTTTCATCATTTTAAGTATGTCTTGCCATTCCTTCCTGGCTTGAAGAGTTTCTATTGAAAGATCAGCTGTTATCCTTATGGGAATTCCCTTGTGTGTTATTTGTTGTTTTTCCTTTGCTGCTTTTAATATTTGTTCTTTGTGTTTGATCTTTGTTAATTTGATTAACATGTGTCTTGGGGTATTTCTCCTTGGGTTTATCCTGTTTGGGACTCTCTGGGTTTCTTGGACTTGGGTGATTATTTCCTTCCCCATTTTAGGGAAGTTTTCAACTATTATCTCCTCAAGTATTTTCTCATGGTCTTTCTTTTTGTCTTCTTCTTCTGGGACCCCTATGATTCGAATGTTGTAGCGTTTAATATTGTCCTGGAGGTCTCTGAGATTGTCCTCATTTCTTTTAATTCATTTTTCTTTTTTCCTCTCTGATTCATTTATTTCAACCATTCTATCTTCTAATTCACTAATCCTATCTTCTGCCTCTGTTATTCTACTATTTGTTGCCTCCAGAGTGTTTTTAATTTCATTTATTGCATTATTCATTTTATATTGACTCTCTTTTATTTCTTCTAGGTCCTTGTTAAGCCTTTCTTGCATCTTCTAAATCCTTATCTCCAGGCTATTTATCTGTGATTCCATTTTGATTTCAAGATTTTGGATCAATTTCACTCTCATTATTCAGAATTCTTTATCAGGTAGATTCCTTATCTCTTCCTCTTTTGTTTGGTTTGGTGGGCATTTATCCTGTTCCTTTAGCTGCTGGGTATTCCTCTGTCTCTTCATCTTGTTTAAATTGCTGATTTTGGGGTGTCCTTTCTGTATTCTGGCAGTTTATGGGGTTCTCTTTATTGTGGCATTTCCTCGCTGTGTGTGGGTTTGTACAGGTGGCTTGTCAAGGTTTCCTGGTTAGGGAAGCTTGTGTCGGTGTTCTGGTGGGTGGAGCTGGATTTCTTCTCTCTGGAATGCAGTGAAGTCTCCAGTAATGAGTTATGAGATGTCTATGGTTTTGGGGTGACTTTGGGCAGCCTGTATCTTGAAGCTCAGGGCTGTGTTCCTTTGTTGCTGGAGAATTTGCTTGGTATGTCTTGCCCTGGAACTTGTTGGCCCTTGTGTGGTGCTTGGTTTCAGTGTCGGTATGGAGGCGTTTGATGAGCTCCTGTCAATTAATGTTCCTTGGAGTCAGGAGTTCCCTGGAGTCAGGGTTTGGATTTAAGCCTCCTGCTTCCAGTTATTGGTCTTATTTTTATAGTAGTTTCAAAACTTCTCCTTCTATACAGCACCATTGATAAAACATCTAGGTTAAAGATGAAAAGTTTCTCTACCGTGAGGGTCACCCAGAGAGGTTCACAGTGTTACATGGAGAAGAGAAGAGGGAGGAGAGAGTTAGAGGTGACCCGAATGAGATGAGGTGGAATCAATAGTGGAGAGAGTGGGCTAGCCAATAATCACTTCCTTATGTGCACTCCACAACTGGACCGCTCAGAGATGTTCACGGAGTTATACAGAGAAGAGAAGAAGGAGGAAGGAGACAGAGGTGGCCAGAAGGATAAAAGGGGGGAATGAAAAGGAGGGAGACAGATCCAGCCAGTAATCAGTTCCCTAAGTGTTCTCCACCATCTGGAACACACAGAAATTCACAGAGTTGGGTAGAGTAGAGAGGGGTTAGGGAGGAGACACAGGCGACCTGGTGGAGAAAAAGGAGAGTCCAAAGGGAGAGAGAGCAGCCAAGCCAGTAATCTCGTTCCCTAGTCAAAAATGGGTCCTGAAGATTGGGTTCTTAAAGGTACAAAATTGGTAACAAATACATAAAAGCAAAAATTAAAAATCTAGAGTAGAGTTTGGAATTTTAATAATACGATGTTAAAGAAAAGAAGAAGGAAAAGAAAGAGAGAAAAAACGAACAAACAAAAACAAACAAGGTTGCGAAAATTATAAAGAAAAATAGGTACAAAATTGATAACTAATACCAAAGAGCAAAAGTTAAAAATCTAGAGTAGAGTTTGAAATTTCAAAAATACAATGTTAAAAAAAAAGAAGAAGAAAAAGAAAGAGAGAGAAAAAAAGAAAACAAACAAAAACAAACAATGTCGCAAAAATTATAAAGAGAATACAGGTACAAAACTGATATCAAATACCAAAAAGCATAAATTAAAAATCTAGAGTAGAGTTTGGAATTTCAGATATACAATGTTATATCAAAGAAGAAGAGAAAGAAACAGAGGGGAAAAAAAAGTCACAGAAATTATAAAAAAACTATAGGTACAAAATTGATAACAAATACCAAAAAGCTAAAATTAAAAATCTAGAGTAGAGTTTGGAATTTCAAAAATACAGTGTTAAAGAAAAGAAGAAGAAGAAAAAAAAACAAGGTCAAAAAATTATAAAATATATATATATGAAGTTTGCTGAAGAAAAAAAAATAGGGTCTTTTTTTTTTTGCAAAGTAATAGGTTATAAAAGTGAAAATTAAAGGAATAATAGAGGACTTAAATTTTTTAAAAAAAAATTTTAAAAAAAGAAAGAAAGAATGATTGTAAAAATAGTAAAAATATATCGAGGACTTTCTCTGGTTTTGTTGTGAGTATTGTGGGTTCAGCTCATTTTTGGCTCGCTGCTTGGTCCAACTTTTATTTCTCAAAATCTATAGGCCCCTTCCTATGTAGTCAGTAGTAACCACAGGGTTTTAATCTATTGCCTGTAGCTTCCAAGCTGGTTCCCTCTGTTATAGCTTCTTCTGTTTGCTGGACTCTTCAGTGTCTGGTTTCCGCCCTGACACAAAGGGGACGGTGGCGGACACTTTTTTTTTTTCTTCTTCTTTTTAGGTTCACTTGTTCAGTCGCGCTGTGGGGAAGGAGGGAGGGATGCTGCAAACAAGTAACACTGGCGTGTGCTCGCAGTGCCTCAGCCACACTGGGTCTGCCACTGCTCATGGCGCGTGTAGCCTCTCTGCCCACACTGCTCAGGCTCTAGGTTGTTCTGCTGGGAGCCATCCATAGCCGGCCCTGGGCTGCCTGCACATCCCAGGTCCAAGCCGTTCAGGTTCAGGCACTCGGGTAGTCCTCAGAGGCGCAGACTTGGTTGGGCCTGCGTTTTGTGCCCTTCCCAGCTCTGAGCAGCTCCTGTGATGAGGTGTTTGGCGAGCACGATTGCTGGGACTTATTGCCTCCCCACCGCTCGGTTATCTAGGTGTACAACTGGCGCACCTTCTCAGGGAGATGTTGACCGTCCAGACCCCCAAGAAGTGTTAGTTAGCAAAGAAGCCTGCTTACAGTTTTATAGATAATGTCTCTCTGGGGCTGCGATTGCCCCCTTCCAGCTCTGGCTGCGTGTCACCGGAGGGGGAAGGTCTGCAGCTGGCTATCTCTGTTCAGTCCTTTGTTCTGTGCGTGGGCCTGGCGGTATCTTAGGTTAGGGCTGGCTTTTCACGTGGTAGATATCCCACAGTCTGGTTTGCTAGCCCAGATTATTTCGCTCAGATAGCACTCAGGGTATTCAGGCCAAGTCCTTACTCTAAGCGATGCAGCCCGCGCCGCGCCTCCCTGCCCAGCCCCTGCTTGCTAATGGCGTGTGCAGGCGTCTGTGCTGCTTCTCCGCTGGGGGAGTTACCATAGGGCTCACAATCTGCGAGTTTTAATTGTTTATTTATTTTTTCTCCATGTTATGTTGCCCTCTGTGCGTCCAAAGCTCGGCACAGATTCGGCAGTGAGAAGGTTTCCTGATGTTTGGAAACTTCTCTCTTTTTAAGACTCATTTCCGGGGACGGAACTCTGTCCCTCCCTCTTTTGTCTCTTTTTTTGTCTTTTATATTTTTTCCTACCTCCTTTTGAAGACTTGGGTTGCTTTTCTGGGTGCCTGATGTCCTCTGCCGGCATTCAGAAGTTGTTTTGTGGAATTTATTTGGCTTTTAAATGCTCTTTTGATGAATTTGTGGAGGAGAAATTGTTCTCCCCGTCCTACTCCTCCGCCATCTTGGCTCCTCCTCCAAGTATAGTTCTTAATGATGTTTCCCAGAATACAACATATCAATTTCCCCTGTCCACTAACACGATTTTTTTACACTAAAATGGACCCTTGAATTTGTCTTCAACACCTTGAAAACTTCTGTCAAAACCACAGTGGTCAACTAACAGAATTCCTTATTCATCTTTATGACTTTCCACATAGCATTGCTCCTGAATAAGGAGCTTGTTTTATAGGAAATCAAGTACAACAGTGAGTAGAGGTTCCTGCTATGCTAAGAGGTTATGGAATGGGTAATGGATGAGGTAGTTATAAATATCAGTTACAATCTTGTGATCATTTGCAGTAGCACAACCTAGATTATTTGTGAAATTATTTTCATTGTATATGAAAATATTTATGTATACATTAGCCATTTTTAGCTTCCCTCTCCTCTTTGCCTGCCTCTGGTAACATAAAATGTGCTGCTACAAGTTAATCTTATATCTAATTGTATCTCTGTAGTAAAAATACAGGGTCAGTTGGAGAATGTGATTCAGCTAGAATAGGAAAGAATGTCACCCTTAAATAGATAAATGAACTTGGTATTCTTTTTGAAGGAGAGAGCCTGTTTTGGCTGAATAAAGAATAATCGCATCATATTAACAGGAAGCTTAGTTTTCTTGTGGTCCTTATTCAAAGTTGTGGTGTTCAAAGAGGTAATGATGAATGCTTAGTTAACAAGGAGAGAAGTTAACTAGTTAAGCTATTATGGTGGATTTGTACTGTCTCAACTTAATCTATTTCCCAGAATTTGCTTCTCTGTATTGTTCTGGGTTATGGTTGGCCATGAAAGAGATTTGTGTAAGACTTCATTGACCTAGAGCCAGACATCCTGGAATGTGAAGTCAAGTGGGCCTTAGACAGCATCACTACAAACAAAGCTAGTGGAGGTGATAGAATTCCAGTTGAGCTATTCCAAATCCTGAAAGATGATGCTGTGAAAGTGCTGCACTCAATATGCCAACAAATTTGGAAAACTCAGCAGTGGCCACAGGACTGAAAAAGGTCAGTTTTCATTCCAATCCCAAAGAAAGGCAATGCCAAAGAATGCTCAAACTACCACACAATTGCACTCATCTCACACGCTAGTAAAGTAATGCTCAAAATTCTCCAAGCCAGGCTTCAGCAATATGTGAACCGTGAACTTCCTGATGTTCAAGCTGGTTTTAGAAAAGGCAGAGGAACCACGGATCAAATTGCCAACATCTGCTGGATCATGAAAAAAGCAAGAGAGTTCAAGAAAAACATCTATTTCTGATTTATTGACTATGCCAAAGCCTTTGACTGTGTGGATCACAATAAACTGTGAAAAATTCTGAAAGAGATGGGAATACCAGACCACCTGATCTGCCTCTTGAGAAATTTGTATGCAGGTCAGGAAGCAACAGATAGAACTGGACATGCAACAACAGACTGGTTCCAAATAGGAAAAGGAGTTCGGCAAGGCTGTACATTGTCACCCTGTTTATTTAACTTATATGCAGTGTACATCATGAGAAATGCTGGACTGGAAGAAACACAAGCTGGAATCAAGATTGCCAGGAGAAATATCAATAACCTCAGATATGCAGATGACACCACCCTTACGGCAGAAAGTGAAGAGGAACTCAAAAGCCTCTTGATGAAACTGAAAGTGGAGAGGGAAAAAGTTGGCTTAAAGCTCAACATTCAGAAAATGAAGATCATGGCATCTGGTTCCATCACTTCATGGGAAATAGATGGGAAAACAGTGGAAACAGTGACAGACTTTTAATTTTTGGGCTCCAAAATCACTGCAGATGGTGACTGCAGCCATGAAATTAAAAGACGTTTACTCCTTGGAAGGAAAGTTATGACCAACCTAGACAGCATATTGAAAAGCAGAGACATTACTTTGCCAACAAAGGTTTGTCTAGTCAAGGCTATGGTTTTTCCTGTGGTCCAACTCTGTGGATGTGAGAGTTGGACTGTGAAGAAGGCTGAGCGCCAAAAAATTGATGCTTTTGAACTGTGGTGTTGGAGAAGACTCTTCAGAGTCCCTTGGACTGCAAGGAAATCCAACCAGTCCATTCTGAAGGAGATCAGCCCTGGGATTTCTTTGGAAGGAATGATGCTAAAGCTGAAACTCCAGTACTTTGGCCACCTCATGCGAAGAGTTGACTCATTGGAAAAGACTCTGATGCTGGGAGGGAGTGGTGGCAAGAGGAGAAGGGGACGGCAGAGGATGAGATGGCTGGATGGCATCACTGACTCGATGGACGTGAGTCTGAGTGAACTCCGGGAGTTGGTGATGAACAGGGAGGCTTGGCGTGCTGCGATTCATGGGGTTTCAAAGAGTCGGACATGACTGATCGACTGATCTGATCTGATCTGATCTAATAGGTATTTATTTTAACAGTGATTTTGTCCACAATTTCCCTAGGACCTTTAAAAATTATAAAAGCAACCTTATCTGTGAGCTCAAAATGTAATTGAAAAAATAAAACATGTCTAGGGAAAATTTGCAAGTACAAGATAGTATTAATAGAGCCTGTTCAGAATCTAAATCTACATCTTGGAATCTGGTACTGCAGACTGACTACACACCTTCTTTACAGGGAACAACTGAAATAAGCAAAGTAAACAGTATGGTTGTTGTTCAGTAGTTAAGTCTGCTATTTGTGACCCCAAGGACTGCAGCATGCTAGTGTCCTCTGTCCTCCACTATGCCCTGGAGTTTGCAAAAATTCATGTCTATTGAGTTAATGATGCTATCTAAACACCTCATCTCATCTCACCTAAACACTATGGGATAGGTGCTAAACATCAGAGCAGTGCCTTCCACCAGCTTAGTCGCTCAGTCATGTATGATTCTTTTCAACCTCCATAGACTGTAACTCACCAGGTTTCTCTGTCTATGGGAATCCTCCAGGCAAGAATACTGGAGAGGATTGCCATGCCCTCCTCCAGGGGATCTTCTTAACCCAGAAGTCAAACCCAGGTCTCCTGCATTGCAGGTGGATTCTTTACCATCTGAGCCACCAGGGAAGCCCATGAATACTCAAACTTAGATCATGTTCCTAAAAGAGAAACAGGATTCGAAGGTTTCTGAACGGCTAACCTCTGACTTACCTTTCCAAGAAAAGAAATGCAGCTACAGTTAATAAAGGAATATCTAAAAAGTCTCATTCACATCTCCTATTTAGAAGTATAAATGTATGTTTGGAGAGGGGGATGCTAGACAAACTATAGTGTAGTGTATTGTTAGTTGCTCAATTGTGTCTGACTCTTTGCAACCCCATTGACTGTAGCCCACCAGGCTCTACTGTCCATGGGATTCTCAGTGCAAGAATACCAGAGTGGATTACCATGCCCTCCTCCAGGAGATCTTCCGGATCCAAGGACTGAACCCATGCCTCTTATGTCTCCTTCATTGACAGGCAGGTTCTTTACCACTAGCACCACTTGGGAAGCCCTGACAGACAGAAGTCACTACAAATCAATTTCCTTTTTCTTTTCTCCAGATCACAGCAATCAGCCCACTTGAGGATAGGATTGTAAGAACATGACCACACCATTCAGAAAGCTCATTTTCTATGGACCTTATTTCTGATGAGATGACTAATTCTTTGATAAATCTACCCACATATTGGAGGGGCTGTGTCCAAACCAGGAAGTATAGGCCTCTAACAGCAGGAAGCATTCCTTTAACTAATATGGCAGAATCCTGAAATCTAAAGCTATCATAATTATCTGAAATAGAGGACAAGCCAATTGACCACTGTTGCTGCTGCTAAGTCGCTTCAGTTGTGTTCGACTCAGTGCAACCCCATAGACGGCAGCCCACTAGGCTCCTCTGTCCCTGGAATTCTCCAGGCAAGAACACTGGAGTGGGTTGCCATTTCCTTCTCCAATGCATGAAAGTGAAAAGTGACAGTGAAGTCACTCAGTCGTGCCCGACTCCCAGCGACCCCAAGGACTGGAGCCTACCAGGCTCCTCCGTCCATGGGATCCTCCAGGCAAGAGTACTGGAGTGGGGTGCCATTGCCTACTCCGACTGACCACTAGATAAATCAAATAAATCTTCCTGAAGTGGCTTGCAAGGTAGAAATGTTGACAAATAGAGATAAATTAAAATGAGTCCTATTTAATATTTTATGTTAGAGTTTGGATACTGTGAACTCTTAGAAATGCTTTTATCTTTTGCACTATACACACATACACACACAAACACATACTCACATACAATGGCTTCCCAGATGGCTCAGTGGGAAAGAATCCACCTGCAATGCAGGAGACATGAATTTGATCACTGGGTCATGAAGAGAAGTAAAATGCAGTGTTAATCACAGGGCACCAAGAAAGTAGCCCATGCATCCAGGACTCAAAGTCTGGAATTCCCAGATGGCTTCGAGGAAAATGTTTTTAAAGATCAGATGAGGGAAGGGAGTTGTGGGGTGTGTGATCAGCTTGTGGACATTCTTCTGATTCATTGGTGGTGAGGTAATCAGGAGTCAACACAATCAACCTTTTGTTTCCAACCAGTCTGAGTACTTGGGCTTCGTTAGTAGCTGAAATGGTAAAGCATCAACCTGCAATGCGGGAGACCTGGGTTTGATACCTGGGTCAGGAAGATCTCTGGGAGAAGAAATGGCAACCCACTCCAGTATTCTTGCCTGGAGAATTGCATGGACAGAGGAGCCTGGTGACTACAGTTCATGGGGTTGAAAGCAGTCTGACACAATTGAGCAACTAACACACACAGTCTGAGGTCTAGTGTTTGTGATCACATACAGTTAACTTCTTCCACTTGGTAGGGGTTTCAGATTCTGCAAAACAGCTTGAAGGACTTGGCTCAAAATGTTACACACAGTCCTTGAGGGGTTTCTGAAGGTCCTTGAATAAGTTTAATGGCTAAACTATTGGAGAAGATAGAGAAGGCAATGGCACCCCACTCCAGTACTCTTGCCTGGAAAATCCCATGGACGGAGGAGCCTGGTAGGCTGCAGTCCATGGGGTCACTAAGAGTCGGACACAACTGAGCGACTTCACTTTCACTTTTCACTTTCATGCATTGGAGAAGGAAATGGCAACCCACTCCAGTGTTCTTGCCTGGAGAATCCAGGGACGGGGAAGCCTGGTAGGCTACCGTCTACGGGGTCACACAGAGTCAGACACGACTGAAGTGACTTAGCATAGCATAGCATTGGAGAAGACTCTTGAGAGTCCGTTGGACAGCAAGGAGATAAAACCAGTCAATCTTAAAGGAAATCAGTCCTGCATATTCATTGGAAGGACTGATGCTGAAGTTGAAGCTGTAATACTTTGGCCCCCTATATGAAGAACTGACTCATTGGGAAAAACCCTGATGTTGGAAAAGATTGAAGACAGGAGGAGAAAGGGATGACAGAGGATGAGATGGCTGCATGGCATCCCCGACTCAATGGACATGAGTTTGAGCAAGCTCTGGGAGTTGGTGATGGGCAGGAAGCCTGGCGTGCTGCAGACACGACTGAACTGATTGAAAGTATTATTGTTTTATCTTGCTTGATTGTTTTCCTTTCTTTCTGCATTTTCTCACTTCTCTGATTAAATTTATACTTTGGAACTTGGGGAAGGTCTAGGAGCCTAAGTTTTTCTACACATAAGAGGCAGAGAGAGGACATTGCAGGGGCAGATGGAGTGGTCTGTTCCAGGAAGGCCCCATAAGGTCCTGCTCAATTACTTATGGATAGATAGATAATCTCCTGTGTGTGCTATGTATTGTTCAGGAATGCAGGATGCAACACCGAAGAGCAATTAAAAAATAATAATAAAAGGCCTACAGTGCAGTAGAATGAGAAAAAATTGAACAGCTTTGTTTCTTAAAAAATTAGACAATTTTAAGTAGTGATAAGTACTTTGAAGACATTACAAAACTGTGTTAAGATAGAGAGTGACTCTTGGGATGAGGAAAGGCATCAGCCCTAAGTAGGGTATGGAGGGAGGGCTCCACTCTGACACTTACTCTGCAACAGCAGGCTGGGCGCTGAACCTCTCTCATGTTCAATTTTATATCTGTAAGTAGCCAGTATTTTTCTGCTGGACACTGGGCTCAGCATTGGCATTCATTATTCCATTCACTTCTTATAAGAACCCTGAATAATAAATTCTACCAATAACCACAGTGCAGAGATGAGGAAATTGAAGCATAAAAATTCTTGTCACAATCCCAAGGTCACACAACTAGTGAATGCTGGATCTAGAAACACAATCTAAGTCTTTGGTCTTAAGCACTTTGCTCCACTGTCTTCCTAAAGTAGGGTGGACCCAATCTTGAGGGGTTCCAGTAAGAATTGCGAACACACATGCAAATCACCTAGTGCAGCACTTTCTCTGTCACAGGCTCTCAACCAGCTGTGGTAATGCACAAAACCTTGGTGGATGGGAAGCCAAGGTCTGGAATTCCAGACAAGTCTACCTACAAGATAAAGCTCAATATTTTCTGAGGTTTGTTTAGCAGTTTACACAGAAGATTTCATGTATTATCATAAGTATCAGCGGTCTATCATGTTTCTTACTGTTAATGGGAAATCAGTTCCCATTAACTGATATTAACCACCTTAAATATAAACTATTACATTGAGACAATGGGTAGCATAATATAACATAGAAAGAGTATACCAAGCTGTGTTTGCTACTCAGTCTATTAGTATTTTTGTAATTGACTTTTGCTCCCACTTCTCAGGATATTTCTACACTACAAGAAAGGACAAGCAGTAAATGCAATTTGACTTAATAGATTAAAATATCCCATCTTATGCAACAATTCCAAACTTTCTATTCATGCAACCATAGTCATCTCCTGTGTTTATTTTTCATTTGGAATCAATCATTTTCACATCTGTCTGACAAAAGCAAAAAACAAAAACAAACAGCCAGTTTTCCTGAATCCTCTCCCTCTTGATTTCTGCACTGGGAAGTTTACTGAGTGGTTCAACTTTGGCAGCTCCTATTGGGATTAGGCTTCCCCACAATTTAATCCATGATCACTGGAGGGGAGCAGGGAAGCCAGAGAAGCCTCACAAAATGTTTGAGCAGGACACCAGGTGGCAGTATATCAGCTTCCATTCTTGCTGCATGCAGTGTGCTAGAAGTCTGATTCTCAGGAAGGAAAAACAGATTTCAACAAAGGATTCACAAAGGGGTGACATTTGAGTTGAAACATGAAGGAATTCAGAGGTGCATCATGTTTATATTTGGGGGATAGCATCACTGGCTCAGTGGTAAGGAATCCACCTTCCAGTGGATTCAATCCCTGGGTCTGGAAGATCCCATAGAGAAGGAAATGGCTACCCACTCCAGTATTCTTGCCTGGGAAACCCCACGGACAGAGGATGAGTCAGACACGACTTAGTGACTAAACAACAGCAAAGCATCACAGTCAAGAGGGAAAAACAAGGGGCACTGGTCTTGATTGGGAAACAAGCTTGGGGTGTTTAAGGAATGAAATCTCATTGTAGCCCTTGTTTTTTCCAGTACACTATTACTTAAGAAACTTATTAAAGCATCTGGCACTGTTAACTAGTTAGTGGATGCTTTCCTCATTTACTGATCCTGGGACAGTTGAATCTATGTTTTGGCATTTTCTTTCTTAGTTTCCTTTAGCGTCCAGTTTAAACTAGTAATGTCACCACCACTGAGACATCCAACCACCCAGTTCTGGAGCCAAGTGCTTCTCCATAGTCCAGACCTTGCTTCTAAGCAGCCCTCTAAAATGCAACACACTGGCCGATAATAAAAGGTAGAGAAGCTTTTCACAATTAGGAAAGATAGGGCTCATTCCCAAAGTATTTTTTCTCTAAGGAAACAATAAAACCTATCTCTTAGGGTTTTGATATTTGAATTAGATAATGAATCTGAAACGCAAACTACAGTGCCTGACATTGAGTAAAGCTCAGTAAATATATCAACTTTCTTTTTTTCCAGGAAATCCTGCCTCTCCTTCAATGTCCAGGTCTGTGACTTGTTACTGTTTGTTCTTTTCTCCACATTGGCTCAATGATGGAAGCTTCTAGAAAATTCACTTAATCACTTAGTTTCCTGGAGAAAGTCGTTATTTCTCCCTATTTCCTGGAGTCATATTCTCCTAGCCACATTGATACACTCAGAGTACTGAAAGGACCCAGATGGAACACTGAGATAAGGTATTATTTTCATTTCCCTAATTAATAATAATATTAAGGTCTTTATATATGTATTAGTTATTGGATATCTTATTTCTGAGTTGGATCTCCAAGATTTTGTCATTCTTTATTATCTGTTTTCTTAATGATTTAAAAGAGCTTCTAACATACTCTGCATTTGAGTCCTTTTTCAGAAATACTCGGAGAAGGCAATGCCACCCCACTCCAGTGCTCTTGCCTGGAAAATCCCATGGATGGAGGAGCCTGGTAGGCTCCAGTTCATGTGGTCGCTGAGAGTCAGGCACGACTGAGCGACTTCACTTTCACTTTTCACTTTCACGCATTGGAGAAGGAAATGGCAACCCACTCCAGTGTTTTTGCCTGGAGAATCCCAGGGACAGAGGAGCCTAGTGGGCTGCCATCTATGGGGTCACACAGAGAGAGTCGGACACAACTGAAGTTATTTAGCAGTAGCAGTCAGAAATACTTATTGCAAATGCATTTTAACAGTTTGTGCATTGACTTTCAAAACTCTTAGCAGAGATTTATAACAAACACAATTAAAAAATATATTTTCAGGTTCACAAGAAACTGGCTTGGATATTTAGTTTGTTGTCTTTAAACTTCTTAATTTTTTTTTTAACCTTGGTGGTTTCTATTGCTTCTGATGTGAAGTTACCAGTTCAATTCAGTCGCTCAGTCATGTACTACTCTTTGCGACCCCAGGACTGCAGCACACCAGGCTTCCCAGTCCATCACCAACTCCTGGAGCTTGCTCAAACTTAAGTTCATCAAGTCAGTGATGCCATCCAAACATCTTAGCCTCTGTATTCCCCTTCTCCTGCCTTCAGTCTTTCTCAAAATCAGAGTCTTTTCCAATGAGTCAGTTCTTTGCATCAGGTGGCCAAGTATTGGAGTTTCAGCTTCAACATCAGTCCTTCCAATGAATATTCAGGACTGATTTCCTTTAGAATTGACTGGTTGGATCTCCTTGCGGTCCAAAGGACTCTCAAGGGTCTTCTCCAACACCACAATTCAAAAGCATCAATTCTTCAACGCTTAGCTTTATGGTCCAACTTTCACATACATACACAACTACTGGAAAAACCATAGCTTTGACTAGATGGACCTTTGTAGGTAAAGTAATGTCTCTGATGTCTAGCTTTGTTGTAGCTCTTCTTCCAAAGAGCATACGTCTTTTAATCATTCTTAATGATGTTTCCCAAAATATAATGCCTTGCAAACATCTGCCAAAACCAGAGTGGTTGACTTGCAGAATTCTTATTCAAATTTATGGCTTTACTCATAGCATTGCTCCTGAATAAGGAGATTGCTTTATAGAAAGTCAAGTATAGCAGTGAGTGGAAGTGCTTGCTATGAGCAAACAGGTTATGGGATGGATAATGGAAGAGGTCATTATAAATACCAGGTATAATCATGTGGTCATTTGCAAGAATGAGAACAATAATACTTATGAAAATTTGTTTTTCATTTTGATATGAATATATTTATGTATTATATTAACCAATTTTAACTCCCCTATCCCATTTTCCTGCATGTAGTAACATAAGAAAGGTATGTTAACATAACTCAATCGTATATCTTATTTTATCTCAGTAGTGAAGATACAGGATTCAGCGGGAGAGTGTGACTAACTAGAAGATAAAGTAACATCACCTACAAATGGATAAATGAACTTGCTCTAATCTTTGAAGGATATGGTTAGAAATTTTTGGGTTGAATGAGGAATTACTGCATCATAATATCAAGAAGTGTGGTGCTGGAGAAGACTTTTGAGAGTCCCTTGGACTGCAAGGAGATCAAAGTAGTCAATCCCAAAGGAAATCAACTCTGAATATTCATTGGAAGGACTGATGCTGAAGCTGAAACTCCAATACTTTAGCCACTCGTTGAGAAGAGCCAACTCATTGGAAAAGACCAAGCCTGATGCTGGGAAAGATTGAAGGCAAAAGAAGAGGGCAGCAGAGGATGAGATGATTGAATGCTACCACCAAATCAATGGACTTGAATTTCAGCAAACTCTGGGAGTAGTGGAAGATGGAGGAGCCTGATGAGCTGCAGTCCATGGAGTCACAAACTGTTGGAAGCCACGTTAGGCATTACTGACAAAATGGAGGCACAGCCCCCAGCCCCCTCTCCTCATTCCCCAGGCATGGACCTGGATGAAGGAGTTAGACCTTGTAATTCTGACTTGTTTCTTCCTTTCTTCAGCTGAGTTGGCTGAAAAGGAATATTAAGGTGCTTATTGTTCTTAAGAGGAGCATGAGAAGGCACAAAGCCTTCTGCAGCTGTGCTCAGAGAATAATTCATAAAGTTAATCATTGACTTTTGTTCAAGGACTTTTGCAAAAGAGTGTTCCAGGATGAGCACATAGGCTGAAGCTTGAGGCCATGGGAGGGACTGCTATCTGAAGCCTGTTTGTGAGGAAAATGTTTATGGCAAAGGAGTTTGCTGAATTTAGGGCTTATAAATAATTAAAATAGTTAGAAGTTAAAGATTTAAGAAATGTTGTAATGTTAGCAGATTTTACTATAGCTTATAGAGGTTAGGAATTTTAAAGATACTAATAGCTAGAAGTCTTTTTAAGAGATAGTGAGCTCAGGATGTTAGGGGCAAACAGGATTTAGAAAGATAAGAAATAAACTGAGGAATATAGCATGAGTTACAATGTAATCACAAGTTAACTATAGGATACATAAAAGGAAGTAGATAATAGATGGTAAAGCTGATTCCAAGAGAATCACTGAAGCAAGAACTCTGTTTGAAGAGCAACAATGATTTATGGAGATAATAAATCTGGGTGAGGGGGAACCGAAAATGTCAAACCTCTGACCTAATGTTTTTGTAAAAGCATAAAAGAGAATCTTAAACTTGAAATAAATAGGCAGTCCAAGAAAACTGAGAGGCTGTCTCATTACTTGCTGACACTGTTCCTCCCTTCAAGTTGAATCCCTGGCTGCTGGAGCTAGACTCCGGCAACAGTCAGACACGACTTAATGACTGAACAGCAACAACAACATCATCCTTATTCAAAAGTGGTTAAAAGAGTACAGATGGATGACAAGTTACCAAAGAGGATACTGTAGCAGCTTTGACCTATCTTAACTATTTGAAAACATCTTTCCCAGAATGTGCTTCCCATATTGTTCTGACTTAGGGTTGGCCCCCAAAGGAACTTGTCTAACATTTGGAAGATAGTTGTGATGAAGCAGCCATAGTTTTTATGTTTGGGGGTTTGGTGCGGGCCTCCAGGGACTATGGTTACTCACACGTGTTACTGCTGATTTGATAGCTCATTTTATTGTTGACTCACAACTCCTTCACTTCCAACCAAATCTCCTCCTCATCTTCTCTTTGTCTTGGGACAAGTATGTATGTAAGCATGATGCCAAATGACACCTACTTCTCCTAAGGTCACCTACTACTGTGAAATGGAGGGAGGTGAGACATAGGTTTTAGTGTGTCTTTGTGGGCTCCATTATCTTCATGGTTCTAGTATGTCACTGTGAGTCATAGTTCATCCATCTATTCAATGTTCTTCTACAAATATTACTCCAACCAACTAACACTAAATTCAGTCTCAACACCAGATACTAAGATAACGGCTTTGTATACACTCTTCTACCAGACCTAGCAATTGCCTGAATTCTAATTTTTATAACTAATTTCTCATTTGACAGACACCACTAGTGGTTCTGCTTCTCTGATTATACCTTAAGTGACACAAGTCTAAGAAGAAAGGACTAAGGAAATGATTTTCATGATGATTCATGATAGCCTATACCCAGATTTGTGATGTGAGTGTATTTTAGTGGAACTGTCACTTTAAATTATTATGGAGCAATTTTACAGCTTTAGACAACTTTACACATCTTCTGTATGATTGACTTAAAGTCAAGAATTCAAGAGGAGAATGTATTAGTCAACAGTCACTCTGAACACCTGTTTCCAAATGACATCAAAGAAGCTTTTATTTATAATTAAATCCTCTGATCCAGACTACAGATGAAGCAACCTCAGGACTACCATTTCTTGTCTGGGGTCTGCAGGTGTGCATTTTAGCTGGGGTCCTGCAGCAGGGGGTCTCTTTTTTATTTAGTTCTGGGGTTTTTGTTCAGCCTTTCCTATTACTTCAAGCACTGTGGTGCTCTGAGAACACAGAAGTACATTGCAGAATCTTCCAGCTCTAAGGCTGAAATGGTGAGGCTGATGGACTTTTGAGCTTTCTGGAAGTTTACAGAGTAACGGCCGTCCCTTGCATTCCCAGCATCTGAATACTGACGAATAAGATAAGTCATCTGTCCACTGGGAAGCTGCGTGTACCAAAAAATGTAGTAGTGGAACATGTCCCAACTTGTTTCATACCGACAGTTCAGGGTGACTGCCTTCCCCACTTCACTGAGTATGTCTGGCTGGTCTTGAGTAACACTCTGGGCCACACCAGATCCTGTGGAAAAAAGAAGAAAACAGAGCTGAAATAGTGAACAAAATAATGTAGAAATTAGACCTATTTTGGACCCAAATATTTACAAACCTAACTGAAATCCTAAGACGCTTGCTTTCCCCCAATTCTCCTTTCCTCCCCAAGTCCCTGTGAATCAGCATGTGCCTGTGTGCAGTCCTTTCACCCTGAACACGAGCACCCATGTTTGGAAGCATCCCTACCAGAGAAGGTGAAGGTCAGGAACACCCAGAGCAGACTGGAGAGCGGCATCAGGCATGGATTCCCCTGCTCAAAAGTGTTTAGTTCTGCCTCAAGCTAAGATTTCAGTGTCTTTAAGTGCCGGGCAGCACATATACACAGTACCTGGTTCCTGTGTGGCTCCTCCCCCAGACAGGAAGTGCCGTTTGTCATGTTCCTAGACCAGCCGGTCTGTGCTCAGATGGAAAAAAGTTTGGCTCACAACAAACCTTTACTTTGTCTACTCATGTTTCCCTGGTCATTAAATTTGGCAGATCCTGAAAAAGGGCTTGAAAAAGGCAATTAATATTAAAGATTTGAATTGAGGGGAACTAAAGATTAAACAAGTTGACATACACTGGTAATTATTTAGTAAAATTATTTGCCATCCTGTTTAAGATATAATTTTGTATAGCCTACAAAACTTTCTTGAAATCTACTGATTGGTCATTCATCTAGCCTATACTTACTTTTCCCCATCCAGAATCTACTGACTGTTTTAAAGCATTTACAGATCTTAGGCCTTCTGGGAGAAAAGCAATCTTATCCAAAATAATTAATGTATCTCTTTTGTTTTTTTTTCACTGAGTTCCGGGGCTCTACTTAGATTTGTCAATAAATAAAATTACTGCAACATGAAATGATTTTAGAAAATCAGCCTATGTGAATTTCAGAGCCTATTCAGTGCTTTATGTTTAAATGAAATTATAACCAGAATAAAACATTATTCTTTTGAAATCTGATATTTATTTCATTTTCATATGAAAATCTGATATTTATTTTCGTATCATTTCATTGATATTAATACAATTTTAGCAAAATATCATAACCTTATATATCAATTTTGATATACACTCTTAGGTTTTCATACATCGCTGTAAGAAATTTTATCACATGTATAAATTCTTGTCAGTTCAGTCCGTTCAGTTCATATCACCACTGAAATCATGACACAAAATTGTTTCATATCTCTAAAGAAATCCTCCTTGAATACCCTCCCCATCCCTGCAACTCTTTGTAACCCTGCTAACTACTCATCTCCTTTTCATCTTTATATTTTGTGCCTTTGAGAATGTTGTTTAAGCAAAATCACACTATGTAAGCATCATAATAATCCAATAAGTGTAATCATATACCATGTGACCTCTGAGATTGACTACTTTTTCATTCAGCATAACACCCTGAGATCTATCTAGGCTATTGTTATTTAGTCTCTAAGTCCTGTCTGACTCTTTTGTGACCCCATATACTGTAGCCCACCAGGGTCCTCTGTCTATGGAATTTTCCAGGCATGAATACTGGAGTGAGTTGCCTTTTCCTTCTCCAGGGGATCTTCTTGACCCAGAGATCAAACCCAAGTCTCCTGCTTGGCAGGTGGATTGTTTACCACTGAGCCACCAAGGAAGCCCTGTCTGGGCTTTTGCATGTATCAGTAGTCTGCTTCTTTTAATCACTACAGACTGTTACCATCTTATGTTGTTCTGATTTTGGATTTCTTTACCTTACAGTGGCAAGACAGTGATGAACTTTCAGGATAAAGTAGAAACCGTACTTTGAATTTTTAAATATGATATTTTCCCATGCTAGTAACATGTGGTATAATATTCCCTGGTGGTTCTGGGCAGCAGCAGTGAGCTGAGCTCCTGGCCAGCCCTGAGATCATGAGAGTAAACAACTGACACACTTACATTCACTCTGTACTCATACAATCATTCTGTTTTTTACTTTTAGTGTGTGTGTGTTAAGTTCCTGCCGTTGTGTCTGACTCTTTGAGATTGTATGGACTGTAGCCCACCAGGCTCCTCTGTCCATGGGATTCTCCAGGCAAGAATACTGGAGTGTGGTGCTGTGCCCTCCTCCAGGGGATCTTCCTGATCCAGGCATCTAACCTGCATCTCTTATGTCTCTGCTTTAGCAGGCAGATTCTTTATCCATTAAAGCCACCTTGGAAGCCCCACTTTCAGTACAGTACTCAATAAATTATATGAGATTTTCAACACTTTAATATAAAATAGACTTTGTGTTAGATGATTTCACCCAGCTGTAGGTTAATGTCAGTTTTGAGCACCTTTAAGGTAGACTGGGTTCAATTCAGTGGGTTAGGTATATTAAATGCATTTTCCATTTATGATCCTCTCAACTGAAAATGGTTTATTGAGACACAATTCTATCGCAAGTTCAGAAAAATCTATAAATATTATGTCATTGTACAGATGTATTACAGTGAATTTATTTGTCTATTCACCCATTGAAGAACATCTGGCTGGTTTCCAGTTTTTGATCATCAGAAACAGAGCTGCTATGAATATTCAAGTACAGATTTTGAATGAATATAAGTTCTTCATTTTTCAAGCATTAATACCCAGGAGTGTGATTGCTGAGCTGTAAGGCAAGTGAATATTTAAGTTTAGGTGAAACTGCTGAACATTTTTCCAGAATGGCTGGACCATTCACCCACCAGCAATGTAAGTGATCCAATTTCTCTGCAGTTTTGCCAGAACTTGGCATTGTTAGCATTTTTAATTTTAGCCTGTGAGAAATGAGAAGTGTTATCACTTTGTGGCTTAATTTGCATTTCCCTAATTACTAATAATGCTAATCATCTCTTTATATTCTTATTTCATTACTAGATAGCTTTTTGGTAAAGGGTCAGTGTGAATCTTTTGTCCAGGTTTCATCTGGATTGTTTGCTTTCTTCCTGCTGAGTTCAGAGAGTTCATTGTATTCAGAATACAGTCTTTTGATGAAAATCTATTTACAAATATTTCCTGCCATTCTGTGGTTTATCTTTTTCCTTCTCTAAACATTTTTAATTTTGATGAAATCTGTTTTTTTTTTAGTGGATTGTGCTTTTGGTGTCATGTCAAAAGTCTTTTTGTCCAGACGTAGGTCATGAAGATATTTTCTTATGTTTTTCCTAAAAGATTTGTAATGTTACATTTTATACCTGGATGTATGGTTCATTTTGAGACTGTACTCAAATTTTTGTATAAATTGTGAAATTTAGGTCAAGTTTCAATTGTTTCCCAAGAATATCTAATTGTCCTAATCTCATTTGCTCATAAAACTATGTTACCGCTCTAGAATTGAAAGAGACACGTGTACCCCGATGTTCATCACAGCACTGTTTACAATAGCTAGGACACAGAAGCAACCTAGATGTCCATTGGCAGATGAATGGCTAAGAAAGTTGTGATACATATACACAATGGAGTATTTCTCATCCAT
Source organism: Bos taurus (assembly GCF_002263795.3). Taxonomy (NCBI): domain Eukaryota; kingdom Metazoa; phylum Chordata; class Mammalia; order Artiodactyla; family Bovidae; genus Bos; species Bos taurus. The sequence continues at coordinate 24,902,212 of NC_037337.1, forward strand.
TAAAAAGAACACATTTGAATCAGTTCTAATGAGGTGGATGAAACTGGAGCCTATTATACAGAGTGAAGTAAGTCATAAAGAAAAACACCAGTACAGTATATTAAGGCATATATATGGAATTTAGAAAGATGGCAACAATGACCCTATATGTGAGACAGCAAAAGAGACACAGATATAAAGAACAGACTTTTGGACTCTGTGGAGAAAGCGAGGGAGGGATGGTCTGAAAGAATAGCATTGAAACATGTATATTACCATATATGAAATGGATGACCAGTCCAAGTTCAACGCGTGAAACAGGGCACTCAAAGCCAGTGCACTGGGACAACCCAGAGGGATGAGATGGGGGGGAAGTGGGATGGGGGTTCAGGATGAGGGACACATGTACACCCATGGCTGATTCATGTCAATGTATGGCAAAAACCACCACAATATTGTAAAGTAATTAGCCTCCAATTAAAATAAATTAATTAATTTAAAAAAAACACTTTGCTACTCTATTGAATTGTCTTTGCATTTTGTCAAAAAATAAGCTTTCCTGACCTTTGTGGATCCACTTCTATACAATGGCTCAGTAGCATAAACTTGTTAATGATACACTTTCATTCCCTTATGTAAGAGAGCCTGCAGAATAGTTCTCTTTTTTATTTCTTATATTTATAATTTGTATTTTTTCTTTTTTCCTTTGATAATTCTACCTAGGAATATATCAAGTTTATTAATTATTTTAACAAAATTAACTTTGTATTTCATGGTTATCTCCTTAGATTTCTTTGTATTTCACCAATTAAACATTTTATTTTTTACTTCTTTCAGTTTATGTTGGGTTTAATTTGCTTTCCTATCATCTTTTCTTGAAAGCCTTGATAGTAGTTTATCAATCTTTTTTCTTTAGTGATATAAGTATTTAAAAAGATAAATTTCCTTCTATGTGTTATTTTAGCTGCATCTCATACATATTTAATGTGCTCTCACAACATCTACTTTCAAAATATCTTCTAGTGTCCATTGTAATTGTTTCTTTAACCTAGGTTGTTTTAAAGTTATAGGTTTTAAATATATACGAACTATTTGGGAGTTTCTAGAGATGTCTCTTTGCACTTAATTTTCCATATCATTTCCATTTTGGTCAATAAATAAATTCTATATAATGTCAGTTTTCCTAAATATATTAAGACTTTTTATGGAGAAACAAATTGTGTGTGTGTGTGTGTGTGTGTGTGTGTGTTTCATCTGCACAGCAGGGTGTGTCTGGAGCCTCGGCTGCAGATTTGGGTACAGGCTGCAGGTGCCTGGGGAGCACTGTGCTCTTGCTGCACAGAAGTAGGTGGCTGAGTCTCCAGACTGGGAAGTTGCGATGTGCAGTGAGAGCTGTTGGGCACTCTTATTGAGGGAAATCATGAATCTTCCCTCTTCCATTTCATTCACAACTGAGTGTATGTCTCCCAAGAATGCAGGGGCTTTACCAGGGTATTGCTGGTACCACAGGAAGCAGTTAATTGCACTCTTCTCACAACTACAGTTCAGAATGGAAATCTCTCTTTCCTGGACTCTCAAAGATCAAGGGCTCTGTTTCACCTGCTCTTGGTCACTTTTTTCCTTTTGTTGTCCATTCACTCCTGTTTAAACAAATAAAAGCCGTGAATTCCATAAAATATATTTATTTTTTAAGAATATCTGCATGAACTTGTTTGCAACCCAATTTTCCAAGTCCCCCTAATTAATGAAATATCCTAGATTTTCTCCTCCACAACTCACAGCTTAGTTGAAGTCACAGAAGTGAAAATGATGCTCCCAGTATCTTGTCCATTGTTTCTGGCACCAGTGATCAGTGACAACTCAAGTTCCTCTTCTCACTTAGCTAGAAATCTGACTTTAAACTAACACTTATTTTATTCTTTTAGTAGGTCCCACCCTTTCATAAGTGCTTTCCTTAAACCCATCGCTCTCAAAAGTACTACTTCTCATTTGGTGCTAATTTAGAATCACTGAAAATTAAATTCATTGGGAATCAGAAATGCCCCCTTTAAAAGCATAAAGAGCAGGTTAGAATTTCTCTCTGTCCCCTTCTTCCTTTTCCTCACACCTCCTAGAAGGTTAAAAATCATATATCAGGAGAGTTTGATGTTTTAATAGGAATAGGATTAGTTTACAATGGGAAAGAGAAGGCCTCCCACGAAATCACTAGATTAGCATTACAGGGTATTTCTTTTTTATTACAAATTCTAACTAAAGTCTATTTCGAATACACAAGGGCATAATGTATCATTCAAGCAAAGCTTATGGAGCAGAACATAAAGATACATAGTCCTTTTGCCGTGATGGCACTTAAATTTTAACATGATCGTTCAATGTTTCCACACTTTACATGATCCTAAGAATTAATTAAATATAATTAGATCAATTTCAATTTATATTTCTTCTAAAATATAAATCAGGCAAATAAAATGTTTCCAAGAATATGCATGGAGAAAATAAACTGAGAAGCACAGAATAATCTGTTCTGAAGGCTATTTTATCTCCAAATGGATAAGATTGGCTAGGAAAATTCTGCAGAATGCAGAATATATGGGACCATGATCTTTCAGTAATGAAACGTTTTTGGAAGTTCTTATCCTGAATTACACCTTATCCTCACAGGCAAAGTACAAAAATGTGAAGAGTCAATGTGGGTTTTGATGACAACACATCAGGGGATAGAGACAGAAATTAAGGAGCTCATTTTTCTTAAGCACAAAGAAGAGTTTGTGGTCTCTGTATTTGATATCATCTCAGTTCAGTTCAGTTCAATCACTCAGTCGTGTCTGACTCTTTGCGATCCCATGAATCGCAGCACACCAGGCTTCCCTGTCTATCACCAACTCCCGGAGTTCACTCAGACTCACGTCCCTTGAGTCAGTGATGCCATCCATCCATCTCATCCTCTGTCGTCCCCTTCTCCTCTTGCCCCCAATCCCTCCCAGCATCAGAGTCTTTTCCAATGAGTCAACTCTTTGCCTGAGGTGGCCAAAATACTGGAGTTGCAGCTTTAGCATCATTCCTTCCAAAGAAATCCCAGGGCTGATCTCCTTCAGAATGAACTGGTTGGGTCTCCTTGCAGTCCAAGGGACTCTCAAGAGTCTTCTCCAACACCACAGTTCAAAAGCATCAATTCTTTGGCACTCAGCCTTCTTCACAGTCCAACTATCACATCCATACATGACCACTGGAAAAAACATAGCCTTGACTAGACGGACCTTTGTTGGCAAAGTAATGTCTCTGCTTTTCAATATGCTATCTAGGTTGGTCATAACTTTCCTTCCAAGGAGTAAGCATCATTTAACTTCATGGCTGCAGTCACCATCTGCAGTGATTTTAGAGCCCCCAAAAAAACAGTCTGTCATTGTTTCCACTGTTTCCCCATCTATTTCCCATGAAGTGATGGGACCGGATGCCATGATCTTCGTTTTCTGAATGTTGAGGTTTAAGCCAACTTTTTCACTCTCCACTTTCACTTTAATCAAGAGGCTTTTTAGTTCCTCTTCACTTTCTGCCATAAGGGTGGTGTCGTATCTTAGACACTGTCAAAGAAAAACATCACAGTTCAACAGAAGGCATAATAACCATTCCCACTCCTCAATCTAATCCCATCTACTCCAGCTCTCTTAGGGGATTTTTTATTGTTTGTTGAATTATTAGTGTGTTTTCTCTTTCATTTATTCACTCATTCATGCATGTCTTCAATATATATTTACTCGTGCCTACTAAATGGTCGTACTTGGGTCTCATTCAAGAAAGAGACAGAAGTAGCAATCTTCAGCCTACCCACTCCCAATACTCAAGTACATTCAGATAAAAGCTACTAAATAGAAATGTGTTTCTATATGATGCATCCAAGAAAATGATAATGGACTCACTTCTGGGTTCAGTCAGAGAGTAGTTCTGATGGAGGATCTGCTTGAACTGGAACTTACACCACCACTAGATTTCTTAGTAAAGAATGGGGTAAGGGAATTCTGGCACTGATTAACTCAGTTTGATTGGAGTTTGGGATGTATCTGGGTGGAAACATTATAAATTTATATTAGAGAAACTAATGTGGCCTTAATCTCAGAGGACAAAACATATTGTTTAAAGAAATATTAATTTTCAATGCCATATTTTTCAAATTGTTAAACTAAAATATACACAGATACTATTTAGGTAGATGGATGGATAGCTACATACATACAAGAATGGTGGATGTAAATTGAAGCAAACTTGGAGATAAAAATTTGATAGATATTTAAAGGAGTCTTTCTGGCTCCTTGAAGAATCTGTGTATGTGGGACAAAAGTTAAACGTCTCTGAAGCAGTGTTGCCCCTCTGTGGCCATAAAGAGATATTACTCTGAATGACTATACAGCTTCTTAAAAAGGGGAAAAGACAAGTTTCTTCAGTAAGTGGTGTTGACCATACTGAACACCTACAAGGAAAAGACCAAAAGTAGAGCATTTTCTCACAACATATACAAATATACACTCAAAATGGATTAAAGACTGACATGTAAGACCTGAAACCTTAAAACTCATAAGGACAGTATGTTCATTAATGTTTCTTTTTGTAATATTTTTTTTCTGTCTCAAAGGCAAGGGCAACAAAAGCAAAAATAAATAAATGAGACCTAATCAAACTAAAATCTAATGCACAGCAAAGAAACCATCAACAAAAATAAAAGGCAAACTACTGAATGGTAGTAGATATTTGCAATAAGGGGTTAATATCCAAATACATAAAGACATCACGTACCTCAATATCAAAAACACAGTCTGAATGAAGAATGGGCATAGGACCTGAGTAGCCATTTTTCCAAAGAGATAGCCAAGAGGTACACGAAAAATGCCCAAAGTCTCTAATATTCAGAAAAAGAGCAAATCTATGTCAATATGAGGTGTCACCTCACATCTATCAGTATGGCTATCATCAAAAAAAAAAAAAAAAAACAAATGTGGTGAGGATGCAGAGGAGAGGAAACCCTAGTACATTGTTGCTGGGTTGGAAATTGCTGCAGCTACTATGCAAAACATTACAGATATTCCTCTCAAAACACTAAAAATATAACTACCATATAACCCAACAATTCCACTCCTGGGTATTTATCCAAAGAAAACAAAAACTCTTCCAAATTGTATCTGCACCCAAATGTTTATAGCAGCATTATTTACAATAACCAAGATCCAGAACCAAGCTAAGTGTTCATTCATAGATGAATGGATAGAGAAAATACTGATCTTTCATCTATCTATCTACACACACACACACACACACACATACCCCACAATAGAACATTAATCACATATAAAAAAGAATGTAATCATGCCAAATGGAATAACATGGATAGATACAGAGTGTATGATATTTAGTGAAATAAGTCAGACAAAGAAAGACAAATACTGTGTGTTTTTACTTATATATGATATATAAAAGCAAAGCAAAACAAAGGGACAAATAGAACAAAAACAGAATCACAGGAACAAATGGCAGACTGCCAGGTATTTCCCCACAAAAGATGAGTTTATTGGAGATCACCAAAGGACTGCAGTTCTGGATCAGCAGCCATGAGGAGCCACATGCAAGTCCCCACTGGAGAAGGAAAGGAAGTGCTTTTATAGAGAAGACATGGAAATTGGGAGGGTGATAGGAAACAGAATGCCCTTAACTTTCTATTGACTGCGTCCTGACCAGGGAATAAGGGGCTTCTTTCATCTTCCCTTTGCCCTCTGTGATGTCCACAGGTCGGGAGAGCTCCCTCTCTTCTGCCAGCTCTATTTAATTGAGATTTTTGTGCGTTAAATTTTTATACCTTATAGGACAGAGTCAGAAAGATATTTGATTCCAGGAGATGAGGAAGCCATGGTAGTAGAAGTAAGATGTTGGAGTGATTCAAGAAGGGGTCTTGAGCCATGGAATCCAAGTGGCTTCCAAAAGCTACAAAATGAAAGGAAACAGATTTTTCCTCAGAGAATCTGGAAGGAATCAACCCTTCCAAGACCTTGACTGTAGACAGAAAAACAGATTTTATATTTCTTGCCTCCAGAACTATAAGAAATATTTTGTAAGTGATCAAGTTCATACTAAATATTGAGCAAATATTTTCTGTTCACATTGCTGCACTCGTAGGATGGGATACCAGTGCTTGCAGTTGCCTGTTGGGACACATCATGGTGAGACATACCTGAACATTCTTGAGACACCCAACCAAGCTGGATAATATATTTACTGGAGAGATTTCTCCCTTCTTTTAGTTGCTTTCAATGTTTAGTATTTTGGGTGGGAAATATTTATTTTAATTCTTTCTTATCAGCCATTCTTTTAGTTACAAGTTAGAGATTCTAGTGCAGAAGGAGATACAGATTGAGAAGGGAAAAGACCAAATCCTAAATCTGTAGGGCTGAAAAGTGTTTGTGGTTGTAACTATACCAACGTAGGTAAGAAATACTAAGTACTGCAAATGCCCTGTGGTGGCCTCATGATGTGACTGGTGCCCTTTAATCTTCTATCGTGTTTTGTCCCTGAAGGAATATAAACCAGGTTGATGAGGTGGCCCCCAGGGTTCTTAAGATACCAATTCACGCTCTGTGGGAAAGTGGGAAAATTACTCCAAAGCGTGGAGTTGGCTCCCTCCTGGAGACTCAGGGCTGGGGGACTCTGCTCCACATCCACCCCTTGCACACCTAGTGAGAAAAGAGAAACTGTCACAGGCGAGGGTCACTTAACTCTTACTAAACCCTGAAAGTGTCCCCCTCAATCCCCATAGATGGTGAATAGGATAGAAAGTCTGCAGGACTTGTCAGCTTCTCTCTTTCCCTTAACAATACAGCAGCTGCTCAATCCTTCAGATTCCTCTGTGAGGCAGCCCCAACTCACAGGAAACCTGGGCAAACAAAGCCCCAGCACAGTGCCTGCTAGCCCCTTCGTGATGCTTCCTCTTCTTGTTGAGACATTTTCACTATAAGATACTTAACTAAACCCTAAGGGGGTGAGGGTCAAAAATCCTTGTGCAAATGTTCCTGATCCTGCAACCAATCAGCTCACCCAACAAATCCTGCTCATGCACTCACTTTGTGACAGGAAGCCTCGATCTCCCATCTTAACCAGTTCAGAAAGAACTGGAGAGGAGTGGAGAAGAGTGGCAAATAGAAAGGTCAATAGTTTAGGACTTGAGGGGCATTTTCTAAGAACTTTGTAAAAAAGGCTGACATGATTTGGAATTTGTGAAGGATTATAGGGAAGAGAAAACAAAAATTTAATTATCTGGCTGGCATGGATGCTGGAGATTCTTGCAAAATGAAATATTATTTCCCAGGAGTTCTCAGGATCCTTTTTTTTTTTTTCCTTTGGCATCTCTTATGCACTCACCTGTTGCTTCTGAAGGGTGCTCAAGAATCAACACAGCATTCATAGCTGTCTTGGCTGGAACATTTTGCAGTATTAAACAGCTTTACTTTTAAATTATACATATGTATTTTAGACTGAACCTACATAAAGAGTCTTATTATTTTTTGTCTCTTGATGAGCACTGAAAGTAGAATTGTAAATATTTTTATTTTTATTAAAACTAATAGCTTTATTTTTACTATTGTTAAAACTGATTTATGTCAAAGTATGGCAAAAACCACTACAATATTATAAAATAATTACCCTCCAATTAAAATAAATTAATTAATTTAAAAACATATAATTTAAATATATATTTTAAATAAAATTTGAGGTTTAAATACATTTTATTTTATCATTTTTTAAATTAGAGGATAATAGCTTTACATTGTTGTGCCCATTTCTGCCTTACAACAACACGAATCAGTCAATATTGTGTATGTATCCCTCCCTCTTGAGCCTCTTCCAATGATCTATTTCCTCATAGAGCACCAGTATGGGTGTTTATATTGCAGCTTCCAATTAATTATCTATTTTATACTAAATAGATTCTAAATGTTGGTTATTAATATTTGTATTCTGCTTTTTACCTCTAGTAGGTTATTTTAAAAGAAGTATTTTAAAACATATGAAAATCAACTCTGTGCTTTTTCTCAGACTCTATGAATAATAATGTTTCTGTGTATGTGGATTTCAAGGTAAAAAGGGTGGAAAATGAGAACCTGTTTATTTTCACTCAGGTAAAATTGAAGTGATCTGTAGGCGTGGGGATCAGATGGGCAGTTTAAGATTATTGCAAATGTTTACTAAAGGAATTGTGAGAAATAGTGTATAAAATATAGTTGATCAAGAATCAATCATTATTATTGTGCACACAGTGGGTATTAGAGAAATTAAATTAGAAGACAGAAAAGAGGAGAGGAGCAACCTGAGTGGGTCACTTTGAACTTTGCCAAAGCAACATGTTTAACCTAGAATGCCTGTTATAGGCCACCGCTATATAAAGAAAGCCTTTTTACCTTCATACTCTATATTGTCTAGACATACAGGAAGAGATAGGGAAGTTCACTAGAGGTAGGTATAGTTGCACCTCCACTTCAGGGGGCCGTTTAGAGCCAGTGATGTGGCTGTCAGGCAGGTCATTAACTGGCTCCAGTTCTTCCTGCAGCATCAATGCTGAATCAGTGAGACCAGGACAGATCTGCCTATAATGAGACAGTGTCTCTATTCAGATTTCAATCAGAACTCTGTTTGTTCTATAGACACAGGAGCATGGAATATGATGTTACTGATTCCCTATGAAGAGCATTCCTAACATGAGAAGGGTAGTGGAAAACATGGCTATGCAGAATGGAAGTTAAGATCCATTTGGTGGAAGATCTCCCCTGAGAAGTTGGAAGGAATGTCAGAGGGTGCTGAGTCTTTATTACAGGGAAATCTGAGATTCAAAGGATCCCAATGTAAGCAAGTTCTAGTGACTATCAGGAAGAAATGTGTCCTTGACAATCACTGCACCTGGTGCTGAGCCTGTTCAAATGTATACCTCAGTGAGCTGTGAGGTACAGAAGCTCAGAGGAGTGAAACGGAGCTTTTATTAGAGGTGACATTTAAAGTTTCTGCAACATCACCTGGATGTCAATAACAGGAACAAATCCTTTCTTGGGTATTTCATGGTCTGGTTCCTCCCTGTTCTTACCAGGGTTGAATTTCCTCCCATTGTAATCAGATAAGAGTGTTTTCAGGGTTTCCCATATTAAATTGTTGTTGTTGTTGTTGTTGTTCAGTTGCTAAGTTCCGTCCAACTCTTTGTGACCTCATGGACTGCAGCATGCCAGGCTTCCCTGTCCTTCAGTATCTCCCAGAATATGCTCAAACTCACGTCTCCTGGTAGCTCAACTGGTAAAGAATCTGCCTGCAATGCAGGAGATCCCATATGGATTCCTGGGTCAGGAAGATCCACTGGAGAAGGGATAGGTTACCCACTTCAGGATTCTTGGGCTTCCCTGGTGGCGCAGCTGGTAAAGAATCCACCTGCAAAATGGGAGACCTGGGTTCAATCCCTGGGTTGGAAAGATCCCCTGGAGATGGGAAAGACTACTCACTTCAGTATTCTGGTCTGGAGAATTCCATGGACTGTATAGTCCATGGGTTTGCTAAGATTTGGACACAGCTGAGTGACTTTCACTTACGTGTTCATTGAGTCGATGATGCCATCCAACTATATCATCCTCTGTCGCCATCTTCTCCTGCCCTTGATTTTTCCCAGATCAGGATCTTGATTTTTCCCAGATCACGAGGTCATTTGCAGAAATAAGAACAATAATACTAAGGAAAATTTGTTTTTCAATTCAATATAATATATTTATGTGTTCAGTTCAGTTCAGTTCAGTTCAGTCGCTCAGACGTGTCCGACTCTTTGCGACCCCATGAATCGCAGCACGGCAGGCCTCCCTGTCCATCACCAACTCCCGGAGTTCACTGAGACTCACGTCCATCGAGTCAGTGATGCCATCCAGCCATCTCATCCTCTGTCGTCCCCTTCTCCTCCTGCACTCAATCCCTCCCAGCATCAGAGTCTTTTCCAATGAGTCAACTCTTCGCATGAGGTGGCCAAAGTACTGGAGTTTCAGCTTTAGCATCATTCCTTCCAAAGAAATCCGAGGGCTGATCTCCTTCAGAATGGACTGGTTGGATCTCCCTTCTCCAATTTGCCTACATGTAGTAACATAAGACATGCTAATATAAGTCAATGTTATATGTTATTATATCTCAGTAGTGAAGATATAGGATTCAATGGGAGGGTATGTCTTAGGTAGAAAAGAAAATAACATCACCCACAAAGGGATAAATGAACTTGCTATAATCTTTGCAGGATACGTTTAGAATATTTTGGGTTGAATGAGGAATTACTGCATCATATTAGCAAGAAGTGTGGTGTTAGAGAAGATTCTTGAGAGTCCCTTGGATTGCAAAGAGATCAAACCAGTCAATCCTAAAGGAAAGTAACCCTGAATATTCACTGGAAGGACTGATACTGAAGCTGAAACTTCAATACTTTGGCTACTTGGTGAGAAAAGCCAACTCATTGGCTCCAAAGACCCTGATGCTTGGAAAGATTGAAGGCAAAAGAAGAAGACAGCAGCAGAGGTTGAGGCGGTTGGATGGTATCACCAACTCAGCAGACATGAATTTGAGCAAACTCCAAAAGATAGTGGGAGATAGAGGATCCTGCAGTCCATTGGATCACAAAGAGTCAGACATGACTTAGTGACTGAACAGCAACAACAACATTATCAAGAAGCATAGTTTTGCTATGGTCTTTATTCAAAAGCTGTTAAAGAGCACAGATGGATGCCAAGTTAACAAAGAGGATACTTCAGCAGCTTTATACTATCTTAACTAACTGGGAATATCTTTCCCAGAATGTGCTTCCCGTATTTTTCTGGGTTAGGGTTGGCCACAAAAGAAATTTGTGTGACATTTGGAAGGTCGTTGTGATGAGGCAGCCACAGTTTTTATGTTCTGGAGTTGGGGCAGGGCTCCAGGGACTATGGTTACTCATTCATGTTGCTGCTGATCTGATAGCTCATCTTATCATTGATTCACAACCCTTCCACTTCCCACCAAACCTCATCCTCATCTTCTCTTTGTCTTGGACCAAGTAGGTATGTTAGCATGATGCCAAATGACACCCACTTCTCCTAAGGTCACTCACTACTGTGGAACTGAAGGAGGTGAGACATAGACAAGTTTTAGTGTGTCTATGTGGGTTCCATTACCCTCATGGTTCTACTATGTCCTTATGAGTCACAGTTTGTCTATGCTTCAGTCTCTCCCTAACTTTGCTCTAGCTGATTAACAATAAATTCAGTCTCAACACCAGATACGAAGATAACGGCTTTGTACACACTCTTCCACCAGATCTAGCAATTGCCTGAGTTCTAATTTCATCACTAATCTCTTATTTGATACCACTGGAGATCTGCTTCTCTGATTGTACCTTAAGTGACACAAGTCTAAGAAGAAAGGACTAAGGAAATAATTTTCATGATGATTCCAGATAACTAGACCCAGGTTTGGGGTATGAGTGTAGTTTAGTGAAATTGTCACTTTACATTATTATAGAAAAAGTTTACAACTTAAGCCAAGGTTACACATGCTCTGCATGATTGATTTAAAGTCAAGAATTCAAGAGGAGAATATTAGTAGAAAGTCACTCAGGACACCTGCTTCCAAATTACATAGAAGAAGCTTTTATTTAGAATCAAATCTTATGATCCAGATCAAAAATTAAGGAACCACAGGACTACTATGTCTTGTCTGGGGTCTGCATTTCGACCTGGGTCCCACAGCAGGGAGGCTCTCTCTTATTAACCTCTGGGATTTTTGCTCAGCTTTTCCTATTACTTCAAGCACTGTGCATTCCCAGAGAGCACAGAAGTATTTTCCAGAATGTTCCAGCTTTAAGGATTAAATGGTGAGGTTGATGAACTTATGTGCTTTCTGAAAGTTTACAGAGTAGTGGCCATCCCTTTCATTCCCGTCTTCTGAATACTGATGAGTGAGGTAAGTCATCTCTCCACTGGGAAGCTGCTTGTACCAACATTTCCAGTAGGTGTACACGTTCCAACTTGTTTCATACCTATAGTTCAGGATAACTATGTTCTGCACTTGACTGGTTATGTCTGGCTGATATTGAGTAACTTTCTGGGCCACACCAGATCCTGTGGAAAAAAAGAAGAAAACAGAGCTGAAATAGTAAACAAAATAATGTATAAATTCAACTAATTTTGGACCCAAATATTTACAAACCATACTGAAATCATAAGATGCTTGCTTTTCCCCAATCCTCCTTTCCTCCCCAAGTCCCTGTGAAGCACCACATACCTGTGTGCTGACCTTAAACCCTGAACACTCCATGTTTGGAAGCATCCCTACCAGAGAAGGTGAAGGCCAGGAACACCCAGAGCAGACTGGAGAGATGCATGAGGCATGGATTCGCCTACACAAATGCGCTAAGTTCTGCCTCAAGCTGAGAGTTCAGTGTCTTTGAGTACCTGGCAGCACATATACATAGTAACTGGTTCCTGTGTGACTCATCTCAAACAGAAGTAGGGTGTCATGGTCATCGACCACATGGTCTGTGTACAAATAAAGACTGGCTCACTACACACCTTTACTTTGTCTACTTTTCTTTCCCTGGTCATTAAGTTTGGCAGATCCTGAAAAGGGGCGTGAAGAAAGCAATTAATATTAAAGGTTTGAAGTGAAAGAAACTGAAGATTAAACAAGTTGATATACATTATTTATTTATTTATTTATTTTAAAAGGAGGCTAATTACTTTACAATATTGTAATGGTTTTTGCCATACATTGACATGAATCAGCCATATGTGTACATGTGTTCCCTATCCTGAATTCCCCTTCCACCTCCCTCCCCATTCCAACCCTCAGTGTCATCCCAGTGCACCAGCCCTGAGCATCCTGTCTCATGCGTCAAACCTGGACTGGCAATCTCTTTCACATATGATAATATACATGTTTCAATGCTATTTTCTCAAATCATCCCACCCTCACCTTCTCCCACAGAGTCCAAAAGATTGTCTATACATCTGTGTGTATGTGTGTGTGTGTGTGTGTGTGTTTTGCTGTCCCACATATAGGGTCATCATTACCATTTTCTAAATTCCATATATATGTGTTAATATACTGTATTGGATTGGAGAAGGAAATGGCAACCCACTCCAGTGTTCTTGCCTGGAGAATCCCAGAGACAGGGGAGCCTGGTGGGCTACTGTCTATGGGGTCGCACAGAGTCGGACACAACTGAAGCGACGACTTAGCAGCAGCAGCAGCAGCAGCATACTGTATTGGTGTTTTTCTTTCTGACTTACTTCACTCTGTATAATAGGCTCCACTATCATCCACCTCATTAGAACTGATTCAAATGCATTCTTTTTAGTGGCTGAGTAATGTTCCATTGTGTATGCATACCACAGCTTTCTTATCTATTCATCTGCCGATGGATATCTAGGTTGCTTCCATGTCCTGGCTATTGTAAACAGTGCTGCAATGAACATTGGGGTGCATGTGTCTCTTTCAATTCTGGTTTCCGAGGTGTGTATGTCCAGCAGTGGGATTGCTGGGTCATATGGCAGTTCTTTTTCCAGTTTTTTAAGGAATCTTCACACTGTTCTTTATATTGGCTGTACTAGTTTGCATTCCCACCAACAGTGTAAGAGGCTTCCCTTTTCTCTACACCCTCTCCAGCATTTATTGTTTGTAGACTTTTGGATAGCAGCCATTCTGACCGCCGTGTGATGGTACCTCATTGTGGTTTTGATTTGCATTTATCTGATAATGAGTGATATTGAGCATCTTTTCATGTGTTTGTTAGCCATCTGTATGTCTTCTTTGGAGAAATATCTGTTTAGTTCTTTGGCCCATTTTTTGACTGGGTCATTTATTTTTCTGAAATTGAGCTGCAGGAGCTGCTTGTATATTTTTGAGATTAATTATTTGTCAGTTGCTTCATTTGCTATTATTTTCTCCCATTCTGAAGACTGTCTTTTCACCTTGCTTACAGTGTCCTTTGTGGTGCAGAAGCTTTTAATTTTAATTAGGTCCCATTTGTTTATTTTTGCCTTTATTTCCATTACTCTGGGAGGTGGGTCATAGAGGATCCTGCTGTGATGTATGTCAGAGAGTGTTTTGCCTATGTTTTCCTCTAGGAGTTTTATAGTTTGTGGTCTTACATTTAAATCTTTAATCCATTTTGAGGTTTTTCTGTGTGTGTGTATGGTGTTGGAAAGTGTTCTAGTTTCTTTCTTTTACAAGTGATTGACCAGTTTTCCCAGCACCACTTGTTGAAGATTGTCTTTTCTCCATTGTATATTCTTGCCTCCTTTGTCAAAGATAAGGTGTCCATAGGTGTGTGGATTTATCCCTGGGCTTTCCATTTTGTTCCATTGATCTATATTTCTGTCTTTGTGCCAGTACCATACTATCTTGATGACTGTAGCTTTGTAGTAAAGCCTGAAGTCAGGCAGGTTGATTCCTCCAGTTCCATTTTTCTTTCTCAAGAGTGCTTTGGCTATTCGAGGTTGTATTTCCATACAAATTGTGAAATTATTTGTTCTAGTTCTCTGAAAAATACCATTGGTAGCTTGATGGGGATTGCATTGAATCTATAGATTGCCTTGGGTAGTATACTCATTTTCACTATATTTATTCTTCCAATCCATGAACATGGTATATTTCTCCATCTATTTGAGTCATCTTTTATTTCTTTCATCAGTGGTTTATAGTTTTCTATACATATGTCTTTTGTTTCTTTGCTGCTGCTGCTGTTAAGTCACTTCAGAAGTGTCTGACTCTGTGCGACCCCATAGATGGCAGCACACCAGGCTGTCCTGTCCCTGGGATCCTCCGCGTAAGATCACTGGAGTGGGTTGCCATTCCCTTCTCCAATGCATGAAAAGTGAAAAGTCAAAGTGAAGTCGCTCAGTCATGTCCGACACTTAGCAACCCCGTGGACTGCAGCCTACCAGGCTCCTCCATCCATGGGATTTTCCAGGCAAGAGTACTGGAAAGGGTTGCTATTTCCTTCTCTCTTTGTTTCTTTAGGTAGATTTATTCCTAAGTATGTTATTCTCTTCATTGCAATGGTGAATGGAGTTATTTCCTTAGTTTCTCTTTCTGTTTCCTCATTGTTAGTGTATAGGAATGCAAGAGATTTCTGTGTGTTAATTTTATATCCTGCAACTTTATTCATTGATTAGCCCTAGTAATTTTCTGGTGGAGTCTTTAGGGTTTTCTATGTAGAGGATCATGTCATCTGCAAACAGTAAGAGTTTTACTTCTTCTTTTCTGATCTGGATTCCTTTTATTTATTTTTCTGCTCTGATTGCTGTGGCTAAATTCCAAAACTATGCTGAATAGTGGTGGTGAGAGTGGGCACCCTGTCTTGTTACTGATTTTAGGGGTAATACTTTCAATTTTTCACCATTGAATATAATGTTTGCTGTGGGTTTGTCATATATGGGTTTTATTATGGTGAGGTATGTTCCCTCTATTTCTGCTTTCTGGAGGGCTTTTATCATAAATGGATGTTGAATTTTGTCAAAGGCTTTTTCTGCATCTATTGAGATAATCAGGTGATTTTTATCTTTCAATTTGTTAATGTGGTGTATCGCATTGATTGATTTGTGGATATTAAAGAATCCTTGCATCCCTGGGATAAAGCCCACTTGGTCATAGTGTATGGTCTTTTTAATATGTTGTTGGATTCTGGTTCACTAGAATTTTGTTAAGGATTTTTGCATCTATGTTCATCAGTGATATAGGCCTGTGGTTTTATTTTTTTCTGGCATCTTTGTCTGGTTTTGGTATTAGGGTGATGGTGGCCTTATAGAATGAGTTTGGAAGTTTACCTTCCTCTGCAAATTTCTGGAAGAGTTTGAGTAGGATAGGTGTTAGCTCTTCTTTAAATTTTTAGTAGAATTCAGCTGTGAAGCCAAAGTTTACATACACTGATTCAGTAAAATAATTTTGTAATCCTCTTTAAGATATAATTTAGTATAGCCTAAGAAATATCCTTGTAATCTACTGATTTGTTATTCATTTAGCCTATACTTACTTTTCTCTATCCAGAATCTAGTGACTATTTTAAAACATTCACAGATCTTAGGACTTCTGGGTGAATAGAAATCTTATACAAAACAATTAATGTACCTCTGTCTTTTTTTTACTGTGTTCCAGGGCTCCACCTAGATTTTTCAATAAATAAAATCACTTCAACATAAAATGACTTAAAAAAATCAGCCCATCTGAATTTCAGAGTCTATTCAGTGGTGTATATTTAAATGAAATTATAATTGGAATAAAATATTATTCTTTTTAAATTTTATATGGGGTCTTATGTATTAAACTTTGAGGGCAATCAGGCTATTCAATCCTGTTACCTCTAAATATAGAATTGTACTTATTAGATCATCTGTCCTAGAATCATTCTCATGTCACATTTTCTGTCTCCTTGGCCCAGAGTGTTCAGTCTCACTTGTCAGTTGCTCATTAGTATTTCTTATTATAAAATAAAGTTAAGATAAACATGCCAGATCTTTCTCTGGTGTAATGCTATAATGCACTCCTATAAATTTAATATTTACAGACTGCAGACACTTAGTACCTGTCAACACCAGAGAAGTTGGTGACTGAAGTTCTCTGCACTGTTTCATGTTCATGTGGAATGTAGCTGTCAATCTTCCATTTGCTTTCATTGCTATAATAGATGAATTAATATAAAAGAACCAAAGGCAAATAGATAAGTAGAAAAGAAAATACAGACAAGGTCTAAAATACTGCCAGTTCATGGAATTTAAGATCAAAATAACTCATGAATGACTGAAGCAAGGAGGATAGTTTGTATGTATCTGAGAAAACTAATCTTCAGTCTCATTTCACTTCTGAGAGCTGACAGGCAATGAATGCCCGGGCTTGAAATTATTTGTAATTAAGCAGAGGAGATCATGAATGATC
Source organism: Bos taurus (assembly GCF_002263795.3). NCBI lineage: Eukaryota > Metazoa > Chordata > Mammalia > Artiodactyla > Bovidae > Bos > Bos taurus. Next base: position 24,919,144 of record NC_037337.1, read on the forward strand.
ACAGCAGCTTGCAAAGCAGCATGATATTATAAAATATAGATATATACTAATATAATAATTACATATATCAAGAAATTGATATTGATAAAATTTTATAAAAATACCATAACCTTATCATCAGTTTTTATATGCATTCTTTGGTTTTGATGCATTTGTCCATGAAATTTTATCTCATGTATTGGTTCTTGTACCACCACTAAAATCATGACACTAAATTGTTTTGTCTCTTAAAGAAATCCCCTGTGCATACTCTCCCCATCCCTGCATCTCTTTCTAACCCCAACTACTGATCTTTTTTTCATTTCTAATTTTGTTCTTTGAGAATGTTGTATAAATAGAATCACAGTATGTGTACAATCATAATAATCCAATAAGTGTAATCGTACACCATGTAGCCTCTGAGATTGACTATTTCTTCATTCAGCATAACATCCTGAGAGCCATCTAGGCTATTGTTTTTAGTTGCTAAGTCATGTCCCACTCTTTTGCAACCTCACTAACTGTAGACTTCCTGTAGACAGGTTCCTCTGTCCTTGGAATTTTCCAGGAAAGAATACTGGAGTGGGTTGCCATTTCCTTCTCCGGGGCATCTTCCCCACCCAGGGATCAAATCCCCGTCTCCTGCATTGCAGGCAGGTTCTTATCACTGAGCCACTTCGGAAGCCGCATCTAAGCTATTGCATGTATCAATAGTCTGTTTCTTTTAAGCACTACAGACTGTCATCCACTTATGATGTCTTGACTTTGGATTTTTGACTTTACAGTGGTAAAAAAGTGATGCACATTCAGTAGAAACCACACTTTGAATTTTTAAATTTGATCTTTTCCCATGCTAGCAACATTTGCTATATATTCTTTGGTGATCTGGGCAGCAGCAATAAGCTGAGCTCCTGGCCAGCCCTGAGATCATGAGGGTAAAAAACTGACACACTTACCTTCATTCTGTAATCATACAACTATTCTATTTTCCACTTTCAGTACAGTACTCAATAAATTACATGAGATTTTCAACATTTTAGTATAAAATAGACTTTGCATTAGATGATTTCTCTCACCTAAAGAAAAGTAAGTAGGCTAAAGTAAGTGTTGAGCACATTTAATGTAGGCTGGGTTAGGTATATTAAATGCATTTTTGTTATTTTCAACTTTAAATGGTTTATTGAGACACAACTCTATTACAAATTGAAAAAAATCTATAAATAATATGTCCTTGTACAGATGTATTACAGTGGATTTATTTATCTATTCACCCAATGAAGAATACTTGACTGGTTTCCAGCTTTTGGTCATCACAAATATAGCTGCTATGAATATTCATGTACAGACTTTTGTGTAAATACAAGTTTTTCATTTCTCAAGCATAAATACTCAGGACTGTGATTGCAGAGTTGTAAGGTACGTGGATATTTAAGTTTATGTGGAACTGCTGAACTTTTTTCCAGAATGACTGGACCATTCACAGACCAGCAATATGAGTGCTCCAATTTCTCTGCATCTTTGCCAGAACTCAATAGTCAGTAATTTTAATTTTAGTCTTTATGGTAGATGTGAAGTAGTATCTCTTTGTGCCTTAATTTGCATTTTCCTAATGACTAATAATGTCGACCATCTTTTTTTCTCTTTATTTTTTTAAATTATGAAAGTATATATTAGACTTAGAAAACACAGCACAAAATACAGTTCCACTATATATTGCAACTATTTTTTAAGTAAATAAATTAAATTTTTTGTTTGGAGTTTCAAGAGAAAACTCTCAAAAATTAATAGAATGAATATACAGAAAAGTAGGAGGGTACAGTGGAACTGAAAAGCACTATGAATTAACATAATTAAGACTTATGCAATTTTCACACAATCAGTTCAGTTCAGATCAGTCACTCAGTCGTGTCCGACTCTTTGCGACTCCATAAATCGCAGCATGCCAGGCCTCCCTGTCCATCACCAACTCCAGGAGTTCACTGAGACTCACGTCCATCGAGTCAGTGATGCCATCAAGCCATCTCATCCTCTGTCGTCCCCTTCTCCTCCTGCCACCAATCCCTCCCAGCATCAGAGTCTTTTCCAATGAGTCAACTTTTTGCATGAGGTGGCCAAAGTACTGGAGCTTCAGCTTGAGCATTATTCCTTCCAAAGAAATCCCAGGGCTGGTCTCCTTCAGAATGGACTGGTTGGATCTCCTTGCAGTCCAAGGAACTCTCAAGAGTCTTCTCCAACACCACAGTTCAAAGGCATCAATTCTTCTTTGCTCAGCCTTCTTCACAGTCCAACTCTCACATCCATACATGACCACAGGAAAAACCATAGCCTTGACTAGACGGACCTTTGTTGGCAAAGTAATGTCTCTGCTTTTCAGTATGCTATCTAGGTTGGTCATAACTTTCCTTCCAAGGAGTAAGCGTCTTTTAATTTCATGGCTGCAGTCACCATCTGCAGTGATTTTGGAGCCCCAAAACATAAAGTCTGACACTGTTTCCACTGTTTCCCCATCTATTTCCCATGAAGTGGTGGGATCAGATGCCATGATCTTCGTTTTCAGAATATTGAGCTTTAAGCAGGATGCAAATTCTATTCAAGGTCCCATAGACTATAAACTAGGAGACATTGGTACACATCCAGGGACATAAAACAAGGTTCAAATTTTCATTGTCTAAAGATATTAAAATCCTACAGTCTGTTTTCTAATCACTGTGGATTTATGTTAGAAATCGCTATCAAAAGATATTTGAAAATAACCCACATATTTTCCAGTGCAATGTGACATTTACTAAGAGAGATATTTGATTTAGACTGACCATCTTTTTATATGCTTATTTCCTTACCACATAGCTCCCTGGTGAAGTGTCTGTGTAAATCTATCCTTCAGTTTTCAACTGGATTGTTTTCTTCCTGCTGTCTAGAGAGTTCATTGTATTCTGAACACAATCTTTTGATAAAAATGTATTTCCTGTCATTTCTGCGGTTTATCTTTTTCCTTCTCTTAACAGTGTCCTTCACAGAGCAAACAGTGTCATTCACAGAGCAAATTTTTAATTTTGATGAAATCTAAGTTTGTTTATGGATCATGCTTTTGGTGTTATGCCAAAATTCTTTTTGTCTAACCCTAGGTCATGTAGATATTCTCTTATGTTTTTCCTAAAAGATTTGGTAATTTTACATCTTACACTTGGATGTATGGGTTCATTTTGAGGCTGTACCCAAGTTTTTGTATGAGGTGTGATATTTGGCAACGTTTTAATTATTTTCCAAGAATATCCAATTGTCCCAACATCATTTGCTCATAAGACTGTGTTACCCCCATTGAACTGTCTTTGCACTTTGTCAAAAAATAAACCTTCCCTACTTGTGTAAATCTACTTCTATACACTTACTCAGTGACATAAACATGTTAATTATATTCTTTTATTACCCTTTTAACATTATAGAACTTGTAGAATAATTTTCTTTTTAGTTACTTATATTTATAATTTGTGTTTTTTCTTTTTTCCCTTGATAATTCTACCTAGAAATATTTCAATCTTATTGACCATTTTAACAAAATTAACTTTGCATTTCATGGCTATCCCGATAGCTTTCTTTGTATTTCACCAATCCAACATTTTATTATTTACTTCTTTCAGTTTATATTGGGTTTAATTCAATTTTCTATCATCTTTCGCTGAAAGCCTAGATGACAGTTTTTCAACATTTTTTCCTTAGTTAAATAAGCATTTAAATAGATAAAGTTCCTTTTATATATTATTTAGCTGCATTTCATACATATTTATATAATGTACTCTCACAATATTTACTTTCAAAATATTTTCTGAAGTAAGTAATTGTTTCTTTAACCTATGGTTATTTTTAAGTTAGTGCATATATTCCAAATATTTGAGAGTTTCTACAGACATTTCTTTGTACTAGATATTCTGTATCATCTCCATTTTGAAGAATAAATTCTATATAATTTCAGTTTTCTTAAATATATTAAGACTTTTATGACCAAACAGATTGTGAGTGTGTGTGCATGTTTATCTCATCTACACAGCAGGATGTGGCTGCAGCTCAGCTGCAGGTGCCCGGGGAGCACCCGGCACTTGCTGCACAGATGTAGGTGGCTGAGGCTCCAGGCTGGGAAGTTGCGATGTGCAATGAGAGCTGTTTGCCACTCTTATTGAGGGAAACTGTGAAACTTCCATCTTCCATTTCATTCATAACTGAACATATGGCTATCAAGAATGCAGGTCCTTTACCAGGATATTGCCAGTGCCACAGGAGATAGTCAAACCCAGCCTTTTCATAACTACAGTTCAGAATGGAAACCTCTCATTCCTGGATTGTCAAAGATTGAGGGCTCTGTTTCACCTGCTCTTGATCACTTTTTTCCTTCTGTTGTCCACTCACCCCTACTTAAAGAGATCAAAAAGTTGTTAGTTCCACAGACATCTATTTCTTTCTTAGAGTTTCTATCTGCATGAGCTTGTTTGTAATCCAGTTTTCTCGGTCCACCTAATTGATGAGATATCCTAGGTTTTCTCCTCCACAACTCACAGCCTAGTTGAAGTCACAGAAGTGAAAATGATGCTCCCAGTATCTTGTCCTGGAACAAGAACTCAAGCTCCTCTTCTGCTCTTCTCAGCCAGCTAGAACTCTAAGTTCATATCTGCTTTAATTCTTTTAGTAGGCCCCACCCTCTCACAAACTGGAGAATATCTTTATTGGAGTGATTTCATTTAATTCCTTTCACTTTTTAACATTTTTGAGTTCACCATGTGTACTTAGTCACTCAGTCAGTCCAACTCTTTGAGACCCCATGCACTGGATCCTGCCAGGCTCCACTGTCCATGAGATTTCCCAGTGTTTCCCAAGAATACTGGAATGGGTTACCATTTCCTCCTCCAGAAGATGTTGCCAACCCTGGGATCAAACCCATGTCTTCTGCATCTCCAATTTGGTTGGCAAATTCTTTACCACTGGGAAGTTGTGGTTAAATACTTATTTTAATTCTATCCTCTTATCAACTACTCTGCTAGTTCCCAGTTAGAAGTTTCTAGTGCAGAAGGAGATATATGTTGAGAAGGAAAGATAAAGACCAAAGTCCATAATCTATAGGGCCGAAAGGTGTCTGTGGTTAAAACTATACTGATAAAGGTGAGTAACATTAAGCGCTGCAGATGCCCTGTGGCGTGCAGATGCCCACAGCGTGACTGTGGCTGGAAGAGGGGCTGAGCCACACGGAGGGTTTGTGTAGAGGCTGCAGGTGCCTGGGGAGCACTGTGCTGCACAGCACAGAAGTAAGTGCCTGAGTCTGTGGTCTGTGAAGAGGAAATGTGCAGTGAGCCGCGGCCTTCTTTAGGAACTGCTGTGGCATGTAATCTTCCATCCTTCTTTGTCCCTGAAGGAATGTAAAACAGGTGGATGATGCAGCCCCCAGGGTTCTGAAGATACCAGTTCACACTCTGTGGGAAAGTGGAAAAATTACACTGAAGCGTGTAGCTGGCTCCCTCCTGGAGACTTAGGGCTGGGGGACTCTGCTCCACATCCACCCCTCGCACACCTGATGAGGAAAGAGAAACAGTCACTGGTGAGGGTCACTGTAACTCCTACTAAACCCTGAAAATGCCCTCCCCATCCCCATAGATGATGAGAAGGGTAAAAAGTCTGCAGGACTTTTCAGCTCCTCTCCCTCCCTCAACAATAGAGCAGCTCCTCATTCCTTCAGATCCCCTGTGGGGCAGACCCAACTCACAGCAAACCTGGGCAAACAGAAGCCCCAGCACAGTGCCTGCTAGCCTCTTCATGATGCTTCCTCTTCTTGTTGGGACATTTTCACTGTAAGACACTTAACTAAACCCCGAGGGAGTGAGTGTCCTAAGTCGTTCCTGCTCCTGCAGCCAATCAGCTCACCCAACAAATCCTGCTCAGGTGACACTGACAGAACGCCCCACCCTCCCACCCACTGCAGCCAACTCAGAATGTGCTGCCAGGGGTAGAGTGAGAGAAGGAAATAAAAAGATCATTATTTTATGATTTGAGGAACATTTTCTGAGAACATTTAGGAGAAGGCAGACCCTGATTAGGAATTTGGGAGAATTTTAGGGAAAAGAAAGCAAAAATTAATTATATAGCCCCATCCTTCTCTCACATGGTATGGATGCAGTAGTTCTTCCTTAATGAAATACTGTTTCCCAGAAGTGCTGAGGATGCAGCTTTTGCTTCTCTTATGCACTTACTTGTGGTTCTGAAGGGTCCTCATGAATCAGCATGATCAGAAGTTGCTTCTAATGGCTGGAACACTTTGCTGTATTAAACAGTATTATTTTTTAATTAATTTATTTCTAACTGTAGGATAATTGCTTTACAATATTGTGTTGGCTTTTGCCATACAATGATGTGAATCAGCCAGAAGTATACATACGTCCCCTCCTTTTGAGTCTTCCCCCCATTCCTCTAGGTTGTCATAGAGCTCCGTGTTGACCTCCCTGCATCATACAGCAACTTCCCACTAGCTATCTATTTTACATATGGTAAAGCATATGTTTTAATGCTACTCTCTCAATTTTTCCCACTCTCTCCCTCCCCTACTGTGTCCAAAGTCTGTTCTCTATGTCTGTGTCTCTATTTTTGCCCCACAAATAGGGTCCATCAACAGATGAAAAGATAAAGAAGTTGTCATACTTATATACAATGGAATATTTCTCAGCCATAGAAAAACACATTTGAGACAGTTCTAGTGAGGTGGATGAGCCTAGAGCCTGTTAAACAGAGTGATGTAAGTCAGAAAGAGAAAAAATGGTATATTAATGCATATATATGGATGCTATAAAAATGGTACTGATGACTTTGAAAGTTATATATATTTATTTTAGACTCAGCCTGCATTGAGAGCGATATTAGTTATCTTAACCACCAGCTGGACATCGAAAATTGAATTGTAATAGTTTTATTTTTATTAAAGTGAAAGTGAATAAATTATTTTTTAAATTTCTATTGTAAATACATTTTTAAAGTGTTGATTGCTAGTTTTGTATTATGCTTTTTAATTTTAGTAGGCTATTTTAGAGAAAAATAAGTCCTTTTGAAACCATATGAAGATAATTTTAGGTTGTGTTATTACCTCAGACTCTGTAAATAATATCGATTCTCTAGCAGTAGATTTGAGGGTAAAAGGGATGGAAGATGAGGACCTGTATATTTTCACTGCAGTGAAAGTAAAGTGATCTGCAGACACTAACATTCAGATTGACAGTTCAAGAATAATTCAGTAGTAGCAGCACGTAGGCCTAGTTGCTCCAAGGCATGTGGGATCTTAGTTCTCCAACCAGGGACCGAACCTATGTCCCTTGCATTGGCAGGCAGATTCTTTACCACTGAGCCACCAGGGTAAGCCCCACATGCTGCTTGCATGCCTGCATGCTAAGTCATTTCAGTCATGTCCGATTCTTTGCAACTCTAAAGACTGTAGTCTGCTAGGCTCCCCTGTCCTTGGGATTCTCCTGGGAAGAATACTGGAATGGGTTGCCATCCCCTCCTCCAGGGGATCTTCCTGAACCAAGGATTGAACCTGGGTCTCTTGAAGCTCCTGCATTGCAGGTGGATTCTTTACTGCTAAGCCACGGGGGAACCCCCATGTGCTACTTAGGGATTATCAAATTGATGAAAACGCCTCATAAAGGCAGGGTTTCCAGACCTGCCTAGGAAGTGAAAAATTATTATTCATTTAATTTTTGTTTCTTTCAAAAAACTTCTTCATGGGAAATATGAATGTTCTAGACTAGCAACAATAACATTTCAGATCTTTCTCAGAGAGAGCAATTTGTTTTTGGTAAGCAGAACAACTGTAACACATCAGAGTCTAGACTTGGCCTTGGATCCAAATTAAAGAAGCCTTTGGTACAAGAATTATTTGTAGGTTTCCCACTTCTTATGTTGGGACTAGCACACTGAAACCAACATTTTATTGACATGAGAAAGAGTCATAAAAATTATTAACACCTCTTACTTTATTGCTATGTTAAAATTATGATTCTGATATGCCTCAAAATTCTTCTCAGATTCATCAGTAAACTAGGTGCTTATTCCTTGTCCTCTTTTTCTTCTGTTTTTATTCATCTTCTTCCATTTCTCTTCCCTTCATTTTCCTCATCTCTTACTGCTCTTCTGATTCTCCTTCCAAATGATTCTAGATTTGCTCTCGTGATGGCTCCCCCAACTCTGCACCCCCCCTTCTTCCCACCAGAGAGATACTGCACAGGTGCAGCCCTGTCTGTCCCAGTGTGCCTCTCTCAGGACACAGTAGTACACAGCGGTGTCTCTCAGGGTGACCTGGGGCAGGACCAAGGTGCTGGACTTTCTGTCTGAAGCTATGTGCAGAGAGCCCGTGCTGCTGTTCACTGTGCCTCGTAAGCCATGAATGACATACTGTGGACTCTGATTGGGATTTTGCTGATACCAATATATATAGTCATCTCCTCCAATGGTAGAGTGGTTACAAGGCAGGTTTACATTTTCTCCTTCAGCACAATCCATGGAGCTGGGCTGGGTGGTCTTAGCATTAATCACAGTCCCTAAAGGGCCAAGAAAATAAAATTATCCCCTGACAACAAATCAGTGTAATTCTGTGGATCAAGGGCACAACACTCCCCAAACTGTCTGGACCTACCCCCTACTCCACTGTTTTTATCTATGTCCTGAGAAATATTATTGATGCCTATTATATATTGACCAAAGACACATGGCAAGAATCTGAGAACTCTATAGGCTTTATCCTGGGGTCCTTGGCTCAATAACCCCAGAGATTTCTTCCAACATGCTTACTGCTAATGTCTCTTCTGGATCATGGCTATGAATTAACCTGTTATATAGAAGTTCGTACTCCCTAGCAAATGCATAGATCTGTTTTCAATTCCATTGCTATAATGCTGAATAAAACATAGGGAAAGAAGTACAGAGCAAATGACCCTTTATGGTTCCTTGGCTTCAAAGTCATCCTTTGTAGATACAGAACACTTACCCAAGGTCAGAAAAACAGTTACTCCAATCACCAGCCCCATACTTCAAGGACAAATCAGGATTGTGGGCTCAGAGCTCACACTTGTGTCTGCTCCTAGGCTTGTTTCCAGATAACAGACACAACTGCTGCTGTTAGAGACTTACAACCAGTGCAGGTATCTGTTGCAGTGTGTTGTTGCCAGGATCCCTCAGCCAATGATCAAGCAGTTCCCTGTCTAGGTCTTCCTGCCCTGTTTTAGTCACATCCTGCAAAGAAGGAGAGACATCCCCAACTCACAGGGTGTGTGCTGCCATCCTCTGTGAAGTTTAAAGTCTGATTCTGGAAAAGGAACACTGATCACGATGGTGTGCCTATCCAGAACCATTGTTCTATCATTTCTTCTTCAAAGACATTTTCTAATGTTCCATGAAGCTTGTGGAAAACATTGTTTAATCCCAGAAAACTGTACTGAGCTGTGCATTGTAAAGAGATGAAAATTCCCATCCATGTTCTAGCAAATGTATGTCAGATTTCAAAGTAGGCTGTGATTGCTCTGAGGGACAGGAAATATTAATAACATTGGGACAGAAAGCTAAATGTCTTGAGCTCAGACATTGGAGCTCAACGTCCTGAAAAGGTCCTTGGAATCATGCATGTGTCTCCATCTAGGCAGACATTTCACAATGCATCGGTTCTTAATATAGTAACTGATGACACAGATGGTATTCTTCTCATCCTCCTTGAACAATGGCCCTTAATCCTTATGTCCTCTCTACCCATGTTTGTAGGTGCTCTGCACCAAAGATGCTGAGACAGAGAGACACCAAGGATGCTGACACAGAAAAGACAGAAGGGAAAGCAAACTATCTGGGGTGGAGAAGGGTGGAGGTGGATGATTCTGGCAGAAAAAGAGGAGTGAAGAGAAAAGAACATAAGGAATAGGGAAGGGAAGAGTTAACCAGGGCTGGGAAATGGGAAAGCAATGTTTATGAGGTACATGGAAAAGATTTAGGCTATAAGGCTATGATTCCCTGAATCGTTGACCACATTCACTCAACAAAGGATTATAAAATCAAGTTGTCTAAATATGATGAAAATCTTCTTCTTTTTTTTTTTTTTTTTTTCACTTCTCTGGAACATTGATAGAAAACATAAACTTCCTTTCCTTGATAGCCAGAAAAAACCGCTGTTTCCAAATGACGCAGCCCCCTCTAGTGACTGAATAAATGAACTGCAGAGCTAAACTCCTACAGAATGTCAACCTTTTGAAATGTTTCTCAGATTGAAAGGTGAATATCCCTGGTGTCTCAGTCGGTAAAAAATCTATCTGCAATGTAGGCAATGGGGGTTCGATCCCTGGATCAGGATAGCTTCCTGAAAAGGAAATGGCTACCCACTCCAGTTTTTTTTTTTGATGATCCAGCGAATGTTGGCAATTTGATCTCTGGTTCCTCTGCCTTTTCGAAAACCAGCTTGAACATCTGGAAGTTCGCGGTTCACATATTGCTGAAGCCTGGCTTGGAGAATTTTGAGCATTACTTTACTAGCATGTAAGATGAGTGCAATTGTGTGGTAGTTTGAGCATTCTTTGGCATTGCTTTTCTTTGGGATTGGAATGAAAACTGACATTTTGCAGTCCTGTGGCCACTGCTGAGTTTTCCAAATTTGCAGGCATATTGAATGCAGCACTTTCACAGCATCATCTTTTAGGATTTGAAATAGCTCAACAGGAATTCCATCACCTCCACTAGGTTTGTTCATAGTGATGCTTTCTAAGGCCCACTTGACTTCACATTCCAGGATGTCTGGCTCTAGGTGAGCGTGAGTGATCACACCTTCGTGATTATCCTAGTCGTGAAGATCTTTTTTATACAGTTATTCTGTGTATTCTTGCCACCTTTTCTTATGTTCTGCTTCTGTTAAGTCCATACTATTTTTGTCCTTTATTGTGCCCATCTTTGCATGAAATGTTCCTTTGGTATCTCTAATTTTCTTGAAGAGATCTCTAGTCTTTCCCATTTTATTGTTTTCCTCTATTTCTTTGCACTGATCACTGAGGAAGGCTTTCTTATCTCTCCTTGCTATTCTTCGGAACTCTGCATTCAAATGGGTATATCTTTCCTTTTCTCCTGTGCCTTTCGCCTCTCTTCTTTTCACAGCTATTTGTAAGGCCTCCTCAGACAGCCATTTTGCTTTTTTTGCATTTCTTTTTCTTGGGGATGGTCTTGATCCCTGTCTCCTGTACAGTGTAACGAACCTCCGTCCATAGTTCATCAGGCACTCTGTCTATCAGATCTAGTCCCTTAAATCTATTTCTCATTTCCAAGGTATAGTCATAAGGGACTTGATTTAGGTCATCAAAAAAGCAAGAGAGTTCCAGAAAATCATCTATTTTTGCTTTATCAACTATGCCAAAGCCTTTGACTGTGTGGATCACAATAAACTGTGGAAAATTCTTCAAGAGATGGGAATACCAGACCACCTGACCTGCCTCTTGAGAAACCTGTATGCAGCTCAGGAAGCAACAGTTAGAACTGGACATGGAACAACAGACTGGTTCCACATAAGAAAAGGAGTACGTCAAGGCTGCATATTGTCACCCTGCTTATTTAACTTATATGCAGTGTACCTCATGAGAAACGCTGGGCTGGAGGAAGCACAAGCTGGAATCAAGACTGCCGGGAGAAATATGAACAACCTCACATATGCAGATGACACTACTCTTATGGCAGAAAGTAAAGAACTAAAGAGCCTCTTGATGAAAGTGAAAAAGGAGAGTGAAAAAGTTGGCTTAAAGTTCAATGTTCAGAAAACTAAGATCATGGTATCCGGTCCCATCACTTCATGGCAAATAGATGGGGAAACGGTGGAAACAGTGGCTGACTTTATTTTTCTGGGCTCCAAAATCAGATGGTGATTGCAGCCATGAAATTAAAAGACACTTACTACTTGGAAGGAAAGTTATGCCCAACCTAGACAGCATATTAAAAAGCAAAGACATTACTTTGCCAACAAAGGTCCATCTAGTCAAGGCTATGGTTTTTCTAGTGGTCATGTATGGATGTGAGAGTTGGACTATAAAGAAAGCTGAGTGCTGAAGAATTAATGCTTTTAAACTGTGTTGTTGGAGAAGACTCTTGAGAGTCCCTTGGACTGAAAGGAGATCCAACCAGTCCATCCGAAATATCAGTCATGGGTGTTCATTGGAAGGACTGATGTTGAAGTTGAAACTCCAATACTTTGGCCACCTGATGTGAAGAGCTGACTCATTTGAAAAGACTCTGATGCTGGGAAAGATTGAGGGCAGGAGGAGAAGGGGACAACAGAGGATGAGATGGTTGGATGGCATCACTGACTCAATGGACATGGGTTTGGGTGGACTCTGGTATTTGGTGATGGACAGGGAGGCCAGGCATGCTGCGGTTCATGGGGTTACAAAGAGCCGACTGAGCGACTGAACTGAACTGAACTGAACCGACTCCAGTATCCTGCCTGGGTAAATCCATGCACAGAAGAGTCTGGTGGGCTACAGTCTATGGTGTCCCAAGAGCTGGACATGACTGAGTTACACACATCTCAGTTGTATGACCTTTGTATTCATCTGTGTTTTCTTAGTTCTAAACCACTCCACAAATTGTTTTCATTATTTCTGGCTCCTTTCTTTGTCACATATCCTCAGTTGTTGGCTTCTTTGTAGTTTTCCTTTTGTCTTTTATCTTCCCATATTTAAAGTTTATTCAGTGTTTATAAAGAGAGGTTGGTACACATAAAGTACTCAAGAGTTATCTGTTTTCTGAATGAGTAGATGAGTTGTTATTCATGAGCTTAGTGAAGGAAGTTATGCTGAACAACTCTTGAAATTATTCCAAAAGCAATCTTTCAATACTATAGAAGTCAGGTTAAACAAAGACTCCAACAGGATAAATAAAGGGTTATATTTGTGGACAAAATTCAAGAACAGATAACAAACATCACAAGTCTAGGATGGAGGAAAATTAAACTGATGATATGGGAATAAATATTATTCCCATATAAATATTTAACAAATATTCATAAATATTCTTTTGTAGTCTGTTATGTGGCGGATCACACACACACAAGTCAACACCCACTACTACTGAAAATATAGGAACAACTAAAAATGAATTCATTTAAGCTATGTAGGAATATATTATTTTACTATATTAGCAAAAGGTAGAGAAAAAAAACGTTTTTGTTTCTTGGTTTCTTTTACTTTATTTTTTTAGAAGATTGTGCAAAGCATTTCAAAGTGGCATTTTAAATAATAACGAAAACCAAAAAAATGGAAACCAAAATTTGGAGAATCTAAAAATAAGTTTCTTAGCCTATTGGTTCTTTTCAGAATTTTTAATTTTAGAAGATTATATCTTGACCATATGAGGTGAAGTGATCTTTTTTTGCTTGATGAAAACAAAAATAATGTACTTAATTTACTTTTAAAAAATCAAGAGAATTTGATGAAAGGCTAACGTCTTTGCATGATGAATACTCCCAACAATCCAAAAATAAAAGAGAAATTCCCAAATCTAATAAAGGGCATCAATGAAAATATCAAAGTCAATATTACTCCCTACAGGATCACAAACAAGACAGGTACTTCTATTCACTGTCCTAATGGAGGGCCTGGGATCAAACCAGGGAAGAAAATAAGATATATTAAGTTTGAAAATGAGAAGCAAAACTATTTTAATTTACAGATCACAAGTTTATACATGTAGAAAATACAAAGTACCTCTAAACAAGCTGTTTAAGAGCTAGAACCTATCAGTGCATTGATACAGTCACCAAACACAGAAATCAATTTTATTTCTGCTGCTGCTGCTGCTAAGTCGCTTCAGTGGTGTCCGACTCTGTGCAACCCCATAGACGGCAGCCCACCAGGCTCCCCCATCCCTGGGATTCTCCAGGCAAGAACACTGGAGTGGGTTGCCATTTCTTTCTCCAATGCATGAAAGTGAAAAGTGAAAGTGAAGTCGCTCAGTCGTGTCTGACTCCTAGCGACCCCATGGACTGCAGCCCACCAGGTCTCTCCATCCATGGGATTTTCCAGGCAAGAGTACTGGAGTGGGTTGCCATTGCCTTCTCCCAATTAGATTCTAGCAAAAGCATTAGAAAATTCAATTAAGACTGTTCTATACATCTTTGAGTCTTTTGCTGTCTCGCATACAGAGTTATCATTACCATCTTTCTAAATTCCATATGAAACATGTATAATATCATATAAGAAATGAATCACCAGTCCAGGTTCGATGCAGGATACAGGATGCTTGGGGTTGGGCAACTGGGATGACCCAGAGGGATGGTACAGGGAGGGAGATGGGAGGGGGGTTCAGGATGGGGAACACGTATACGTGTACACCCGTGGCAGATTCATGTTGATGTATGGCAAAACCAATACAATATTGTAAAGTAATTAGCCTCCAATTAAAAGAAATAAATTTAAATTTAAAAAATAAATTAAAAAATGTAAAGGCTTAAAAAAAGAAAATGCAATTAAAATGTCATTTATCAAATGCTTGGGAACTAATTTAATATAAGGTATGCAAGACCTCTTCTTGATTCCTCTCCAATAACTCCAGAATAGTTTTGATTTGAGAGATAAAAATCACATAGGAGATGAGAAATGTCCTCACTTCTGAGGTCTGGGGTAACTAACATAAATCATGGCCTGGTACTCAGTGGTGACCAGTCCTTGCCACCTACAGACACTAATGCCAGGAAAGACCATTTCCTAAGGCTGCTCAATGAAATAGTGTTTTCAAAACCCCAAACAAGAGATTGGTATCATCTGTTTGGCTGTTGAACTAAATCTGTTTTCATATTGACAGGTATCCTAGCTCTGTTCTGGCTATTTCAGGGCATAATCAATTCCCTGTATCCACATTTTTCTTAACCCAATTAATCATAGCACTGGATTTGATGCTGGGCATTTAGGTCAATTAAGGTAAAAAAGCTATACAAAATAATAGATAAAATTTTTATAAGTATCCCTGCTTCCCAGGTGGCTTAGTGGTAGAGAGTCTGCCTGCCAACCAGGCAGACTATCTTTATTTACACATCATATATTCGTACATGTAGAAAATACCCCTGCATTGGGAAGATCCCCTAGAGAAGGGAGGGGCAACCGACTCCAGTGTTGGGAAATCCCATGGACAGAGGAGCCTGGCGGGCTACAGTCCATGGGGTCGTGAAGAGTTGGACATGACAGAGACTAAACAACAGCAACAATGCAAGTCCTCTACAAAAATCTTAACATTAACAAAAGAAATTAGAGAGGACCTAAATTAATGAAAGAAATTAGAGAGGACATAAATAAAGAGGTTATTGATCTAAAAAGACTCCATATGTTATGATGTCAATTATCCTAAATGAATTCATAAATTCAGCACAATCCTAATCAAATTACCTCAATCTCTTGTGGTAGAAGCTATTCTATACCTTACGTGGAAGTGCAAAGACCTAGAATAAGCCTTGAATAAGACAAAGAAAATACGACTTGCATTTCCAGATTTCAAAATGTGTATGAAGCCCCAGTAATTAAGATAGAATGGTCTGTTGGTATGAGGATAAAATAAATAAGTCAGTAAACAGAATCAAGTCCAAAAAGAGGTCATAATACATGTGCCATCAATTTTTTTTTCTCTAAAAGTGCCTATGCAGCTCCACTGGGGGAAAGTTGGTCTTTCTAGGATAATAGCTAGAATAATTGGCTATTTTTATTTTTTTAAAGTAGCAGTGTTTTGTAGCTTTCTGTGTTTAAGTTCTGTACATGTTTTCTTAGATTTATGCCTAAGGATTTAGGGTCTTTCTTGAACCATTGTAAATAGTATTATATTTTTAATTTAGGTATCCACATGTTTACTGATAGTATATAAAAATGCATTTCATTTTGTGTGTTTACCCTATATATCCTGAGACCTTCTGAACCCACTTAATAGTTATAGGAGTTTTGAAGAGTATATTCTTTGGGATTTTCTACATAGATAGAAAATAGTGGTAATTTGACTGCCTTTCTGGCTTAAAAGGTTGTTTATATATTTATTTGCTTTACTGCACTGGCTACAACGTCTAGCACTTGCTGAAGGAGAGCGATTAAAGTGGATATTCTCCCTTTGTTGCCTTCCTTAGGGAAAAGTATAATTTTTTACCAGTAAACATGCTAAGAGCTGTTGAGGAACTTCTCCATTATTTCTGTGTTTCTTAGAGTTTTAACCATGGTTGACTATTGGATTTTGGCAAATGCTTTTTCTACACATTGCTGCTGATGAACTAGCTCATCTTATTGTTGACTCATAACTCCTCCACTTCCCATGAGATGTCCTCCTCATCTTCTTTGTCTTGGGCCAAGTATGCATGTAGCATGACAGCAAATGACACTCACTTCTCTTCAAGGTCACCCAGTATTGTGAGACTGAAGGAGGTGAGGGACAGACAAGTCTGTGGGTTCCAGTTGTCCTCATAGTTCAAGTGTGACTTTCTTTGTCACAGTTTGTCCATACTTTTGTACCTATCAGACTTTCCTTTACAAATGTTACCTTCAGTTCAGTTTTGTTCAGTTTAGTTGCTCAGTTGTGTGTGACTCTTTGCGACCCCATGGAATGCAGCATGCCAGGCTTCCCTGTCCATCACCAACTCCTGGAGCTTACTCAAACTCACCATCCAACCATCTCATCCTCTTTTGTCCCCTTCTCCTTCCACCTTCAATCTTTCCCAGTTTCAGGGTCTTTTCCAATGAGTCAGTTCTTTGCACCATGTGGCTAAAGTATTGGAATTTCAGCTTCAGCATTAGTCCTTCCAATGAATATTCAAGACTGATTTCCTTTAGGATGGACTGGATGGATCTCCTTGCAGTCCAAGGGACTCTCAAGAGTCTTATCCAACACCACAGTTTAAAAGCATCAGTGTTACTCTAAGCTGACTTAAAGTGAATTCAGGCTCAACACCAGATATAAAGATAACAACTTTTTACATACTCGTCCACCAGCTTTGGCCATTGCCTGAGTTCTAATCCCTAGAACTAATCTCTTATTCTACATCACTCATGGTTCTGCTTTTCTGATTGTGCCCTGACACAAAGTCTAAGAGGAAATGATTAAGGAAGTAGTTTTGATGGTGATTCCACACAACTAGACCCAGTTTTGTGATGAAGTAAAACTGCCAGTTTTACTGGCACATTTGAAAATGGGGCACATTTTCAAATTTAGACAACTTTACACATGTTCTGTACAGTTGATTTAAAGTCAAAAATTCAAGTGGAGAATATATTAGTAGAAAATTACTCTGGACACCTGTTTCCAAATAACGTAGAAGGTGCCTTTAACTAGAACTAAATCTTCTGATCCAGACCACAACTTAAATAACCACAGGACTATCATTTCTTGTCTGGGGTCTGCGGGTGTGCATTTCAGCTGGGGTCCTGCAGCAGGGGGGCTCTCTCTTACTAAGCTCCAGGGTTTTTGTACAGCTTTTCCTATTACTTCAAGCACTGTGAGTCACTAAGAGCACAGAAGTACTTTGCAGAGTCTTCCAGTTGTAAGGCTGAAATGGTGAGGCTGATGGATTTATCTGCTTTCTTAAAGTTTACAGAGTAGCGGTCTTTCCTTGCATTTGTCACTTCTGAACCCTGACGAATAACGGAAGTCATCTGTCCACTGGGAAGTTGCTTGTACCAGTAAAGGTAGTAAGCGGTCCAACTTGTTTCATACCGACAGTTCAGGGTGACTGACTGCCCCACATGGCTGGATACATCTGACTGGTCTTGAGTGACTTTCTGGGCCACACCAGATCCTGTGAGGAAAAAAAAAAAAATCAGAAAACAGATGAAGCAATGAATAAAATAGTGTAGGAGTTGTTGAGGATCCAAAGACAAAAAATTGAAATCATAAGATGCCTGCTTTTCTCCAGTCCTCATTTCCTCCCCAAGTCCCTGTGAAGCTCCAGGCGCCTGTGTGCAGGCCTTTCACCCTGAACACTCGCTCCCATGTTTGGAAGCCTCCCTACCAGAGAAAGCGACAGCCAGGAACACCCAGAGAAGACTGGAGAGCGGCATGAGGCATGGATTTCCCTGCACAAATGTGCTTAGTTCTGCCTCAAGCTAAGAGATCAGTGTCTTTGAGTGCCTGGCAGCACATATACATACTACCCGGTACCTGTGTGACTCCCCACAACAGGAAGTGGGGGCTGTCATGTTCATAGACCATGTGGTCTGTGCACACATGGGAAAAAGTCTGGCTCACCACAAACCTTTAATTTGTCTGCTTGTCTTTCCCTGGTCACTAAATTAGGCAGATCCTGAAAGAAGGCGTGAAAAAAGCAATCAGTATTAAAATTTGAGCAGAGGAGAACTGAATATTAAACAAGTTGATGTACATTGATAATTATTCAGCAAAATAGTTTTGCCATCCTGTTTAAGATATAATTTACTATAGCCTATGAAACCTTTTCTAATGTACTAACAGGTCGTTCATTTAGCCTAGTCTTACTTTTCTCCATCCAGAATGTAATGACTCTTTTAAAAAGCTTGCAGATCTTAGGCTTCTTGGTGAATGGAAATTTTATTCAAAATCATTAATATATCTCTGTCTTTGTATTGAGTTTTGTGACTCTATTTAGGTTTTTCAATAAATAAAATTACTTCACCATGAAATGACAAAAAAAAAAAATCAGTTCATCTGACTTTCAGCATCTATTCAGTTTTAAATATTGAATGAAATTGTACAGGAGTAAAATATTCTTTTGAAATTTGAAATTGAGTCTTATTTATTAGACTTTGAGGAAGATCAGGATATTCAGTCCTGTCCCTTCCACATATAGAATTGCATTTATTAGACCATGTGTCCTGGAATTGTCCTGATGTCACATTTTCTATGTCATTGGTCCAAAGTGTTCAGTCTCATTGAACTTGTTAATGGCTCATTATTTTTCTCTTTGTAAAATAAATTCAAGATAAGTATGCCAGATCTTTCTGTGACATAATGCTGTAATGTCCTCCTACAAAACTTGGTATCTACAGATTTTAAACACTTTTTTTGTTGTTGTTCAGTCACTAAGTCATGTCCAAACTTTGCGACCCCATGGACTGCAGCACCCCAGGCTACACTGTACTTCAGTATCTCCCAAAGTTGCTCTAATTCATGTACATTGTGTCAGTGATGCTATCTAACTACCTCATCCTCTGCTGTACCTTTCTCATCCTGCCCTCAATCTTTCCCAGCATCAGAGTTTTTACAATAAGTCGGATCTTCGCATCAGGTGGCCAAAGTACTGGAGCTTCAGCATCAGTCCTTCCAGTGAATATTCATGGTTGATTCTATTAGGACTGACTGGTTTGTCCTCCTTGCAGTCCAAGGGACTCTCAAGAGCTTTATCCAGCACCACAATTCAAAGGCATCAATTCTTCAGCATTCAGCCTTATTTATGGTCAAATTCTCACACCACACATGACAATTGGAAAAACCATAGCTTTGATTATACAGACCTTTGTCAGCAAAGTGATGTGTCTGCTTTTTAGTATGCCATATTAAGCTTCTCTGGGGCACAAGTATTTAAGAAAATGCCTGCAAACTCAGGAGACATAAGAGATGTGGGTTTGATCCCTGGGTCAGGAAGATCCCCCTGGAGGAGGGCATGGCAACCCACCCCAATATTCTTGCCTGGAAAATCTCATGAACAGAGGAGACTGGAGGGCTACGGTTCATAGGGATGCAGAGCCGGACACTACTGAAGCAACTTAGCCCACCTGCTGGTTTTTCATATCTTTTCTTCCAAGGAGCAAGCATCTTTTAATTTCATGGCTTCAGTCACCATCCATAGGGATTTTGGAGCCCAAGAAAGTAAAATCTGTCATTACTTCTATTTTTCCCCTTCTATTTGCCATCAAGTGATGGGATTAGATGCCATGATCTTAGATTTCTGAATGTTGAGTTTCAAGCCAGTTTTTTCACTCTCCTCTTTCACACTCATCAAGAGGCCCTTTAGTTCCTCTTCACTTTCTCCCATTAGAGTGGTATCATCTGCATATCCAAGGTTTTTGATATTTCTCCCAGCAATCTTGATTCCAGCTTGTGATTCATCCAGCCCGACATTTCGCATGTTATACTCTGCATATAAGTTAAATAAGAGGACTGACAATACAGCCTTGATGTACTCCTTTCCCAATTTGGAACCAGTCGGTTGTTCCATGTCCGGTTCTAACTGTTGCTTCTTGACCTGCATACAGATTTCTCAGGAAACAAGTAAGGTGGGCTGGTATTTTCATCTTCTTAAGAATTTTCCAGTTTGTTGTTATCCACACAAAGTTTTTAGTGTAGTAAATGAGACAGATGTTTTTCTGGAATTCCTTTGCTTTCTCTATGATCCCATGAATGTTGGCAATTTGATCTCTAGTTCCTCTGCCTCTTTGAAACCCAGTTTGTATATCTGGAATTTCTTGGTTCACGTACTGCTGAAGGCTAGCTGAAGGATTTTGAGCATAATCTTACTGGTATGTGCAATGAGCACAATTGCATAATAATTTAAACAATCTTTGTTATTACCCTTCTTGGGACTGGAATGAATACTGACCTTTTCCAATACTGTTCAAACACTTAGTATATGTCAATACCACAGAACTTAATGATTGAAGCTTTGTATACTCTACATGATCATGAAGTATGTATCTCTCAATCTTCCACTTGGTTTCATCATTTTAATAGATAAATTCATTTAAAAGAACCAAAAGCAAACAAACAAGTAGAAAAGGAAGTATTAGATACAGTCTTAAAAACAGTGCCAGTTCTTAGAATTTAAGTTCAAAAGAACTCATTAATGAGTAATACAGGGAGGAGAGTTTATATGAGGTTGAACCATTTATTCTTCTGTCCCATATGAACTCTGAGTGACAGGCAGCTGATGTCCTGGTTTCTAATTATTTACAAGGAAGCAGGGGAGACCACAAATGCCTAGAGCAGTCTGGGGAACACCAAGATAATACATATATTATATGTATCAGTATGTTATATTTATCACATGTTTTATATCCACCTTTTTAAGAATAGTTGTGAAATTGATAACATTTGTAAATTCTTATTACCACCACTAAAATTAAGGTACAGAACCATTCCACCACCCTAAAGAACTTGCTTTGCCAACCATCCCCACCTCTGCAACCCTTGAAAATTGCTGATGCCTTGGTTTCCAATTATTTGTAACTAGGCAGAAGAGACCACAAAGTCCCACAACAGCCTGGGAAGCAGCTTGATATTCTAAACTATATATGCTAATATAATAATTACATATACATACAAAGAAATTTATATTGCCAAAAGTTTATTAAAATACAGATTGCGATCTGATACCTCAGTTTTATATGCACTCTGGTTTTGATGCATAGCTCTGTGAAACTCTATCACATGTATGAGCTCTTGTTACCACCATTAAAATCATCACTTAGAATTGTTCCATCTCTCTAAAGAAATCCTCTTTGCACACCTTACTGAGGCCTGCACTTCTTTACAATCCAGGTCACTACTGATCTCCTTTCATCTCTGTATTTTGTCCTGTTGAGACTGTTGAATAAGTAGAATCACACTATGTATACAACCATAATAATCCAGTAAGTGTAATCATACACCATGTAGCCTCTGAGGTTGTTTTTTACTCAGCATAACATCCTGAGATCCATCTAGACTATAGCATATATCAATAATTTTTACCTTTTAATCACTACAGACTGTCCCCAACTTAATTTAGGATAATTCAATTTAGGATTTTTGACTTTACAGTAGTGAGAAAGTGGTATGCATTCAGTAGAAACCATGCTTGGAATATTGAAGTTTTATCTTTTCCTGGGCTAGCAACATGCAGTATTATGTTTCCTGATGATTCTGGGCAGCAGCAGTGAGCTGAGCTCCTGGCCAGCCTCAAAATCATGAGTGTAAACAACCAACACATTTACAGCCATTTCATACCCATATAACCATTCTGATTTTCATTTTCAGTACAGTACTCAACACATTCATAAGATTTTCATCATTTTAAAGTAGACTGTTTGAGACAATTTTTTTCCCAGCTGTAGGCTAATGTGAGTATCGGCCACATTTAAGGGAAGCTACCGCTTCCCTGATAGCTGAGTTGGTAAAGAATTTGCTGCAAAGCAGAAGACCCTGGTTTGATTCCTGGGTTAGGAAGTTCCTCTGGAGAAGGGATAGGCTACCCACTCCAGTATACTTGGGTTTCCCTTGTGGCTCAGCTGGTTAAGAATCCACCTGAAATGCAGGAGACCTGTGTTCAATCCCTGTATTGAGAAGATGCCCTGGAGAAGGGAAAGGCTACCCACTCCATTAGTCTGGCCTGGAGAATTCCATAGACAGCCCATAGGGTCGCAATGAGTCGGATACGACTGAGCGACTTTCACTTTCAAGGGAAGCTAGGTTAAATATATTAGATGGGTTATCATTTTTAAAATTTTTATTTGTATTGAAGTATAGTTTCTTTACAATGTTAGTTTCTGCAATGCAGCAAAGAAAATCTGTTATACATGTATATATTTATCTCCACTCTTTTTTTAGATTTCCTTCCCATATTAAATGAACTTTTGACTTACCATTGTTTCAACTTAAAATGATTTATTGCAAAATAATCTTATTGAAGTTGAGAAGATGTATAAATAGTATCTCATTGTGTAAATGTACTACAGGATATTTATCTGTTCATTCAGTGAAGATCACTGGTTAATTTCAAGTACTAATGTACATATTTTTGTGTGAACATAAAGTTTTCTTTTCTCAAGCATAAATACCCAGAAGTGTGATTGCTGGGTTGTTCAGTAAGTGAATATTTAAGTTTATGTGAAACTCTTGGATTGTTTTCTAGAATGACTGGGCAATTCACCCACCAGCAATGCATGAGTGATGCAATTTCTCTGCTTCCTTGCCAGAACTTGGTATTGTCAGTAATTTTCATTTTAGCCCTTATGATAGATGTAAAGTGATTTCTCTTTGTAATTTTAATTTGGATTTCCCTAATATAATTTAGGGGTATATTCTTTGGATTTTCTACATAGGTAATCATGTTACCAGCAAATAGTGGCAGTTTTACTTCTTCTTTCAACTCCATTAGATTGTTACATCTACTTTCTTTATTGCACTGGCTCCAACATCTAGCCCTGTACGGAAGGAGTGACGAGAATGGACACTGGTTTTGTTCTCTTTATTAAAGAAAATCATAGTTTTTTACTAGTAAGAATGCCTTAGCTATTGAGGAGATTTCCCACTCTTGCGTTGCTCAGAGTTTTCACCATTACTGACTACTGAATTTTTGCAAATCCTTTTTTTCTGACTAGATTAATATGATGACATGATTTTTCTTTTCTACCCTGTTAATATGATGAATTCCATCCATTGGTTTTCAATATTAAAGTGTCTTGCACTCTTGAAAGAAATTACATTTGTGCTCGATATATTATTCATTTTGTATATCAATGAATTTTACTTGCCAAAATATTTTCAGAAATTTGTATCTATCTTCAAGACAAAAGATATTTCCCTGTAGTTTTTTGTTCTTTATAGTCTTTGTCTGATTTGGGTATCAGGCTAATATTAGCCTCATAAAATGAGTGAAGAATTATTTTCTTTCTATTTTCTGCAAGAAACTGTATATAATTCAATGTTTGACAGAATTCTTCACTGACACTGAGTCCGGGATTTTTTTTTAAATTAAAACTGCAATTTCTTCATAGACATCATGACTTCAGCTATCTCTGGCCTCTGCTCTGAGGAGAGATGAGGAGGAGCAACTGCTGGAGCCCACAGTGAGGTTTGGGGACAGACAGCAGGTGCCTCCAGAGCGCTGTGCCCCGTGCAGAAGTAGGTTCCTGCATCTGAGGGCTGGTCAGCCGTGAGGTGTAGGGAGCTGTGCTGTTTTGTCTCTCCAAATCGACCTGTCAGTCTCTGCTCTGTCTTCACTTCTCTACCCTTAGCTAATATCATCAAGAAGACAGAACTTCCCCCAGGCCTCTGCTTATACCACTGTAAGTTTTAAAATGCGCTTGAGGAATTGCAGTACATGGTGAAGTTCTCTCCTTCTTGCAGAAGCAAGAATTCAGGAAAATGCTTTATCTGTTGCCCATTCAGTTCTGTTCAGAAAAGCAGAGGGAAGTAACAGAGAAAGTCTGATTAGATGTTTATTCTCTCTATGTATAATGGTCTGTTTCATTCTTCTTGTGTATTTTCTCCTTTCCATGTCTCCCTCCCCAACTCCCTCTATCTCCCACATTTTAGTTTTTATGTTTTTCTCAATATCCTGCTCTCAGTCATAAAATCCCACTCCTACAGTTGCCTGCAGATAAGATTCCTCTGTGCTGAATTTTCTAGGAGCAATCAGGGAAACCCCAAACTCACGTGATATTTGTATCCATAAGATCAACACTGGTGCTAACAGTAGCATCTCCCTTTTCTTCCTCTTCAGAAAGAGTTGCTGAATCAGCCTGCTCCTAAAAGGGTTTCCTTTGTATCAGCTTCTTCCAGACCTATAGAAATGTAGCCTATACTGCCTTTTGGAAAGAAAATAGAAAGGAGTGATAACAATTTGAGACAGCCAATCAGACATACTACCTTATTACCCGCCCATCTTCCCCAGGGAGTGTTTATGTTTGCAGATGCTGCCCCCCTGTGACTGGATCAAAAATTGCTGATCCAGTCAGTTCAGTTCAGTTTAGTTCAGTTGCTCAGTCATGTCCGACTCTTTGTGACCCCATGAATCGCAGCACGCCAAGCCTCCCTGTCCATCACCAATTCCGGGAGTTCACTCAGACTCACGTCCATCCAGTCAGTGATGCCATCCAACCATCTCATCCTCTGTCGTCCCCTTCTCCTCCTGCCACCAATCCCTCCCAGCATCAGAGTCTTTTCCAATGAGTCAACTCTTCTCATGAGGTGGCCAAAGTACTGGAGTTTCAGCTTTAGCATCATTCCTTCCAAAGAAATCCCAGGGCTGATCTCCTTCAGAATGGACTGGTTGGATCTCCTTGCAGTCCAAGGGACTCTCAAGAGTCTTCTCCAACAACACAGTTCAAAAGCATCAATTCTTCGGCACTCGGCCTTCTTCACAGTCCAACTCTCACATCCATACATGACCACAGGAAAAACCATAGCCTTGTGCCAGGGTCCAGCCTCGGTTGATCCAGGGTATTTGAAGGAGAGACGGCGTCAGCGATTTATTTAAATATTAATTAGAGATATAAAGAGTAATAGAATGGGCTGAGTAGCTTGGTTTACACGGAAAATCAATATAACCTGTGACATCAGGTTAGCTCTGACCATAGAGGCCGCAGGCACCCTCTCGAATAGCGGAAGGTGCCCCACCTTAGACACCTTCTCGAGTGGGTCTTAGAAGCCCAGGCAGATAAACGGTCGCTGAGGACCTCCACGCTCCAGAGACTCAGCCGGAATGTGAAAAGAAAGAATGACACATCTGCCAATGCAAGAGATACAAGAGACATGGGTTCAATCCCTGGGTCAGGAAGGTCCCCTGGAGGAGGGCATGGCAGCCCACTCCCATATTCTTGCCTGGAGAATCCCATGGACAGAGGAGCTTGGCAGGCTACAGTCCATGGGGTCGCACAGAGTCAGACACGACTGAAGGGACTTAGTAGCAGTGGCATTGGTGTAATGGATTGTGTTTCCCTCTACGGTACACAAGAATCTCAGCAGATGAGACCTTAAAAAGACTAGAGTGCTGAGAGAAGCAGAAGGATAGAATAGTTGTGCATCTGACTGGAAACCTCTTTGACAGAGAATTGGGAATATAAGTTAAGAAATCCATTTCTTCAAATAATTTTATGCCAAATAATTTTAGGCTTCAGGGACCAAGCATAACTAAAACTCAGGGTCAAGAACTTGATAGATCTTAGGGGGACAGAACGGGTGACCATGGCAGAGGGAAAGAAAAGCTCTCCAGTATAGACATCAGACAGGTCAGAAAGTCACAGGGCAGAGTGGGCAGCAGAAGATAAGTACAGCAAAACTAGCATTGCTTAATGTGCCTGGTTCTATGACACCCCGTTGGATCTTGTCACTGAAAGTGTGTCTATGTTGTGGAGTTGACCACCATTTATAGGAGCTCTCTTAAGACTTGTCTGAACAGCACACTCTGCCCCAACCCCATTAGCTTCAATGTGGAAAAAGAGCATCAGCTTTCAGCTGCACTGTTTTGATGTCACCTTATCCTTTACCCACTCAGTGACAAGAAAGAATAAGCAGCACAGAAGTTCTTACACTAACAGTGTTTGGAGTTTGTTGTTCTTGGACTTTTTATTTGAAAATTTGGTAATTTCTCAGTGATTTAAAAGTCACTGAACTGACTTATATCCATTTTAGCATCCTTTGATTTAATTCATTTTAACCATACTTAGCAAGCTCTCCTACAACCATATTTAGAAGGCAGCTTTTCTTTGCTTCTGAATGTGTATCTCAGAAAGGAGATGAGAAAGATAACTGCAAGATAAATAAATGCAGGAGCTCTTTGTAGAATAGACACTAAATGAATCCAGGAGCTGGATGAGGGATGTGTAACGAGGCTCAAGAGATGATTTACAGTTGCGAACTTTATGAAAATTGCATGTCATTTTTTAAATACTTTTAATTTGAAATCACTATAGATTCATGGAAGTTTCCAAAAATGTACAAGGAGGCTCTGTGTACTCTTTACCCGGTCTCCTCCATGGTGTCTACACCAGGAAATTAACTTTAGTAAAATCCACAGGTTTCAATTTTTAAACTTCCCCAGTTTTGCATGCAGTCATTTGTGTGTGTGTGTGTGTGTGTGTGTAGCTCTATTCAATTTACACACGTACAGATTCATGTATTCATGTATATCACATGTATAGGTTCTACACCACAATCAAGATGCACAACTGTTTCATCATAACAAGGTTTCCCTAGGCCATGCACACCTTTGTAGCCACACTGACCCCCTTCCCTAATCATTAACCCCAGACAATCACTAATCTGTTCTTCATCCATACAATTTTGTTGTTTAGTAATGTCATAGAGTGGCTTCCCTGGTGGCTTAATGGTAAAAGAATCTGCCTGCCAATGCAGGCTTACTCCTTGGGTCAGGAAGAGCCTCTGGAGAAGGAAATGGCAACCCACTCCAGTATTCTTGCCTGGGAAATCTCTTGGAGAGAGGAGTCCATGGGATTGCAAAGAGTCAGGCATGACTTATCGACTAAACAACAACAGTGTCCTAGAAATGGAATTATATAGAAGTAACTAATGAGTTTTTTTTCACTTAGCATAAGTACTAAAATCATGAGATCTATCCAAGTTACTGTATGTGTCCAACTTGTTGGTCTTTTTATTTCTGATTAGTATTCCATGGTATAGATGCGCCACAGTTTGCTTAGCCGGTAACCCCTGAGGGACACTGGCTTGTTTCTACATTTCGGCTGCTGTGAATAAAGCTGTTATGAATATTCAGGCACGAATTTTATGTGAATAAAATCTTTTATTTATTTAGAATAAGTGTCCAAATGTGTGATTACATGTTTCGTTTCATGAGAAACTGCAAAGCTATTTTCCAGAATGCCCGTATCATTTTATATCTTCATCAGCAATTTGTGAATGACTGAGTTTTTCCCACGTTTGCCAGAATTTAGTGTTATCACAGAGAAGGCAATGGCACCCCACTCCAGTACTCTTGCCTGGAAAATCCCATGGATGGAGGAGCTTGGTGGGCTGCAGTCCATGGGGTCGAGAAGAGTCAGACATGACTGAAGGACTTCACTTTGACTTTCCACTTTCATGCATTGGAGAAGGCAATGGCAACCCACTCCAGTGTTCTTGCCTGGAGAATCCCAGGGATGGGGGAGCCTGGTGGGCTGCCGTCTATGGGGTCACACAGAGTCGGACACGACTGAAGTGACTTAGTAGTAGTGTTATCACTACTTTTTATTTTAGCCCCACTGAGATTTGTGTAGTGATATTTCATTCTGGCTTTAATTTGCATTTCTCTGATGGCTAATATTGTTGAACATCTTTCAGGTGCTGATTTGCAATCTGCATATCCCCTCTTGGGTGAAACACCTGTTCGAATGCATTGCCCGTTTTCTTCCCTCATAGCTCAGTTGGTTAAGAATCCACCTGCAATGCGGGAGACCTAGGTTCGATCCCTGGGTTGGGAAGATCTACTGGAGAAGGGAAAGGCAACCCATTCCAGTATTCTGGCCTGGAGAATTCCACGGGGTCGCAAAGAGTCAGAGATGACTGAGCGACTTTCACTTTCACCCCCAGTTCTGTAACTTATCTTTTCATATTTTAACAGGGTCTTTTACAGAGGAAAGGTTTTTAATTTTGATTTAGTTGGTGTGTGTGTGTGTCTGTGAGTGTATCATGCTTTCAGTGTCAAATCTAAGATTTACTTAGCTGCAAGCCTGAAGCTTTTATCTTATGCTTTTTCTAAGAGTTGCACAGTTTTATATGTTACATTTAAGCCCATGATCCATTTTGAGTTAACTTTTATAATGTATATATTTTTTAATATTTTTTAAAAGGGCTGTGTCATCATCTTTGTTTCAGCCTTTACCTATTTGCTGTTATTAAGTAACTAGTTCAACACAACATAACCAAAATGTGGACTGAAGACTTCTCATAGGAGAGTGAAAAAAAATTTGTTCTTTGAGCCTGTGACTTTCCGTTTTTATACTTACTGTGATTTCTCTACCTAAAGAGTAAAATTAAAACTGTAGTAAAAAGCCAAGCCCTTCTCGATTCATCGCTTCTGAAATCCTCTACCATGTATTATAGGGCAATGCTTTCTAGTATAGATTCAGAAAATGGTTACATCTGTCTTATGATTGAAGATAACTGTAATCTCTTCTAACATATACATTTCTTTAACTTTAAAGTTCTCTGAGAAAAATGCCTATCAATCTTTAAGTCATCAAACTGAGCTAAAAGTCAGAATCTCCTTTATTGTATATAACTTCTTTCCTATAATTGAGCATGTGTTTCTTGAAGAAGAGAATACTCTTTACAAATTGTCTCAAGAATGAAAATTCCCTCTTTCTGTTATTACTTTTTGAGAAAATTACAGGCTTCCATGGACCTTGTTTTCACAGACAGCATTCCAAGGTCAAACAGCTCATTTCTCCAAGGATGTGGTGATTCTTCTTTCTACTGTCTCAGGGGCAGTCTTTTAAATACCAATTTTTTTAATACAAATATTACAATTGAGGATAACACTTTCTAAAAGTTTTCTTAAGGGTCATGAATCCAGGAGCTTAAAATTTTTCTTGATCCAAATAAGTCAGCCCTTGAAAACAGAAAACAGAAAAACAGACAAGGCATTTTCTTGTCTTAGGCTTGGACTCCCAGTGGTAGGAGTATTTATCCCTAAACTAGGTCTTTAGATTTGAAAGAAAAAAATATACAAAGAAGCAGCAAAAGTCACGGCAATGGTAAAGGTAAATAGAAACAGATAGTTTGACACCATCCAGCTGTACTCATGGGCAATAGCTAGTGTATGGAGAACACCTGTTATACAAGGGCCATTTCCTTTGAACCCTAGAAACTAGGATGGAAAGGGAAAGTATTGGGACTCAAAGGGAACTAAGGTAGCTATGACTTTCAGTCTGGACCACTGCTCCCTCCTTGCCCACTACCATCCTTAGCTTAATAGGATTCATATCTTTAGCCACAGCAAGTAAATATTTGAGGCTAAAGTTCACAGATTAAAAAGTCTAGAGATGAAAGCAGAAAAGAGATAATACAGGGGTACTTTAACATTGGCTGAAACCTAGAAGAATCACTGATAAGAGGGACTTCCAAGTTTACAAGAGAACAAGTCTATATACCTTACTATAGACTCACTCAGGTGATTAAGATGGCTCTGTCTATGCCAACAGGAGGGAGACCATTTAATTTAATTGCAAGCCTGAAAATAGTACCATATGAAGAAAATCTGTTCAAACAGAAAGAGAACTTATGACACATATAAACAGAAGTATTCTTAAGGTGATGAGAAATGAACTACAAGAAATAATAGATCCGCAATTACCTAACAGCATCCAAAGGGTAGACGCTCTATATCTGTTGATTTTATGAATTAATTATTCTTCAGTCAACCAATATTTAATGTGTAACCACTATGTGCTCTGTACTGTGTAATGTACAATGCATTCACGTTTCCTAACCCTGTGGAGCTCACAGTTATAGTCATAACAGAGACATTACTTTGCCAACAAAGGTCCATATAGTCAAAGCTATGATTTTTCCAGTAGTCATGTATGGATGTGAGAGTTGGACCATAAAGAAGGCTGAGTGCCGAAGGATTGATGCTTTTGAAGTGTGGTGTTTGAGAAGACTCTTGAGAGTACCTTGGACTGCAAGGAGATCAAACCAGTCCATCCTGAAGGAAATCAGTCCTGAATATTCATTGAAAGGATTGATGCTTAAGCTGAAGCTCCAATACTTTGGCCACCTGATGCGAAAAACTAACTCATTGGAAAAGACCCTGATGCTAGGAAAGATTGAAGAAGGGGATGACAGAGGATGATGGTTGGATGGCATCACTGATTCAATGGACATGAGTTTGAGCAAGCTCTGGGAGATAGTGAAGGACAGAGAAGCCTGGTGTTCTGCAGTCCATTGGGTCACAAAGAGTCAGATGTGACTGAGCTACTGAAAAATACAATACATAGTTATAGATATAGATGTAGATACATAAAAGCATATTAATTGCAACATCCCTTTTGTCTTGGGCTTTGAAGACAGCCTGCAATACATGAGAACACATGGAGAGAGACCACAATACAAGCTTGAAGACACTTGCAAAACATTTATAAGGCCACTTTTTAACTTTCCTTAGCCTATTCTGCACAATAATGATATATGAGAAAACTGATAATTCACTAAAGAGTTAGAATAAATAGGGACTTCACAGGTGGTACAGTGGCTAAGATGCTGAACTCCCAATGCTAGGGACCTGGGTTTGACCCCAGACAGAAAATTAGATCCCATGTGCTGCAACTAAGAGCTGGCACAGCCAAATAAATTTTAAAAATATTAAAAACAAAAGAGAAAAAAGTGAAGCTGTGGTGGTATGTGTTTTTTTCAATCTTCCTTAAGTTAGAGGAGATTCAAAGGATTGACACAGAGAGTTTGAAATATTTCCCTGGAGTCTGGAGGATTTTGAAGCTCACGTTAGGGTGCAATGACAACTTCTCTCACTTTACTGTGGTAAAGAATCTGACTGCCAATGCAGGAGTCAATCCCTGGGTCAGGAAGATTCCCTGGAGAAAGAAATGGCAACCCACTCCAGTATTCTTGACTGAGAAATCCCATGGATGGAGGAGCCTGGCGGGCTACAGTCCATGGGATTGCAAAGAGTCAATTCTAGGATACATTTTTCTTCTTTCACATGTTTGATTTATTCCTTGAAACTGCTTACTTCATTAAAAGTTGATCTCTAGATGACTTTACTTCCTTCTTTCCAACACATTTTACAAAATTCAACTCTTTAAACTAGTTAATTACTTGATGACTTGGCTATGTAAGTCTATTGTCTCTCTCTCTCATCTCTCTCTCCTTCACACACATGTGTGTCGCACACACACACACACACATACACACACACACACACACTTATAGTTTCTTTTCTGGAAAGTTGCTCTTTATTGGGATCATTGTTATTTGTAAATAGGAATAGAAAATCCTTACACAAGGAAGAGTATCTTCCTTTTTGGAATTCCAGACAAAAGCAAACCCACTAGGTTAATTCCCACCTAATATCACAGCAATAGTGCAGAGACTGAACTCTTTAGGATGTTATATGACAGCTACTCTGCACATCCGTGGTGCAGACATCCAAAACTGAAGTTAATTGGAGTTAATTGGGACTAAAGTATAAAGCAAAGCCTTCGTATAAAAGAATTTTGTGAAACAAGGAAAATATGACTGTTTAGTAATTGCAGAGTGAAAATGCTCTATTCTCCAGGGTCACAGAAATGAGCAGGGAGCCACATCAGAAAGATTTAATGGTAAACTCCTATTAAACTCCTGGGAGTCGTCAAGAAAACCACCAAATACCTTTGTGTTTATTCCAGTATTGTTTACTACAGTGAGTAAAACAATCTAAAAAGCTAGTAAAATGGAATTAGCCCAAAAGTATGATAAAATCACACATTGGAATATCACCATTAGAATGTGTGATGTTGATCTGTAAATAATGTTGTGAAATAATTATTTCACAATATACTGTCAGATAAAAATTCAGACTAGAAATATCCTATAAGGTATGAATCTCTAATAGCGTTTTTTTTTTTTGACTAGTAAAATTGGTGAGTTATTTTGTTTTTAGCATTCCTTCTTTGCATATTCTATTTTCTACGTTAAACATACATAACTTGTAATCACACATAGGGAATGTGACCAGGTGATGAGGTTAGTTCTGAGCAAACTGTAGGGTTTCATTTCTCCTTGGGGTGAAGATCTGTGGTAACAGTTACTCTATGCACATCATTCCAAGTGATTCACAGCACAGGTGAGGCAGGGCACAGGGAAGGTCCAATAAGTGTCCTTTCAGAGATATTTCAGATCCACAATGATGGCCAGACTTAGCAATGCATAAATATTTGTGCAGTGAACCTAAAACTCTGCCAACTCAGGTGCAGATTTAGTCAAATACTATTGATTTTTTAAAGCCAAATTTCATACTTTAAAAAATCACTATTTAAAAGTTTTTTAAAAAAATTTTGGCAAACGATCTTCTACAAGATAAAGAATTGAAGATAAAGGTATTTTTGATGAATTACACTTTGAGATATGCACTCTGAGCCAAAGATAACATTTCCCTTACAGTGAGGTTTTCACTTCTAACCCCCCTACCTTTCCTGACCTTACCGAGAATCTCACTAAGGTGTTCATAGCTGGGGGACTCCACATGTTGACATCTGAGGTTTCTGTGGGGCTCCCTCAGGCAGCGGCATCACTGTGGTCTCTCAGAACACAGAAATACACGGTTGAGTCCTCGAGCTGTGAGTCTGAGATGGTGAGGCTGATGGAACTCGTTGCTTTCTGGAAGTTCAAAAAATACTGATCTTTTGTTGTATTCAGCTCATTGTAAGAGTCCTGATGAATAAGGAAAATAATTTCCCCGCTTGGTGGTTGCTTGTACCAGAATAAATAATAAGTATAGCTATTAGCTTCATATGCACAGTTCAAGGCTACATACTCCTGCTCCAGCACAGAAATTTCTGACTGATTTTGAGTTACTTTCTGGGCCATGATGGAATCCTAGAGAGAAGAAAAAAAATTATATATATATATAAGAGAGAAAGAGAGACAGAAAGGAAGAGGCTGATTCTCCTGGTGGAACTCAGAGGGCTTCAAGGAACAAACAGAGGATTAAGAGTTCTTCCTAATTCTTCTGCCAGTTAACCAACTCTCGTAAACCCCAACAGACAATAATAACCTGCCCTACCGCTACACATGGAAGCTGAGCAGAGCTGAGTCTGTTTGCGGTCATCCTTACCAGCCTTACCAAGGCAGACAGAGGCTATGACAGCTCTGAGCAGGCCAGGGAGCCCCATGCTGGACGTTCTTCCTCTGAGTGAAATGCTCTGTGGTCTCTCTCAAATTCGGGTCGAGATGCCTGGCCTGTGCCTGCCAGGGCACATGCACAGTGACTGAGCTGTGAGATGCTTCTGCATCAGAACAGGAAATGTAACTGGCTGATATCAGTTTGCCTGTGTCATGCCATGGCTTGTTGATGTGGTTGATGATTGTAACCTGCCTATTTAGACTTGAAAGTCACTTGGTCATATCTGACTGTTTGTGACTCCATGGACTGTAGCCCACCATCCTCTTCTGTCCAAGGGATTCTCCAGGTAAGAATATTGGAGTGGGTTGCCATGCTGTAATTAAATTAACAACAATTACATCAGGGCTGCATGCATATTCAGTCGGTGCATCTAGGATAGACATACGTTTTGTGACAAAACAATTTATTATGATTACAGTGACCTCTGAGAACAAATAGTCATCCATTTTTGTATAGCTCCTTTTTGAGGGGTGGGATCTGAAGCCCAAATCTACAGTGAAATAAGCTCACAAGTTTTTCTTTCATACAGAAGATAAAACTGTTTACTCTCAATCATCACAACTTCTCTTCCTACACTCCAAGGCATAGGTTTCTGGGGAAATTTACACTGGATAAAGGTCCTTGTCTGTTTAATGCAATCATAGCAAGTTTCCTGATGGACAAAATTTGTCCAGCTTTATGTGGCTAACAGTAATCAATAATGTGTGCTAAAATAATCTTGCTTTTAAATATCCACCCTATAGTCAAAATGAGGACAAGCTCACCAGACCATACATTCTTAATTCCTTATATCAGAAATGTAGCCCTAGAGGCTGCGAGCCACAACTCCTGAGCCCATGCGCTGCCATTACTGAAGCCCATGCGCCTGGAACCTGTGCTCTGCAACAAGAAGCCATCGCACTGAGAAGCCCACGCACTGCAGTGAAGAGTGACCTCCACTCACTGCAACTGGAGAGAGCCCAAGTTCAGGAACAAAGACCCAGCTGAACCAAAAATAAAATAAACAAATAAATAATAAAAGAAACATAGCCACTCAAAAGTCACAAACGCTTTTTCATCCCACAGCTGCAGCAGCTCCAGTTCAAGGCTTTCACTGAAAACAGCCCCTCAATAGTGTTACGTCTCAGCCACATGCAGGCTGGTATGTGATTTGCTTGGTACCTTTGTGTTGGTTCATGATTATGATTCAGGTGATGCAGGTTTTAATCATCTATTTCTTTTCTCTAAATGAATTATTAATTCTGTGGCATCTAATATCCATCTTACATTATGAGAAAAATAGATTTTTTTTAAAGTCAGTCTAGAGAAGAGAGGAATCTTTCTGGCTGAACAGGGATGCTTCTGGGGATTGGATCTTGGGTCTTCTTTAAGACTGACATCCACCATATTATCCCTATAGAGCAATTCCCAACCTCCTGAGTTTCTAGGATTAGACCTGAGCTTGACTGGTTTTCCTGAAAACTCTAAATGTAAACTAAATTCTGATCAAGGAGAGAATATACCTCTTACTGACTTCAGCCTCCTGCTCCCCTTAGGTTTGTGCTCAGCTCCCCCGCAGCCCTCTCTCACTGTGTCATTCAGAGCACAGTAGTACACAGCCGAGTCTGATGCTTGCACTGCCTGTTTCTGCAGGTGGAAGGAGCTGTCACTGTTAACAAGAGTGGCCTGAAAACCTTCATGCTCTGGCCTCTGGTTTGTCATTGAGCCCTTCAGGAGGAGTTGAGGAGCTTTGTTGAGATGGTGGACATACCAAAAATGATAGGAATCTGAATACGTGGTCTGGTAAGTGCAGTTCAGGGTCAGGAGAGCCCCCTCTGAGAGAGTCACTGGGCCTTCTGTCTGGTTCACTGAGTCCCTCCTACAAGAGAATCACATTGTTATCATAGAAATGTACAGGAGGAGTTTTCAGCCATAGAAGAAAAATAAAACTTACCTGTTATCATAGGAAAATGAAAAATCATTTTAGGACAAAATGCTGCTGCTGCTAAGTAGCTTCAGTCATGTCCAACTCTGTGCGACCCCATAGATGGCCTCCTACCAGGCTCCTCTGTCCCTGGGATTCTCCAGGCAAGAACACTGGAGTGGGTTGCCATTTCCTTCTCCAGTGCATGAAAGTGAAAGTGAAGTCGCTCAGTCTTGTCTGACTCTTAGCGACCTCATGGACTGCAGCCTACCAGGCTCCTCTATCCATGGGATTTTCCAGGCAAGAGTACTGGAGTGGGGTGCCATGCTACTTACCAAGTATTAAGAAGATGACAAGAACTGAGTGAGTGGCAGAAAACATTCTGGCAACAGTCCTCGTTCCCTAGAAACATCGAAGCTAACAAAGATAGTCTCTGGCTGGATGTTACAGAAGCTCCTCACTCAGAAACTGGGAACCCCTTTGTGCACAGCAGCAGTCATCTGTCTTGTGGCTACAGAGTAGGCAAGTCAAACCAGCTCCTGAATACAAAAAGGAATCGCTATGAACTTTCCCCTTAGGACTGCTTTTAAAGTGTCCCACAGGTTTTGAGTTGTGTTTTCATTTTCATTAGTTTCTATGTAAATTTTGATTTCTTTTTTGATTTCTTCTGTGATTTGTTGGTTATTCAGCAGGGTGTTGTTCATCCTCCATATGTTGGAATTTTTAATAGTTTTTCTCCTGTAATTGAGATCTAATCTTACTGCATTGTGGTCAGAAAAGATGCTTGGAATGATTTCTATTTTTTTGAATTTACCAAGGCTAGATTTATGGCCTAGGATGTGATCTATCCTGGAGAAGGTTCCATGTGCGCTTGAGAAAAAGGTGAAATTCACTGTTTTGGGATGAAATGTCCTATAGATATCAATTAGATCTAACTGGTCTATTGTATCGTTTAACGGTTGTGTTTCCTTGTTAATTTTCTGTTTAGTTGATCTATCCATAGATGTGAGTGGGGTATTAAAGTCTCCCACTATTATTGTGTTATCGTTTATTTCTCCTTTCATACTTGTTAGCATTTGTCTTACATATTGCGGCGCTCCCCTATTGGGTGCATATATATTTATAATTGTTATATCTTCTTCTTGGATTGATCCTTTGATCATTATGTAGTGACCTTCTTTGTCTCTTTTCACAGCCTTTGTTTTAAAGTCTATTTTATCTGATATAAATATTGCTACTCCTGCTTTCTTTTGGTCCCTATTTGCATGAAAAATCTTTTTCCAGCCCTTCATTTTCAGTCTGTATGTGTACCCTGTTTTGAGGTGGGTCTCTTGTAGACAACATATGTAGGGGTCTTGTTTTTGTATCCATTCAGCCAGTCTTTGTCTTTTGGTTGGGGCATTCAACCCTTTTACATTTAAGGTAATTACTGATAAGTATGATCCCGTTGCCATTTACTTTATTGTTTTGGGTTCGAGTTTATACACTGTTTTTGTGTTTTCTGTCTAGAGAAAATCCTTTAGTATTTGTTGGAGAGCTGGTTTGGTGGTGCTGAATTCTCTCAGCTTTTGCTTGTCTGAGAAGCTTTTGATTTCTCCTTCATATTTGAATGAGATCCTTGCTGGGTACAGTAATCTGGGCTGTAGGTTATTTTCCTTCATCACTTTATGTCTTGCCATTCCCTCCTGGCTTGAAGAGTTTCTATTGAAAGATCAGCTGTTATCCTAAAGGGAATTCCCTTGTGTGTTATTTGTTGTTTTTCCCTTGCTGCTTTTAATATTTGTTCTTTGTGTTTGATCTTTGTTAATTTGATTAATATGTGTCTTGGGGTGTTTCGCCTTGGGTTTATCCTGTTTGGGACTCTCTGGGTTTCTTGGACTTGGGTGATTATTTCCTTCCCCATTTTAGGGAAGTTTTCAACTATTATCTCCTCAAGTATTTTCTCATCGTCTTTCTTTTTGTCTTCTTCTTCTGGGACCCCTATGATTCGAATGTTGTAGCCTTTAATATTGTCCTGGAGGTCTCTGAGATTGTCCTCATTTCTTTTAATTCATTTTTCTTTTATCCTCTCTGATGATTTATTTCAACCATTCTATCTTCTAATTCACTAATCCTATCTTCTGCCTCTGTTATTCTACTATTTGTTGCCTCCAGAGTGTTTTTAATTTCATTTATTGCATTATTCATTTTATATTGACTCTCTTTTATTTCTTCTGGGTCCTTGTTAAACCTTTCTTGCATCTTCTCAGTCTTTGTCTCCAAGCTATTTATCTGTGATTCCATTTTGATTTCAAGATTTTGGATCAATTTCACTATCATTATTCGGAATTATTTATCAGGTAGATTCCCTATCTCTTTCTCTTTTGTTTGGTTTGGTGGGCATTTATCCTGTTCCTTTATCTGCTGGGTATTCCTCTGTCTCTTCATCTTGTTTAAATTGCTGAGTTTGGGGTGTCTTTTCTGTATTCTGGCAGTTTGTGGAGTTCTCTTTATTGTGGCGTTTCCTCGCTCTGTGTGGGTTTTAAAGTTCATAGCAATACAGGTATACCTAAAGGAACAAGAAAAAACTCAAATAAATAACCTAACCCTACACCTAAAGCAACTAGAAAAGGAAGAAATGAAGAACCCCAGGGTTAGTAGAAGGAAAGAAATCTTAAAAATTAGGGCAGAAATAAATGCAAAAGAAACAAAAGAGACCATAGCAAAAATCAACAAAGCCAAAAGCTGGTTCTTTGAAAGGATAAATAAAATTGACAAACCATTAGCCAGGCTCATCAAGAAACAAAGGGAGAAAAATCAAATCAATAAAATTAGAAATGAAAATGGAGAGATCACAACAGACAACACAGAAATACAAAGGATCATAAGAGACTACTATCAACAATTATATGCCAATAAAATGGACAACATGGAAGAAATGGACAAATTCTTAGAAAAGTACAACTTTCCAAAACTGGACCAGGAAGAAATAGAAAATCTTAACGGACCCATCACAAGCACAGAAATTGAAACTGTAATCAAAAATCTTCCAGCAAACAAAAGCCCAGGTACAGATGGCTTCACAGCTGATTTCTACCAAAAATTTAGAGAAGAGCTAACACCTATCCCGCTCAAACTCTTCCAGAAAATTGCAGAGGAAGGTAAACTTCCAAACTCATTCTATGACACCACCATCACCCTAGTACCAAAACCTGACAAAGATGCCACAAAAAAAGAAAACTACAGGCCAATATCACTGATGAACATAGATGCAAAAATCCTTAAGAAAATTCTAGCAATCAGAATCCAACAACACATTAAAAAGATCATACACCATGACCAAGTGGGCTTTATCCCAGGGATGCAAGGATTCTTCAATATCCACAAATCAATCAATGTTATACACCACATTAACAAATTGAAAAACAAAAACCATATGATTATCTCAATAGATGCAGAGAAAGCCTTTGACAAAATTCAACATCCATTTATGATAAGAACTCTCCAGAAAGCAGGAATAGAAGGAACATACCTCAACATAATAAAAGCTATATATGACAAACCCACAGCAAACATTATCCTCAATGGTGAAAAATGGAAAGCATTCCCTCTAAAGTCAGGAACAAGACAAGGGTGCCCACTTTCACCATTACTATTCAACATAGTTTTGGAAGTTTTGGCCACAGCAATCAGAGCAGAAAAAGAAATAAAAGGAATCCAAATTGGAAAAGAAGAAGTAAAACTCTCACTGTTTGCAGATGACATGATCCTTTACATAGAAAACCCTAAAGACTCCACCAGAAAATTACTAGAACTAATCAATGATTATAGTAAAGTTGCAGGACATAAAATCAACACACAGAAATCCCTTGCATTCCTATACACTAATAATGAGAAAACTGAAAGAGAAATTAAGGAAACAATTCCATTCACCATTGCAACGGAAAAAATAAAATACTAAGGAATATATCTACCTAAAGAAACCAAAGACCTATATATAGAAAACTATAAAACACTGGTGAAAGAAATCAAAGAGGACACTAATAGATGGAGAAATATACCATGTTCATGGATTGGAAGAATCAATATAGTGAAAATGAGTATACTACCCAAA
Organism: Bos taurus; assembly: GCF_002263795.3. Taxonomy (NCBI): domain Eukaryota; kingdom Metazoa; phylum Chordata; class Mammalia; order Artiodactyla; family Bovidae; genus Bos; species Bos taurus. Next base: position 24,958,705 of record NC_037337.1, read on the forward strand.
GCAATCTATAGATTCAATGCAATCCCTATCAAGCTACCAACGGTATTCTTCACAGAGCTAGAACAAATAATTTCACAATTTGTATGGAAATACAAAAAAACCTCGAATAGCCAAAGCGATCTTGAGAAAGAAGAATGGAACTGGAGGAATCAACCTGCCTGACTTCAGGCTCTATTACAAAGCCACAGTTATCAAGACAGTATGGTACTGGCACAAAGACAGAAATATTGATCAATGGAACAAATAGAAAGCCCAGAGATAAATCCACGCACATATGGACACATTATCTTTGACAAAGGAGGCAAGAATATACAATGGATTAAAGATAATCTCTTTAACAAGTGGTGCTGGGAAATCTGGTCAACCACTTGTAAAAGAATGAAACTAGACCACTTTCTAACACCATACACAAAAATAAACTCAAAATGGATTAAAGATCTAAACGTAAGACCAGAAACTATAAAACTCCTAGAGGAGAACATAGGCAAAACACTCTCCGACATACATCACAGCAGGATCGTCTATGACCCACCTCCCAGAATATTGGAAATAAAAGCAAAAATAAACAAATGGGACCTAATTAAACTTAAAAGCTTCTAAACAACAAAGGAAACTATTAGCAAGGTGAAAAGGCAGCCTTCAGAATGGAAGAAAATAATAGCAAATGAAGCAACTGACAAACAACTTATCTCAAAAATATACAAGCAACTCCTACAGCTCAACTCCAGAAAAATAAATGACCCAATCAAAAAATGGGCCAAAGAACTAAATAGACATTTCTCCAAAGAAGACATACAGATGGCTAACAAACACATGAAAAGATGCTCAACATCACTCATTATCAGAGAAATACAAATCAAAACCACTATGAGGTACCATTTCACGCCAGTCAGAATGGCTGCAATCCATAAGTCTACAAGCAATAAATGCTGGAGAGGGTGTGGAGAGAAGGGAACTCTCTTGCACTGTTGGTGGGAATGCAAACTAGTACAGCCACTATGGAGAACAGTGTGGAGATTCCTTAAAAAAACTGGAAATAGAACTGCCTTATGATCCAGCAATCCCACTGCTGGGCATACACACTGAGGAAACCAGAAGGGAAAAGACACGTGTACCCCAATATTCATCGCAGCACTGTTTATAATAGCCAGGACATGGAAGCAACCTAGATGCCCATCAGCAGATGAATGGATAAGAAAGCAGTGGTACATATACACAATGGAGTATTACTCAGCCATTAAAAAGAATACATTTGAATCAATTCTAATGAGATGGATGAAACTGGAACCTATTATACAGAGTGAAGTAAGCCAGAAAGAAAAACACCAATACAGTAACTAACGCATATATATGGAATTATAAAGATGGAAACAATAACCCTGTGTACGAGACAGCAAAAGAGAAACCGATGTATAGATCAGTCTTATGGACTCTGTGGGAGAGGGAGCGGGTGGGGAGATTTGGGAAAATAGCATTGAAACAAGTATAATATGTATGAAATGAGTCGCCAGTCCAGGTTCGATGCACGGTACTGGAGGCTTGGGGCTGGTGCACTGGGACGACCCAGAGGGAGGGGAGGGGAGGGAGGAGGGTGGAGGGTTCAGGATGGGGAATGCGGGTATACCTGTGGCGGATTCATTTCGATATTTGGCAAAACTAGTACAATATTGTAAAGTTTAAAAATAAAATAAAATTTAAAAAAATAAATAAAAATAAAAATAAATCTTTTAATAAATAAATAAACAGCCCAAAAAAAAAAGGAATCGTATCTGAAGGAAGCCCCGCCCTCTGGTGGTGATCTTAAAGATTACACCACAGTCATATCTGACCTCAGTTCAGTTCAGCCACTGTCGTGTCCAACTCTTTGAGACCCCATGGACAGTAGCAGGCCAGGCTTCCTTGTCCAACACCAGCTCCCGGAGCTTGCTCAAAGCCATGTCCATTGAGTCGGTGATGCCATCCAACCATCTTATCTTCTGTCGTCCCCTTCTCCTCCTGCCTTCAATCTTTCCCAGCATCAGGGTCTTTTCCAATGAGTCAGCTCTTCGCATCAGGTGTCTAAAGTATTGGAGCTTCAACTTCAGCAGCAGTCCTTCCATTGAATATTCAGAACTGATTTCTTCTAGGACTGAGTGGTTTGATCTCCTTGCTGTCCAAGGGGCTCTCAAGAGCCAAGTGGCTCTCTTTTGAAGACCACAGTTCAAAAGCATCAATTCTTCGGCGCTCAGCTTTCTTTTAGGTCCAACTCTCACATCCATACATTACTACAGGAAAAAGCATAGGTTTGACTATATGGACCTTTGTCAGCAAAGTAATGTCTCTGCTTTTTAATATTCTGTCTAGGTTGGTCATAGCTTTTCTTCCAAGAAGTAAGTGTCTTTTAATTTCATGTCTGCATTCACCATTTGCAGTGATTTTGGAGCCCTAGAAAATAAAGTCTGTCACTGTTTCCATTGTTTCCCCATCATTTGCCATGGAGTGATGGGACAGGATGCCATGATCTTAGTTTTTGAATGCTTAGTTTAAAGCCAGCTTTTTCATTGTCCTCATCCTGACCTACTCCTGACCTAGTCCTCCTGATAGTTTGTGGGGTACACACAGGAGAATGGGGCAGGACTCTAAGAGGAGAGCCCTGAACACAAACATGCTTTGGGAAACATCCCATTATTACGTCCATCATTTTCTGTATGGTATGGTGTCTCTAGCTTTGCAAATAATGCCAATAACAATTTTTAGGAGGAATAGTCAGAGGGTTTCTTCTTTACATATGTCTCCATGATTCCCATGGGTCAGGAAAGGCCCCTCTGCATGGAAAGCACTCCCTCCTTTCCCTAGACCTTCAGCTGAATTCACTCTATTCATCCCCAAGACACAGCCCACATGCTGCTGGAATGTTGGAATGCTGCATGATGTTGGAAACATTATCTCAGTCAGGTCTCAAATAACGTGCAGCTGAGTGACCAGTAACTACCCCTGTGCCATGTGCTCTGCTCAGCCGCTCAGTCGTGTCTGACTCTTGTGGCCCTAGAGACTATAGCCTGCCAGGCTCCTCTATCCATGGGTTTTCCAGTCAAGAATACTAGAGTGGCTTTCCATGCCCTCCTTCAGGGGATCTTCCCAACACGGGGATTGGGCCAGAGTCTCCTACATCTCCCGCATTGCAGGTGGACTCTTTACACATCTGAGCCACCAGATAATTTAAGGCAGATCTCATCTAATGTGTGGTTGAATGAGCAGGTTATTACCCCTATCCATCATAAAATGACATATTTGTAAAATTAAAAAATAAATTGCTGTTACTTCTTTTTACTGATAAAGGTAGAGTTGACCTTCCAACTAGAAAACTGGGCAAAATATATGAAACAAGTTGTGGATCTTGGACATCAGGTGGCACAGAGATAAGAAAAAGAGGTGAGATGAGCCAGGACATCACCCAGCTCTCTTCACGGAGGCAGCTTCTAGGCACCAGTGCATGAGGGATTTAACAAAAATGGCCCAACTGTCTCACTGTGAGATGGAATAATATTTTGGGGCTCCTGAGGAACCTAGAAATTTGTGGACCAGTGTACCAGAGAGGAGGGATGTGGGCAAAAGAGAGAGAGGGAGAGAGATGAGGGCAAAGAGGTGGGGGGAGGCGTCACTGTGAATCTTGGACTGAGTACTAATCTGTAACTAAAAAGACAAGACTCCATGAGTTTGGTAAACCTCCCTGAAGGGGCCTCCTTTGGGGCCCTGGACCCTACTTGGATGACAAGCCACCTTACACCTCTAGCCTCATGAGAGACAGGTGACCTTACTTAGATAACCTGGTTCTTGAAACATCTTTTTACCTCTTGTCACATTCTTGCTTTAGTTCAACTAAGTATCTTTTTTAGAATGTCAGGTTTAGATGGTTAGTATGTTAGCCGGACACTCTTCATTTCTGAGGTGTGTGTGTGGCATCAATCTGTCTTCTGTTTGTTTGTTTGTTTTCTTAGGAATTCAGGGATCTCAATGGAAAGAACTGCTGGCTCAGTGTCTGTCAGCCTGTTTGCATAGTTTCTTATGCAATTATTTGTGCCAGTGAAGCGAACCCAGCAGAAGATTTAATGGGGTCATTTCATAGCTTGTTCTTTTCTCTAGGATAGGGTTTATTTTATGCAAAGTCTGACTATATTATGGTAAGAATTGTTGCCATTGTTCTTTGCTGACATAAACCATTTTAAGGCATGGGAATGTGTGGCTGCAGACAGCTGTGAGGTTGCCTTACACGGGCTCTCAGGGCAGCGTTGTCAATCCAGTAACAATGGCTGTGACTAAGTCAGTTAAACTCAAGAACAGTCTTCTTCAAATGTGACTTTTTCACCTACAGAGATTTTTTTACCAGTTAAAATGAATTTTGTTAGTTCTTACCGAAGCTGGGATCATTTTAAATGCACATCTGTTTGCTGAGCTGTTCTTTTTGTTTGTTTTTTGTCTGCACCAGGTCTTAGTTTAGGCTTGTGGGATCTGTGTGTTGATTTTATATCCTGCAACTTTACTATAATCATTGATTAGCTCTAGTAGTTTTCTGGTGGATTCCTTAGGGTTTTCTATGTAGAGGATCATGTCATCTGCAGTGAGAGTTTTACTTCTTCTTTTCCAATTTGGATTCCTTTTATTTCTTTTTCTGCTCTGATTGCTGTGGCCAAAACTTCCAAAACTATGTTGAATAGTAATGGTGAAAGTGGGCACCCTTGTCTTGTTTTTGACTTTAGGGGAAATGCTTTCCATTTTTCACCATTGAGGATAATGTTTGCTGTGGGTTTGTCATATATAGCTTTTATTATGTTGAGGTATGTTCCTTCTATTCCTGCTTTCTGGAGAGTTCTTATCATAAATGGATGTTGAATTTTGTCAAAGGCTTTCTCTGCATCTAGATAATCATACGGTTTTTATTTTTCAAGTTGTTAATGTGGTGTATTACATTGATTTATTTGTGGATATTGAAGGATCCTTGCATCCCTGGGATAAAGCCCACTTGGACATGGTGTATGATCTTTTTAATGTGTTGTTGGATTCTGATTGCTAGAATTTTCTTAAGGATTTTTGCATCTATGTTCATCAGTGATATTGGCCTGTAGTTTTCTTTTTTTGTGGCATCTTTGTCAGGTTTTGGTACTAGGGTGATGGTGGTGTCATAGAATGAGTTTGGAAGTTTACCTTCCTCTGCAATTTTCTGGAAGAGTTTGAGTAGGATAGGTGTTAGCTCTTCTCTAAATTTTTGGTAGAATTCAGCTGTGAAGCCATCTGGACCTGGGCTTTTGTTTGCTGGAAGATTTTTGATTACAGTTTCAATTTCCATGCTTGTGATGGGTCTATTAAGATTTTCTATTTCTTCCTGGTCCAGTTTTGGAAAGTTGTACTTTTCTAAGAATTTGTCCATTTCTTCCATGTTGTCCATTTTATTGGCATATAATTGCTGATAGTAGTCTGTTACGATCCTTTGTATTTCTGTGTTGTCTGTTGTGATCTCTCCATTTTCATTTCTAATTTTATTGATTTGATTTTTCTCCCTTTGTTTCTTGATGAGTCTGGCTAATGGTTTGTCAATTTTATTTATCCTTTCAAAGAACCAGCTTTTGGCTTTGTTGATTTTTGCTATGGTCTCTCTCTCTTTTTTTTTTTTTTTTGCATTTATTTCTGCCCTAATTTTTAAGATTTCTTTCCTTCTACTAACCCTGGGGTTCTTCATCTCTTCCTTTTCTAGTTGCTTTAGGTGTAGAGTTAGGTTATTTATTTGACTTTTTTCTTGTTTCTTGAGGTATGCTTATATTGCTATGAACTTTCCCTTTAGGACTACTTTTACAGTGTCCCACAGGTTTTGGATTGTTGTGTTTTCATTTTTATTCATTTCTGTGCAAATTTTGATTTCTTTTTTGATTTCTTCTGTGATTTGTTGGTTATTCAGCAGCATGTTTTTCAGTCTCCATATGTTGGAATTTTTAATAGTTTTTCTCCTGTAATTGAGATCTAATCTTACTGCATTGTGGTCAGAAAAGATGTTTGGAATGATTTCAATTTTTTTTGAATTTACCAAGGCTAGATTTATGGCCCAAGATGTGGTCTATCCTGGAGAAGGTTCCATGTGCGCTTGAGAAAAAGGTGAAATTCACTGTTTTGGGGTGAAATGTCCTATAGATATCAATTAGGTCTAACTGGTCTATTGTATCATTTATGTTTTTTTTTTTTTTTTCTCTCTTTTTTTTTTGTTGTTTCTTTTCTTTTTTTATTGTATCGTTTGAAGTTTGTGTTTCCTTGTTAGTTTTCTGTTTAGTTGATCTATCCATAGGTGTGAGTGGGGTATTAAAGTCTCCCACTATTATTGTGTTATTGTTAATTTCCCCTTTCATACTTGTTAGAATTTGTCTTACATATTGCAGTGCTCCTATGTGGGTGCATATATATTTATAATTGTTATATCTTCTTCTTGGATTGATCCTTTGATCAATTGATCAATTGATCCTTCTTTGTCTCTTTTCACAGCCTTTGTTTTAAGGTCTATTTTATCTGATATGAGTATTGCTACTCCTGCTTTCTTTTGGTCTCTATTTGCATGGAAAATCTTTTTCCAGCCCTTCACTTTCAGTCTGTATGTGTCCCCTGTTTTGAGGTGGGTCTCTTGTAGACAACATATATAGGGGTCTTGTTTTTGTATCCATTCAGCCAGTCTTTGTCTTTTGGTTTGGGCATTCAACCCATTTACGTTTAAGGTAATTATTGACAAGTATGATCCCGTTGCCATTTACTTTATTGTTTTGGGTTCGAGTTTATACACCCTTTTGGTGTTTCCTGTCTAGAGAATATCCTTTAGTATTTGTTGGAGAGTTGGTTTGGTGGTGCTGAATTCTCTCAGCTTTTGCTTATCTGTAAAGCTTTTGATTTCTCCTTCATATTTGAATGAGATCCTTGCTGGGTACAGTAATCTGGGCTGTAGGTTATTTTCTTTCATCACTTTAAGTATGTCTTGCCATTCCCTCCTGGCTTGAAGAGTTTCTATTGAAAGATCAGCTGTTATCCTTATGGGAATTCCCTTGTGTGTTATTTGTTGTTTTTCCCTTGCTGCTTTTAATATTTGTTTTTTGTGTTTGATCTTTGTTAATTTGATCAATATGTGTCTTGGGGTGTTTCGCCTTGGGTTTATCCTGTTTGGGACTCTCTGGGTTTCTTGGACTTGGGTGATTATTTCCTTCCCCATTTTAGGGAAGCTTTCAACTATTATCTCCTCAAGTATTTTCTCATCGTCTTTCTTTTTGTCTTCTTCTTCTGGGTCTCCTATGATTCGAATGCTGTAGCGTTTAACATTGTCCTGGAGGTCTCTAAGATTGTCCTCATTTCTTTTAATTCTTTTTTCTTTTTTCCTCTCTGATTCATTTATTTCTACCATTCTATCTTCTAATTCACTAATCCTATCTTCTGCCTCTGTTATTCTACTATTTGTTGTCTCCAGAGTGTTTTTGATCTCATTTATTGCATTATTCATTATATATTGACTCTTCTTTATTTCTTCTAGGTCCTTTTTAAACCTTTCTTGCATCTTCTCAATCCTTGTCTCCAGGCTATTTATCTGTGATTCCATTTTGATTTCAAGATTTTGGATCAACTTCACTATCATTATTCGGAATTCTTTATCAGGTAGATTCCCTATCTCTTTCTCTTTTGTTTGGTTTGGTGGGCATTTTTCCTGTTCCTTTATCTGCTGGGTATTCCTCTGTCTCTTCATCTTGTTTATATTGCTGAGTTTGGGGTGTCCTTTCTGTATTCTGGCAGTTTGTGGAGTTCTCTTTATTGTGGCGTTTCCTTGCTCTGTGTGAGTTTGTACAGGTGGCTTGTCAAGGTTTCTTGGTTAGGGAAGCTTATGTCGGTGTTCTGGTGGGTTGACTTGGATTCGTTCTCTCTGGAGTGCAATGAAGTGTCCAGTAACGAGTTATGAGATGTCTACTGTTTTGTAGTAACTTTGGGCAGCCTGTATATTGGAGCTCAGGCCTGTGTTCCTGTGTTGCTGGAGAATTTGCATGGTATGTCTTGCTCTGGAACTTGTTGGCCCTTGTGTGGTGCTTGGTTTCAGTGTAGGTATGGAGGCGTTTGATGAGCTCCTGTCAACTAATGTTCCCTGGAATCAGGAGTTCCCTGGAATCAGGGTTTGGACTTAAGCCTCCTGCTTCCGGTTTTCAGTCTTATTTTTACAGTAGTCTCAAAACTTCTCCTTCTATACAGCACCATTGATAAAACATCTAGGTTAAAAATGAAAACTTTCTCCACAGTGAGGGACACCCAGAGAGGTTCACAGAGTTGCATGGAGAAAAGAAGAGGGAGAAAGGAGTTAGAGGTGACCAGAATGAGGTGAAGTGAAATCAATAGAGGAGAGAGCAGGCTAGTCAGTAATCACTTCCTTATGTTCATTTACAGCTGGACCACTCAGAGATGTTCACGGAGTTGTACAGAGAAAAGAGGAGGGAGGAAGGAAATAGAGGTGGCCAGGAGGATAAAAGGGGGGAATGAAAAAGAGAGAGACAGATCCAGCCAGTAATCAGTTCCCTAAGTGTTCTCCACAGTCTGGAACACACAGAAATTCACAGAGTTGGGTAGAGCAGAGAGGGGTTAGGGAGGAGACACAGGCGACCTGGTGGAGAAAAACGAGAGTCCAAAAAGGGAGAGAGCAGTCCAGCCAGTAATCTTGCTCCCAAGTAAAAATGGGTACTGAAGATTGTGTTCTTAAAGGTACAAAATTGATAACAAATACCAAAAAGCAAAAATTAAAAATCTAGAGTACAGTTTGGAATTTCAAAAATACAATGTTAAAGAAAAGAAGAAAAAAAAAATAAAAGAAAGAGAAAGAAAAAAGTCACAAAAATTATTTTTAAAAATGTATGAAGTTTGCTTTTAAAAAAATAAGGTCTTTTTTTTTTTTTTTGCAAAGTAATAGGTTATAAAAGTGAAAATTAAAGGAGTAATAGAGGACTTAAATTTTTTTATAAAATATAAAAAAAAAAGAAAGAAAGAATGATTGTAAAAATAGTAAAAATATATCTAGGACTTTCTCTGGTGTTGTTGTGAGTATTGAGGGGTCAGTTCATTTTCGGCTAGTTCCTTGGTCCGGCTTATATTTCTCAAGATCTATAGGCCCCTTCCTATGTAGTTGGTACTAACCATAGGCTTTTAATCTATTGCACCTGTCGCTTCCAAGGCGGCTCCCTCTGTTTTATCTACTTCTGTTTGCTGATCTCTTCAGTGTCTGATTTCCACCCTGACACAAAGGGGGCAGTGGTGGACACTTTTTTTTTTTTTTTTTTTTAGGCTCCCTTGTTCAGTCCAGCTGTGGGGAGGAAGGGACGCTGCAAACAAATAACACTGGTGTGTGCTCACAGTGTCTCAGCCACACTGGGCCTGCCCCTGCTCACAGCACGTGTACCCTCCCTGCCCACACAACTCAGGCCCTAGGTGCTCCATTGGGAACCATCCGAGGCCGGCCCTGGGCTGCATGCACCTCCCAGGTCTAAGCCGCTCAGGTTCAGGCACTCAGGTAGTCCTCAGAGGCACAGACTCCGTTGGGCCTGCGTTTTGTGCCCTTCCCAGGTCTGAGAAGCTCAGGTGATGAGGTGTTTGGCGAGCACGGTCGCTGTAACTTATCGCCTCCCCGCCGCTTGGTTTTCTGGGTGTACAACCAGCGCACCTTCTCAGGCGGATGTTGACCATGCAGAACCCCAAGAAGTCTTAGTTAGCAAAGAAGCCTGCTTACAGTTTTGTAGATAATGTCTCTCTGGGGCTGTGATTGCCCCCTTCTGGCTCTGGCTGCCTGTCACCGGAGGGGGGTGGCCTGCAGCTGGCTATCTCTGTTCAGTCCTTTGTTCTGTGGGAGGGCCTGGCGGTGTCTTAGGTTAGGGCTGGCTTTTCGCATCATATCTAGCCCACAGTCTGGTTTGCTAGCCCAAGTTAGTTCGCTCAGATAGCACTCGGGGCATTCAGGCCAGAGCCTTACTCTAAGCAATGCAGCCCGTGCCTCCCTGCTCAGCCCCCGCTTGCTAGTGGGGATGCAGGCATCTGCACTGCTTCTCCGCTGGGGGAGTTACCATAGGGCTCGCAATCTATGAGTTTTAATTGTTTATTTATTTTTCCTCCCTGTTATGTTGCCCTCTGTGCTTCCAAGGCTCGGCACAGACTCAGCAGTGAGAGTGTTTCCTGGTGTTTGGGAACTTCTCTCTTTTTAAGACTCCCTTCCTGGGATGGAAGTTGCAATTCAAAAGTCTACAAGCAATAAATGCTGGAGAGGGTGTGGAGAAAAGGGAACCCTCTTACACTGTTGGTGGGAATGCAAACTAGTACAGCCACTATGGAGAACAGTGTGGAGATTCCTTAAAAAACTGGAAATAGAACTGCCTTATGATCCAGCAATCCCACTGCTGGGCATACATACTGAGGAAACCAGAATTGAGAGAGACACGTGTACCCCAGTGTTCATTGCAGCTCTGTTTATAATAGCCAGGATGTGGAAGCAACCTAGATGTCCATCAGCAGATGAATGGATAAGAAAGCTGTGGTACGTATACACAATGGAGTATTACTCAGCCATTAAAAAGAATACATTTGAATCAGTTCTAATGAGGTGGATGAAACTGGAGCCTATTATACAGAGTGAAATAAGCCAGAAAAAAAAAAAAAAACACCAATACAGTATACTAATGCATATATATGGAATTTAGAAAGATGGTAACGATAACCCTGTATACGAGACAGCAAAAGAGACACTGATGTATAGAAGTCTTTTGGACTTTGTGGGAGAGGGAGACGGTGGGATGCTTTGGGAGAATAACATTGAAACATGTATAATATCATATATGAAATGAGTTACCAGTCCATGTTCGATACACGATACTGGATGCTTGGGGCTCTTGCACTGAGACAACCTAGAGGGATGGTATGGGGAGGGAGGAGGGAGGATGGTTCAGGATGAGGAACACGTGTATACCTGTGGTGGATTCATGTTGACATATGGCAAAACCAATACAATATTGTAAAGTTAAAAAATAAAATAAAATGAAAAGTAAGGAGAAACTTTGTGTTATTAAAAAAAAATGACATGAATGAAAATCTGATGTAGGTACTGGAGGAAACTCTGCCTTTTATATTAATAATGGTCATCAGTGAGTGATCCCTGCTGTATCAAGATGCCATAATATGTACCTGTGCTTAAAATTTTATTTCTATAAAACACACAGGCAAGTGTGTTTCTATATAATTTAATTTTATAATGATTTTATTTTTTTTTTTCTTTTGTGCAATTTCTTAGATATCTTTATTTATTTTTTTTTTATTATTTATTTATTTTTTTTTTTTATTCTTCCAATTTTATTTTATTTTTAAACTTTACATAATTGTATTAGTTTTGCCAAATATCAAAATGAATCCACCACAGGTATACATGTGTTCCCCATCCCGAACCCTCCTCCCTCCTCCCTCCCCATACCATCCCTCTGGGCCGTCCCAGTGCAACAGCCCCAAGCATCCAGCATCGTGCATCGAACCTGGACTGGCAACTCGTTTCCTACATGATATTTTACATGTTTCATTGCCATTCTCCCAAATCTTCCCACCCTCTCCCTCTCCCACAGAGTCCATAAGACTGTTCTATACATCAGTGTCTCTTTTGCTGTCTCGTACACCGGGTTATTGTTACCATCTTTCTAAATTCCATATATATGCGTTAGTATACTGTATTTATGTTTTTCCTTCTGGCTTACTTCACTCTGTATAATAGGCTCCAGTTTCATCCACCTCATTAGAACTGATTCAAATGTATTCTTTTTAATGGCTGAGTAATACTCCATTGTGTATATGTACCACAGCTTTCTTATCCATTCATCTGCTGATGGACATCTAGGTTGCTTCCATGTCTTGGCTATTATAAACAGTGCTGCGATGAACATTGGGGTACACGTGTCTCTTTCCCTTCTGGTTTCCTCAGTGTGTATGCCCAGCAGTGGGGTTGCTGGATCATAAGGCAGTTCTATTTCCAGTTTTTTAAGGAATCTCCACACTGTTCTCCATAGTGGCTGTACTAGTTTGCATTCCCACCAACAGTGTAAGAGGGTTCCCTTTTCTCCACACCCTCTCCAGCATTTATTGCTTGTAGACTTTTGGATCGCAGCCATTCTGACTGGTGTGAAATGGTACCTCATAGTGGTTTTGATTTGCATTTCTCTGATAATGAGTGATGTTGAGCATCTTTTCATGTGTTTGTTAGCCATCTGTATGTCTTTTTTGGAGAAATGTCTATTTAGTTCTTTGGCCCATTTTTTGATTGGGTCGTTTATTTTTCTGGAGTTGAGCTGTAGGAGTTGCTTGTATATTTTTGAGATTAGTTGTTTGTCGGTTGCTTCATTTGCTATTATTTTCTCCCATTCTGAAGGCTGTCTTTTCACCTTGCTAATCGTTTCCTTTGATGTGCAGAAGCTTTTAAGGTTAATTAGGTCCCATTTGTTTATTTTTGCTTTTATTTCCAATATTCTGGGAGGTGGGTCATAGAGGATCCTGCTGTGATGTATGTCGGAGAGTGTTTTGCCTATGTTCTCCTCTAGGAGTTTTATAGTTTCTGGTCTTACGTTTAGATCTTTAATCCATTTTGAGTTTATTTTTGTGTATGGTGTTAGAAAGTGGTCCAGTTTCATTCTTTTACAAGTGGTTGACCAGATTTCCCAGCACCACTTGTTAAAGAGATTGTCTTTAATCCATTGTATATTCTTGCCTCCTTTGTCGAAGATAAGGTGTCCATATGTGCGTGGATTTATCTCTGGGCTTTCTATTTTATTCCATTGATCAATATTTCTGTCTTTGTGCCAGTACCATACTGTCTTGATAACTGTGGCTTTGTAGTAGAGCCTGAAGTCAGGTAGGTTGATTCCTCCAGTTCCATTCTTCTTTCTCAAGGTCGCTTTGGCTATTCGAGGTTTTTTGTATTTCCATACAAATTGTGAAATTATTTGTTCTAGCTCTGTGAAGAATACTGTTGGTAGCTTGATAGGGATTGCGTTGAATCTATAAATTGCTTTGGGTAGTATACTCATTTTCACTATATTGATTCTTCCAATCCATGAACATGGTATATTTCTCCATCTATTAGTGTCCTCTTTGATTTCTTTCACCAGTGTTTTATAGTTTTCTATATATAGGTCTTTAGTTTCTTTAGGTAGATATATTCCTAAGTATTTTATTCTTTCCGTTGCAATGGTGAATGGAATTGTTTCCTTAATTTCTCTTTCAACCTGACAAAGATCCCACAAAAAAAGAAAACTACAGGCCAATATCACTGATGAACATAGATGCAAAAATCCTTAACAAAATTCTAGCAATCAGAATCCAACAACACATTAAAAAGATCATACATCACGATCAAGTGGGCTTTATCCCAGGGATGCAAGGATTCTTCAATATCCGCAAATCAATCAATGTAATACACCACATTAACAAATTGAAAAATAAAAACCATATGATTATCTCAATAGATGCAGAGAAAGCCTTTGACAAAATTCAACACCCATTTATGATAAAAACTCTCCAGAAAGCAGGAATAGAAGGAACATACCTCAACATAATAAAAGCTATATATGACAAACCCACTGCAAACATTATCCTCAATGGTGAAAAATTGAAAGCATTTCCTCTAAAGTCAGGAACAAGACAAGGGTGCCCACTTTCACCATTACTATTCAACATAGTTTTGGAAGTTTTGGCCACAGCAATCAGAGCAGAAAAAGAAATAAAAGGAATCCAAATTGGAAAAGAAGAAGTAAAACTCTCACTATTTGCAGATGACATGATCCTCTACATAGAAAACCCTAAAGAGTCCACCAGAAAATTACTAGAAATAATCAATGACTACAGTAAAGTTGCAGGATATAAAATCAACACACAGAAATCCCTTGCATTCCTATACACTAATAATTTTATAATGATTTTAAACAGATAGAGATGTATAGATGATTTTGATTCTTAAGTCCATGAAGTAGGTTCTATTATTGCCATTTTACATATGAAGAAACTGATGCCAAGAGAGGCTAAGGAGTACCTCAGAAGTCATGCTGTGATGCAGATGACAGGGTTTGAATCCAGCTAATTTCAATTCATCATTTTATTAAGGATGATATTAAATGTCTTTATGCCTACGTTCCTGTACTGGACACCACTACAGCCCCCTGGAACATGAGCTCCATCAAAGCAGACCTCACATCTGTCTTGCCAACTAATGTTTCCCCAGTGCTTACCAGGAAACTAAGAATTAATGAATAAACTATACTGAAATTTCTCACACTGGGATCCATGCTGTGATGATAAAAATCACAGGGAAAAAAACAGGTATATTTCCATGAGATGTTAATTCAGATTTGTTTGCTTTGTGGATCAGCTTCTATATTAGGACTAATAATTTAAATTTTTATTTTTGGGCTATTCATGTTGTGAATGGTAAATCTGCATAGATTTTTAGAGAAAAAATGAGTCTATATCAAAGGCGTTATGCAATCAAACATGACTTTTGACCTCTACCCCAGAGGATGTTGTACTCTTAGATATTTTTATAGAGAAGCTAGAAATCCAGTTTTCAATGTGATGTCTGATTTTTAAATAATAACCATAACTACCAGCTTCATATACACAGTCCAAGGTTGCAGCCTACTTCTCCACCACAAAAAGTGCAGACTGGGTTTGAGTTACCTTCTGGGTCATGCTGGATCCTGCAGGAAAGAGCCTTTACTTACAACCATGATGGTATAGGGGATGAAGTAGCTTAGGACATAATGCCCCGATTCCATTGCCCATTCCTCTCCCTTTCAAGATGCATCAGGTAACAATGGTCTGCCCTCCCCACAACCTTGGCACTGAGAGAGGAGCATGAGTCCTGTGTGTGGCCACCCTCACCAAGACAGACAGAGGCTGTGCCTGTCCTCCGCACACTGGCAACCAGCATATGGGCAGCTCCTCCCTACAGTGACGTGGCCTCTGCTCCATTTCAGATCCAGATCTGAATTCTGCACCCTGTGCTCAAGAGGTCCAGGCAGAGCTCCTGGGCTGTGTGATGCTTCTGCCCCCCGCAGGAAACCGAGTCAGCAGCTGGAGGGCCGTTTGTCTGTGTCGTGTCACACACTTCCTTCATAGGAGGGAAATGTTAGACTTCTACACATCAGTTTGTCGAATCAGAACACTATCAGACTAGAAATAAACAGTGGTAAAACGGAATCATGTTCAGTTCATTCTCCTTTGGATGAGAGAATCAAAAGTAACACTGGGATTTCGACTCTTAACAGAAAGGCAGAATTTTTCGCTTCAATCTCTGTTCCCGCCTCCTATAGAATCTGGTAAAAGTTACCTGTGAAATATTTTGTTGTCTATGAGTGATTTCATATCATGCCTCTGTGTCACAAAATCTGTCAACTGTGTGCCATGTTAAATAGCAGCAGAAGGAGTAATACATGTATATGTGATCACAATTTACATGTATGTGTGTGTGTAAACAAAAGTAAATTCAGAAAATTTTAGCCACTGCCTAAATATAAGAACTCTTGTTAAAACTCAATACATATATTTCTGAATCACCCTCAACACTTCCAACCACACATTAATTGTGGTGGAAATTGGGATAGGGAAAACCCTAAAAATACACAAATCCAGAGCCAAAGCATTATCAAAAGCAATAGAAATCCTGTTAGAAATGCCAGCAGAGTTCAATCTCCACTGACATCTGTTCCCTGCATCATAGTCTTAAAAGTCTTTGCCATCTTAAATATTGGGAGTTGTGTCTCACTGTTCTAGACATAGGTCCATGAGAACATGTAAGACCAAGGTCATCAACATTTTAAATGTTATTGTTCTTCATAAGGGCTTTGCCTGGTGGCTCAGCTGGTAAAGAATCCACCTGCAATGTGGAAGACCTGGGTTTGATCCCTGGGTTGAGAAGGTCCCCTGGAGAAGGGAATGACTACCTACTCCAGTATTCTGACCTGGAGAATTCTTGATAAATCAATCTGCTTAATGCTAGAGAGGAAGATGGACCAGCATTCTTTTAACCCTCCCTCTCAGCTTCATCAGGTAGCTTTCAATTGAAAACCCTAGAAATTCTTGAAGCCACTAAAGCAAACACTAGATTTTAGGCTTCTTTATTGAGAGAAAATTGCCTTTGAAAGTTTCTGCTTTGGCACAAATTACTAATGTGCTTAGAAAAATCAATGAAACTTCCTCATCATACCCATATTTGATGCTGTTTAGTCACTACCTTGAGCCCAACTCTTTGCAACCCCATGAACTGTAACCCACCAGGCTCCTCTGTCCATGGGATTTCCCAGACAAGAATACTGGGGTGGGTTGCTATATCCTTCTCCAGGGGATCTGCTCAACCCAGGGATCTTACTCATCCTGAAGAAGATCTTCTGCTTTGGCAAGTGGATTCTTTACCACTGAGCCCCCAGGGAAGCCCAGACCCATATTTACTAATTGTCTAAAAAAAAGGATTTGCTTTAATAAGATATACATCATAGCATAACAGTCCCAATGAGGAGATATATTTGCCACACGAAGGGGTTTTTTTTTATTTGAAAAATATTCCTCATTGTCATGGCAAAGACCTGTAATGTATATCCTCTTTAATATGGCTACTGAGGCTCAGCTATAAGCCCTGGAATAAGCAGGTTATTCAATCACAGAGAATCTGAGCAACTTTACGTTCAAAGACATAAAAGATGATGACTGCAATTTTTTTGGCTTCAGTGTTCAGGAATATATACAGACTCCTGTGATTGCCCATTGAGTAAAGTACAGTTTTCATTACTGCATTAACTTATTTTTCATCAAATGAAAATTTCAAAAAGTATAAAATTCTAAGAAGGCAATGGTGTTTAACAACAACAACAACAAAAAAAAAAACAGATTTCATGATGGTTCTATCAATTAGCTTTTATGAATATTAGTCATGCCTCAGAATGACTGACATCCTACCCAAGTTCTGGTCCTAACTGGTTATGTAACCTTGATTAAGTTACCAAACATCTCTACACCTCAATTTTGTCATTTGTAAATTGGAAGTTTCCTAGTATCTACCTGAAGAGGTGGAGAGGGATTTAAAATGCTTAGCCCATTGCCCATAAATCTGTCAATGTCACATATTGGGGACATACAGAGCTCAGTGAGTGAATAAAGTGATTTGTGAAAGAAACATTACTTTAAGACACCTGTGGTGTCTTAAAGCAATACAGTCCTAAAGCAGGAGACTTGGTCATGTATACTATATTCTCAACACTTATTCATGTGACTGACATATATGAGTATGTGCTCAAAAAGTGTTCCTGAATGAATGCAGGTATAGCTTGGAATGATTATATCCCATGTAAGCATTAAATCATCATTTTAAAGAGCATTTTCTCTTGTACTTACTCATTTTACAGCCATAAGGAAATGTTGATACCAAATAAAGCAAAATGAAATGAAACAAATATGAAAACACAAAAAGTGAAACCTCTAGCTGAAAGTACATTCATTTAGAGCAATAGAGCTCCTGCACATGAGTGCTCATACCAGCATTATTTATAAGAGCTAAAAAGTGGAAATAACCAAAATGTTTCCAAAACAACACAATCATTCTTTAAGTGAAGAATGGATAAGGAGAATAGGTGGTATCACAGAGCAGCCTATTAAGTGACCATAAGGAGTAGTGAAGAAATGATATGGAGACATGCCATGGAGAGATTCTGCTAGGTGAAAGAAGACAGGTACCAACAGTCATATGCGATCTGATTCTATCTCTAGGAAATGCCCAGAACCGTCAAATCCATAGAGACAGAGAACAGAGGAGTGGATGCCAGTTTCTGGGGGAAACAGTAACGGGAGTGACTGCTAATGGGTACCAAGTTTCTTCCTGGGGTGGTGTTCTGGAATCCCATAGTACTGATGACTTCACAACTCTGTGAACATGCTAAAAACCACTCAATTGTACAGTTAAAAGCGTGAAGTTGATGATATGTGAATTATCTTTATAAAGCTGTTATTTAAAAAGTGATAGAGCTGAAAATGCTCATATTAATTACGGGTCAAGTGCTGGGACAGAAAGAGTCCTGGTGGGTTCTAACCTGCCAATATCAGGACAAAATAAGATGGTTATAATGCTTTGATCTTAAAGAGGAGGGTAAAATTTATGAAGAGGGTTTGCTGCTGCTGCTCTAAGCCGCTTCAGTCGTGTCCGACTCTGTGGGACCCCATAGACGGCAGCCCACCAGGCTCCCCCGTCCCTGGGATTATCCAGGCAAGAACACTGGAGTGGGTTGCCTTTTCCTTCTCCAATGCATGAAAGTGAAAAGTGAAAGTGAAGTCACTTTACCATGAAGCAACTTCAGCTTGTATTTCAGGATCCCTTAGTGTCCTAGGCCCAAGAAACTTGATTCTGCAATTTCATTTTTTTTTCTTTAGAAGAGCCTCTGAAATCAAAGAAGGATCATGCTCTGCAAAACCTTCATCTGTACCTGTCAGTCCCACAGAATCATACAAGAGGGATAAAGGACAGGTGAGTTTCAGAGACCTCCAGAATGCCAGGATGAATTTCTCTCGGAAAGTTTCATTCATTGCAAGTTTCAGTGAGAGCCACTCATTTCTTTGTTTTCTGCTCCTCTGCTGTGGGAACATTGTGAATATGTCAAGAATTTAAAATATGGGTCAACAAATGTCCATGTGCCCTCTTTTCACTAATGGACAGAGTGTTTCCTTGGTCACTGAATTTGACACGTTTCAAAAGGATCAGAGGCCTCAATACAGCAATGAAGATAATATGTCAGGTTATGTGGTCATGTTTATGTCCAGAACGTCTCACAGCACAGATCCTCAAGACCAGAATTGGGATCATAACCTAGCATTCTGTAAAGAGCTGCCATGATGACAAGATGAGGGTGGAGCTGTGTCACCAACATAGAGGCAAGACACCTCATGCACAAAATGTTCACTGACTAGTCTGCTCTGACTCACAGGGCCATTGACAGAAGGAATATCTTCTGAGGAAACCATCTTCATGGAACTCACAGCAGCAGCATTTTTTGAGCAACAAACCATAGGAGTTGGAAAAGTCAGTGGAAGAGAGTGTAAAGGTCCCAGTCACTAAAGATGGAGTGTCTGCAGGTGAAACTCAGCAAGACACAAAATTTTGGTCTGAATTATAAAAATTAGACAGTAGCTTCAAGGTCATAAATCATCCATGAACGAGGTGCCCTGGGAGTTTTCATCAACAGGTTGTGACATATTTCAGCATCTACCAACTGAACTGTCATTGAACAGAGTTAATATCACTTCCAGGAATTCTATGCCATCCAGAGAAATGTGACTGGGCTAAAAACGGGCATTTCTGGAGAAGGCCTTTTAGATTCCTCTTTTCACTATTCCTCCCAGAGTCCTCTCTGTAGACCAATCCAAGAATTGCAGGGTTCTTGGCACTGAGCTTCAGAGCTGGAAGTACTTTGAAAATGTCTCTGGCATAAAAAAAGGGGCTTCCCAGGTGGCTCAGTGGTAAAGAATCTGCCTGCCAAACAGGAGACACAGGTACCATTCCTGGGTCGGGATAATTCCCAGGAGAAAGAAATGGCAACCCACTCCAGTCTTCTTGCCTGGGAAATCCCATGGACAGAAGAGTCCACTACAGTCATAGGGTCACAAAAGAGTCGGACATGACTTAGTAGATAAACAACAACACAGCTAGCATAAAACACCTAAGACAGAAACAACAACCCCCCTGCAGGGCTGCCCGCAGCCAGAGCCCCATCTGCACTCTGGGTTTGTGTTCAGCTCCCCAACAGCCCTCTCTCACTGTGTCACTCAGAGCACAATAGTACACAGCCGAGTCTGAGGCTTGCACTGCCTGTTTCTGCAGGTGGAAGGAGCTGTCACGCTTAACAAGAGTGGCCTGAAAACCTTTACTCTTTGGGTTCTGGTCTGACATTGAGCCCTTTAGGAGGAATTGAGGAGCTTTGTTGAGATGCTGGAGGTACCAGAAGAGAAAGGGAGCTGAATCAGCAGTCTGGTAAGTGCAGTTCAGGGTCAGGAGAGCCCCCTCTGAGACAGTCACTGGGCCTTCTGTCTGGTTCACTGAGTCACCATTGGTCCCTCCTACAAGAGAATCACTTTGTTATCGTAGAAATGTACAGGAGAGGAGTTTTCAGTCAGAGAAGAAAAATAAAACTTGCCCACAATTATAAGAAAGTGAAAAATCATTAACATTTAGAATAAAATGTTACTTACTGAATATTAAGATGATCAGAAGAACTGAGTGAGTGGCAGAATGCATGTTCGCAAAAGAAAACGATCCTTGTTACCTGCAATACACAAATCTAATAAATTTAGACTGCATCTGAATGTTACAGAAGCTCCTCGCTCAGAAACTGAGAGCCCCTTTCTGTACTGCAGCAATATTCTGTCTTGTGGCTACAAAGCAGGCAAGTGAAACCAGCTCCTGAATACAATGAGGAACCGCATCTGAAGGAAGCCCCCGCCCTCTGGTGGTGATCGTGAAAATTGCACCACAGTGTTGTCTGACCTATTTCTCCTGATAATAGCTTGTGGGGTACAAACAGGAGAAGGGGACAGGACCCTAAGAAAAGAGTCCTAAACATAAGCGTGCTT
This sequence comes from Bos taurus, assembly GCF_002263795.3. NCBI lineage: Eukaryota > Metazoa > Chordata > Mammalia > Artiodactyla > Bovidae > Bos > Bos taurus. The sequence goes on from NC_037337.1 coordinate 24,979,360, forward strand.
AGGGAAATATTCTATTATTCCCTCCATAATTTTTTGCATGGTACAGGTATCTCTAGCTTCACAAGAATCCCCAGTTACAATTTCTAGATGGAATAGTCAGAGGTTTCTTCCTTTTATGTGTCTCCGATTCCCATGGGTCAGAGAAGGATCCCTTTGTATGGAAAGTGCTTCCTCCTCAACCCAAGTCATTTCTCTGAAGTAGTTATATTCATGTTGACTCTGTCAACATGCAGTGGAGAAAATTTTTTGTAAGGCAGGTGTCAAATAATGTGCAGTTAAGTGATAAGGTTATTATGCTGATTTATCATGGAATGACATATTTGTAAAACAACAAAAATAAAATACGTGACTTCTTTTTCACTGATAATGGTAGAGTTGATCTTCCAATTGGAAAACTATTTTTGGACCTTGAACATCAGGTAGCACAGAGATAAGGAAAACAGATGAGCACTAACATTGCCCAGCTTACCTCATGGAGGCAGCTTCTAGGCACCAGTGCATGAGGGATTTACCAAAAATAATGCAGCTGTCTCATTGTGGGATTGAGACAGGATAGGAGAAAGGAGATCCTGAAATACCTAAAAATTGTGGACCTCTGTACCAGAGAGGAGGAATGCTGACCAAGAAAGAGAGAGAGTTAAGTGCAAGGCAGGACTTGGGGGGGAGAGGGTGGGGGGGGGCGGGAGTTGGACCATCCTTGGATGACAGCAACCTTACCCCTTTAGTCTCATGAGAGACAGGTGACCTTACTTAGGTAACCTGGTTCTTGAAACATCTTTTTACCTCTTGTCACATTCTTGCTTTAATTCAATTAAGTATTTTTTTTTTTTTTTTAGAATGTCAAGTTTAGATGGTTAGTATATTAGCCGGGCACTCTTCATTCCTGAAGCTCATGTGTGGCATCGATCTGTCTTCTGTTTGTTTGTTTCCTTAGGGATTCAGGGATCTCAATGGAAAGAACTGCTGGCTCAGTGTCTGTCAGCCTGTTTGCATAGTTTCTTGTGCAATTACTTGTGCCAGTGAAGCGAACCCAGCAGAAGATTTAATGGGGTCATTTCATAGCTTGTTCTTTTCTCCAGGATAGGGTTTATTTTATGCAAAGTCTGACTATATTATGGTAAGAATTGTTGCCATTGTTCTTTGCTGACATAAACCATTTTAAGGCATGGGAATGTGTGGCTGCAGACAGCTGTGAGGTTGCCTTACACGGGCTCTCAGGGCAGTGTTGTCAATCCAGTAACAATGGCTGTGACTAAGACAGTTGAACTCAAGAACAGTCTTCTTCAAATGTGCTTTTTTCACCTACAGAGATTTTCTCACTAGTTAAAATGAATTTTGTTAGTTCTTACCAAAACTGGGATCATTTTTAATGCACATCTGTTTGCTGAGCTGTTCTTTTTGTTTGTTTTTTGTCTGCACCAGGTCTTAGTTTAGGCTTGTGGGATCTAGTTACCTGGCCAGGGATCAAACCTGGGCCTCCTGAAATGTGAATGCAGAGTCCTACTCACTGAACCAACCCTCCCCCTAAAATTAGAATCTTGAGTTGAAGTTATCATGCTGGCAGGACTCTCTGGTTCATCAGATCACCTAGATTCTCTTACACTCTTGTGCATTTTCAGTAATCCCTAGCTTCCAGAATTCATTCTGGAAATTTACAGGGTTGTCTGCAATGTGGAAACCAAAATCAGATACAATTCCTGTCTCAAATTGCTTTCAGTTGGTTGAGGAGCATGTGGGTATATATATATATATACACATACACACTAATTCCCTGGTGGCTCAGATGGTAAAGCATCTGCCTACAATGCGTGAAACCCAAGTTCAATGCCTGGGTTGGGAAGATCTCCTGGAGAAGGAAATGGCAACCCACTCCAGTACCCTTGCCTGAAAAATCCCATGGAAGGAGGAGCCTGGTAGGTTCCAGTCCATGGGGTCACAAAGAGTTGGACACGACTGAGTGACTTATGATTTTATATATGTATATATATATCCTATGCCCTGTCTTTACTCCCACTAGCCTGGACCCCAATATGTGAAATGAGGGATCAGACTGGAAGTAGAGAGCTGATGCAGTTACCACCAGGGGAATAAAACCTGCTAGAATACTTTATTTCCCCACCATTAAGATTTATTTTTTATCCTTCATCTCCCTCTCCATTTCTGTGGCCTCTTTATTAAGCTGTTGAGGCCCCAGTGCTCAGGTGGCCAGCACCCAGTGTGCAGGACTCTAGGATGTCAGGGAGGAAGACAGTGCTTACCTTCAGGTGGGTGTCCAGAATCACCCTAAGTGATGATGGTGACTACATCTGCCAAGACCATAAAACTACTATAACTATTAAACTCTGCATTTAAGTAATTGTGTCTATAAATTGGGTTTCCCCAGTAGCTCAGCAGTAAAGAATCTGCCTGCCAATTGAGGAGATGAGGGTTCAATCCCTGGGTCAGGAAGATCCCCTGGAGGAGAAAACAGCAACCCACTCCAGTATTCTTGCCTGGAAAATTCCATGGACAGAGGAGCCTGGTGGGCTACAGTCCACAGGATTGCACAGAGTCGGATGCCACTTAGCAACTGAGCACCAGACACAATACACACATGCCTATAAATTATGAAGTGACAGTTATTCTGTATCCTGGCCACATCTCACAGACTGCCCAGCAATAAACATTCATATCTTCCCACCTGCTGTGCCCACCACTGTCCTTCCAGAAAGTCTGCTCCCGGAAGGTGCAGGCAGGAGTTCAGCCTGAAAAGATGAGGGGATACTCTGTGCAATGGGCACAATTGTAGCAGAGACACAGAGAGTGACCAAAGTGGCTCCGCATTCCCGCTTATAAGCAGAGGAGTGTGGAGATGTTCCTGCTTGGTCAGTGGGTGGTAATTTCTCCTAGTCTCTTGAGCAGATGAAAAACCCACTCCACTGCCAAGATATCTTATTGTAAGAGTACGTAAATACTTCTCTCATGTGTCTGAAACATGACTGACTGATGAATTAATTTTCCCTGCTTTTGCTGTTGTTCAGTCCCTAGATCATGTCTCACTCTTTACGACTCCAGGAACTGCAGCACGTCAGGCTTCCCTGTCCTTCACTATCTCCCAGAGTTTTCTCAAACTCATGTCCATTGAGTCAGTGATGCCATCCAGTCATCTGATCCTTTGTCGCCTTCTTCTCCTCTTGCCCTCAACCTTTCCCATCATCAGTGTCTTCTGCAGTGAATCGGTTCTTCACAATCAGGTGGCCAAAGAATTGGAGATTCAGTTTCAGTATTCTAGCAGGTTTTATTCCACTGGTGGTAACTGCATCAGAATTCCAGATTCAAGAATGCCGCTTCGCCTTCTTTATGATCGAACTCTCACATCCATACATGATTACTGGGTAAACCATAGCTCTGACTACAGGGACCTTTGTCGGTAAAGTAATGTCTCTGCTTTTTAATACACTGTCTAGGTTTGTCACGTCTTTTCTTCCAAGGATCAAGCGTCTTTTAATTTCATGGCTGCAGTCACCATCTGCAGTGAATTTGGAACTGAAGAAAATAAAATCTGTCATTGTTTCTACTTTTCCCCCATCTATTTGCCATAAAGTGATGGTACCGGATGCCATAATCTGTTTTTAAATGTTGAGTTTTAATTCAGCTTTTTCATTCTCCTCTTTCACCCTTCACCTAGTTCTCTTCGCTTTCTGCCATTAGAGTGATACCATCTGCATATTTGAGATTGTTAATATTTCTCCTGGCAAACTTGATTCCAGCTTGTGAATCATCCAACCCAGCATTTCGCATGGTGTACTCTGCATATAAGTTAAATAACGAGGGTGACGATATACAGCCTTGAACTACTCTTTTTCCAAATTTGAACCAGTCCATTGTTCCATCTGCCTCTTGAGATATTTGTATGCAGGTCAGGAAGCAACAGTTAGAACTGGACATGGAACAACAGACTGGTTCCAAATAGGAAAAGGAGTACGTCAAGGCTGAATATTGTCACCCTGTTTATTTAACTTATATGCAGAGTACATCATGAGAAATGCTGGACTGGAAGAAACACAAGCTGGAATCAAGATTGCCGGGAGGAATATCAATAACCTCAGATATGCAGATGACACCACCCTTATGGCAGAAAGTGAAGAGGAACTAAAAAGCCTCTTGATGAAAGTGAAAGTGGAGAGTGAAAAAGTTGGCTTAAAGCTCAACATTCAGAAAATGAAGATCATGGCATCTGGTCCCATCACTTCATGGGAAATAGATGGGGAAACAGTGGAAACAGTGTCAGACTTTATTTTTCTGGGCTCCAAAATCACTGCAGATGGTGACTGCAGCCATGAAATCACAAGACGTTTACTCCTTGGAAGGAAAGTTATGACCAACCTAGATAGCGTATTCAAAAGCAGAGACATTACTTTGCTAACAAAGGTCTGTCTAGTCAAGGCTATGGTTTTTCCTGTGGTCATGTATGGTTGTGAAAGTTGGACTGTGAAGAAGGCTGAGCACCGAAGAACTGATGCTTTTGAACTGTGGTGTTGGATAAGACTCTTGAGAGTCCCTTGGACTGCAAGGAGATCCAACCAGTCCATTCTGAAGGAGATCATCCCTGGGATTTCTTTGGAAGGAATGATACTAAAGCTGAAACTCCAGTACTTTGGCCACCTCATGCAAAGAGTTGACTCATTGGAAAAGACTCTAATGCTGGGAGGGATTGTGGGCAAGAGGAGAAGGGGACGACAGAGGATGAGATGGCTGGATGGCATCACTGACTGGATGGACATGAGTCTGAGTGAACTCCGGGAGTTGATGATGGACAGGGAGGCCTGGCATGCTGCGATTCATGGGGTTGCAAAGAGTCGGACACGACTGAGCGACTGATCTGATCTGATCTGATTGTTCCATGTTCAGTACTAACTCTTGCTTCTTGTCCTGCATACAGGTTTCTTGGGTATTTCCATCTCTTTAAGAATTTTCCACAGTTGGTTGTGATCCACACAAAGGCTTTAGCATAGTCAATGAAACAGAAGTAGATTTTTTTTAATTCCCTTGCTTTTTTCTGTGATCCAGCTGGTGTTGGTAATTTGATCTCTGGTTCCTCTGCCTTTTCTAAACTTGGCTTGTACATCTAAAGTTCTTGGTTCACATACTGCTGAAGCCTAGCTTGGAGGATTTTGAGCATAATCTTGCTAACATGTGAAATGAGTGCAATTGTATGGTAATTTGAACATTTTTTGGCATTTATTTCCCTGAGATGAGGTTATTAGCAAAGAGAATATCCTGTACCCAGTTTGAATACAAACAATACACACAACACCTGCGATATTTACAGAGTGGGCTGCTCCGATCCACAGGGCCCTTGACAGAAGGAATATTGTCAGAAACTCTCCTCTCAGAACTTACTTAGGCAGCAGCATTTCTGGAGCAACCAGAAGGGATGGAAAAGTCAAGGAAAGAGAGAATAAAGCTCCAGTCCCTGAAGATGGAGTGTCTGCAGGTGAAACTCAGCAGTATACACAATCTTGGCCTGAATTTTAAAAACCAGAGACTAGCTTCCAGGTCACACAGTCATCCATCAACAATATGCCCTGGAATTTTCCTTAACACACTGTGAAATATTTCAGCATATATAATCTGAATTGTCATTGAAGAGCTAATGTCACTTTAAGGGATTCTATCTGGGGGGATGTGGATGGGCTGAAAGCAGGCATTTCTGGAGAAAAGCTCTTAGATTCCTTTTTGCACTGTCCCGCTCCAGATTCCTCTCTGTAGGGCAGCTGAAGAATTCCTAGGTCCTTGGCTCTGAGGAGCAGACCTGGAAGTGCTTTGACAATATCTCTAGCATAGCCCACTGGAGAGAGAAACAATAACCCCTTGCAGGGCTGCCCAGAGCCAGAGCCCCATCTGCACTCTGGGTTTGTGCTCAGCTCCCCCGCAGCCCTCTCTCACTGTGTCACTCAGAGCACAGTAGTACACAGCCGAGTCTGATGCTTGCACTGCCTGTTTCTGCAGGTGGAAGGAGCTGTCACGCTTAACAGGAGTGGCCTGAAAACCTTCATGCTCTACTTTCTTGTCTGCTGTTAAGCCCTTCAGGAGGAGTTTAGGAGCTTTGTTGAGATGCTGGACGTACCAGAAAAGATAGGGAGCCAAATAAGCAGTCTGGTAAGTGCAGTTCAGGGTCAGGAGAGCCCCCTCTGAGACAGTCACTGGGCCTTCTGTCTGGTTCACTGAGTCACCATTGGTCCCTCCTGGAAGAGAATCACTTTGTTATCATAGAAATGTACAGGAGGAGTTTTCAGTCAGAGAAGAAAAATATAACATACCTATAGTTATAAGAAAGTGAAAAATAATTAACATTTAGAATAAAATATTACTTACTGAATATTAAGATGATCATAAGAACTGAGTGAGTGGCAGAATGCATGTTCGCAAAAGAAAACGATCCTTGTTCCCGGGAATACACCAGTCTAACAAATCTAGTCTCCAGCTGGATGTTACAGAAGCTCCTCGCTCAGAAACTGAGAGCCCCTTTCTGTACTGCAGCAGTATTCTGTCTTGTGGCTACAAAGTAGGCAAGTGAAACCAGCTCCTGAATACAATGAGGAACCACATCTGAAGGAAGCCTCGCCCTCTGGTGGTGATCGTGAAAATTGCACCACAGTCCTGTCTGACCTATTTCTCCTGATAATAGTTTGTGTTATTACATAAAGGAGAATGGGACAGGACCCTAAGAAAAGAGTCCTAAACATAAGCGTGCTGAGGGAAATATTCTATTATTCCTTCCATATTTTTTGCATGGTACAGGTATCTCTAGCTTCGCAAGAAACCCCAGTTACAATTTCTAGATGGAATAGTCAGGTTTCTTCCTTGCATGTGTCTCCAAGATTCCCATGGGTCAGAGAAGGATCCCCCTGAATGGAAAGTGCTCCCTCCTCAACACAAGTCATTTCTCTGAAGTAGTTATATTCATGTTGACTCTGTCAACATGCCTTTGAGAAAATTTTATCTAAGGCACATGTCAAATAATGTGTAGTTAAGTGATAAGGTTATTATCCTGATTTATCATGGAATGACAGCTTTGTAAAACACAATAAAAGCAAAATACCTGACTTCCTTTTCACTGATTATGGTAGAGTTGATCTTCCAATTGGAAAACTATTTTTGGACTTGAACATCAGGTAGCACAGAGATAAGGAAAACAGATGAGATGAGCACTGACATTGCCCAGCTTACTTCATGGAGGCAGCTTCCAGGCACCAGTGCATGAGGGATTTACCACAAATAGTGCAGCTGTCTCATTGTGGGATTGAGACAGGATAGGAAAACAGAGATCCTGAAATACCTAAAAATTGTGGACCTCTGTACCAGACAGGACGAATGTTGACAAAAAAAAGAGAAATACAGAGATAAGCACAAGGCAGGGGTTGGAGGGGAGAGTGGGGGGCGAGTTGGACCATCCTTGGATGACAGCAACCTTAAGCCTTTAGCCTCATGAGGGACAGGTGACCTTACTTAGGTAAGCTGGTTCTTGAAACATCTTTTTACCTCTTGTCATATAGTTGTTTTAACACAACTAAGTATTTTTTTTAGAATGTCAAGTTTAGATGCTTAATATATTAGCCAGGCACTCTTCATTCCTGAGGCTTGTGTGTGGCATCGATCTGTCTTCTGTTTGTTTGTTTTTTTTGTTTGTTTGTTTGTTTTCTTAGGGATTCAGGGATCTCAATGGAAAGAACTGTTGGCTCAGTGTCTGTCAGCCTGTTTGTCTAGTTTGTTGTGCAATTATTTGTGCCAGTGAAGCGAACCCAGCAGAAGATTTAATGGGGTCATTTCATAGCTTGTTCTTTTCTCTAGGATTGGGTTTACTTTATGCAAAGTCTAGCTATAATATGGTAAGAAGTCAAAACATTGTTCTTTGGTGACATAAGCCAGTTTAAGGCTTGGTGACTTTTTGGCTGCAGACAGCTGTGAGGTTGCCTTAAACAGGCGCTCAGTGTTGTCAATCCAGTAACAGTGGCTGTGACTAAGTCAGTTGAACTCAAGAACAGTCTTCTTCAAATGTGCCTTTTTCACCTACTGAGATTTTCTCACCAGTTAAAATGAACTTTTTTAGTTCTTACCAAAGCTGGGATCATTTTTAATGCAAATCTGTTTGCTGAGCTGTTCTTTTTGTTTGTTTTTTGTCTGTGCCAGGTCTTAGTTTAGGCTTGTGGGATCTAGTTCCCTGACCAGGGATCGAACCTGGGCCTCCTGCAATGTGAGTACAGAGTCCTACTCACTGAACCAACCCTCCCCCTAAAACTAGAATCTTGAGTTGAAGTTATCATGTTGGCAGGACTCTCTGGCTCAGCAGATCACCTAGATTCTCTTACACTCTTGTGCATTTTCAATAATCCCTAGGCTCCGGCATTCATTCTGGAAATTTACAGGGTTGTCTACAATGTGGAAACAAAAATCAGACACAATTCCTACCTCAAATTCCTTTCAGTTGATTGAGGAGCAGGTGAGCAAAAAAAATAATCCTATGCCCTGTCTGTACTCCCACTAGCCTGGACCCCAGTACGTGAAATAAGGGATCAGACTGGAAGCAGAGAACTGGCGAGTTACCACTAGGGAAATAAAACCTGCTAGAATACTTGTATTTCCCCACCATCAAGGTTTATTTTTGGTCTTTCATCTCCCTCTCCATTTCTAGGCATTTTTATTAAGATGTGAACCCCCAGTGCACAGGTGGCCAGCACCCAGTGTGCAGGACTCTAGGATGTTAGGGAGGAAGGCAGTGCTTACCTTCAGGTGGGTGTCCAAATTCACCCTAAGTGATGATGGTGACTACATCTGCCAAGACCATAAAACTACTATAACTGTTAAATTCTGCATTTAAGTAGTTCTGCCAATAAATTGGGCTTCCCAGATGCTAAGTGATAAATAATATGCCTGCTAATTGAGGAGATGAGGGTTCAATCCTTGGGTCAGAAAGATCCCCTGGAGAAGGGAATAGCAACCCACTCCAGTATTCTTGCCTGGAAAACATGGACAGAGGAGCCTGGTGGGCTACAGTCCACGGGGTCAAAAAGAGTCAGACACCACTGAGCAACTCACGCATGCCTATAAATTATGAAATGACAATGATTCAGTATCCTGGCCATATCTCACAGACTGCCCAGCAGTAAAACAGACATCTCTTCCCACCTGCTGTGCCCACCACTGTCCTTCCAGAAAGTCTGCTCCTCGAAGCTGCAGACAGGAATTCAGCCTGCAGAGATGCAGAGGGGACTCTCTGTGCAATGGGCATGATTGTATCAGAGACGCAGAGCACTGACCCAGGTGGCTCCACATCCTGCTCATGAGCAGAGGAGTGTGGAGATATTCTTGCTTTGGGAGGGGGTGATACTTTCTCCTAGTTTCTTGAGCAGGTGAAAAAGCTCACTCTGCTGCCAAGATAGCTTATTGTAAGAGTACATAAACACTTTTTCCATGTGTCTGAAATGTGACTGATTGATGAATTAATTTCCCCTGTTTTTGTTGCTGTTCGGTCCCTAGGTCATGTCTGACTCTTTACGACCCCATGAACTGCTGCATGCCAGGAGCTTTATTCTCTCTTTCCTTGACTTTTCCATCCCTTCTGGTTGCTCCAGAAATGCTCTGCCTGAGTAAACTCCAAGAGGAGAGCTTCCTGACAAGATATTCCTTCTGAAGGGCCCTGTGGATCAGAGCAGCTCACTTTGTAAATATTACAGGAGTTGTGTGCCCTTCCCTGTCCTTTACTATCTCCCAGAGTTTGCTAAACTCATGTCCATTGAGTCAGTGATGCCATCAAACCATCATCCTCTGTCACCTCCTTATCCTCTTGCCCTCAATCTTTCCCAGCATCAGGGTCTTCTCCAGTGAATCGGTTCTTCACGTCAGGTGGCCAAAATATTGGAACTTCAACTTCAGCATCAGTCCTTCCAATGAATATTCAGGATTGATCTCCTTTAGGATTGACTGGTTTGATCTCCTTGCAGTAAGGGACTCTCAAGAGTCTTCTCCAACACCACAGCCAGAAAGCATCAATTCTTTGTCACTCAGCCTTCTTTATGGTCCAACTCTCACATCCATACATGATTACTGGGAAAACCATAGCTCTGACTATATGGACCTTTGTGGGTAAAGTAATGTCTCTGATTTTTAATATGCTGTCTAGGTTGGTCATAGCTTTTCTTCCAAGGAGCAAGAATCTTTTAATTTCATCGATGTGGTCACCATTTGCAGTGATTTTGAAGCCCAAGAAAATTAAATCCGTCACTGTTTCCACATTTTCCCCATCTATTTGCCATAAAGTGATGGGACCAGATGCCATAATCTTAGATTTTTTAATGTTGAGCTTTAATCCAGCTTTTTGACTCTCCTCTTTCACCTGCATCAACAGGTTCTTTAGCTTCTTTTCACTTTCTGCCATCAGAGTTGTATCATCCGCATATCTGAGGTTGTTGATATTTCTCCTGGCAATCTTGATTCCAGCTTATGAGTCATCCAACCCTGCATTTCACATGATGTACTCCACGTATAAGTTAAATAAGCAGGGAAACAATATATAGCCTTGACGTACTCCTTTCCCAATTTTGAACCAGTCATTGTCCCATGCCCAGTACTAACTGTTGCTTCTTGTCCTGCATAGAGGTTTCTTGGGTATCCCCATCTCTTTAAGAATTTTCCACAGTTGGTTGTGATCCACACAGTCAAAGGCTTTAGCGTAGTCAATGAAACAGAAATAGATTATTTTTTAAATCGCCTTGCTTTTTCTGTTTCCAGCAGATATTGGATCTGCTGTGGTTCCTCTGCCTTTTCTAAACCCAGATTCTACAACTGAAATTCTTGGTTCACGTACTGCTGAAGCCTAGCTTGATGGATTTTGAACATACTCTTGCTAGCATGTGAAATGAGTGCAATCGTATGGTAATTTGAACATTCTTTGGCATTCATTTCCCTGAGATGAGGTTACTAGCAAAGAGAATATCCTGTATCCAGTTTGAATACAAACAATACACACAACACCTGCGATATTTACAGAGTGGGCTGCTCCGATCCACAGGGCCCTTGACAGAAGGAATATCTTCTCAGAAACTCTCCTCCTGGAACTTACTTAGGCAGCAGCATTTCTAGAGCAACCAGAAGGGATGGAAAAGTCAAGGAAAGAGAGAATAAAGCTCCATTCCCCGAAGATGGAGTGTCTGCAGGTGAAACTCAGCAGGATACACAATCATGGCCTGAATTTTAAAAACCAGAGACTAACTTCCAGGTCACACAGTCATCCATCAACAGTGTGCCCTGGAATTTTCCTTAACACATTGTGAAATATTTCAGCATATATAATCTGAATTGTCATTGAAGAGTTAATGTCACTTTAAGGGATTCTATGCCATCAGGGGGGATGTCGATGGGTTGAAAACAGGCATTTTTGGAGAAAAGCGCTTAGGATCCTCTTTACACTGTTCTGCCCCAGATTCCTCTGTAGGACAATCCAAGAATTCCAAGGTCCTTGGCTCTGAGTATCAGAGCTGGAAGTGCTTTGACAGTACCTCTGGAGAGAGAAACAACACCCCTTCCAGGGCTGCCCACAGCCAGAGCCCCATTTGCACTCTGGGTTTGTGCTCAGCTCCCCCGCAGCCCTCTCTCACTGTGTCACTCAGAGCACAGTAGTACACAGCCGAGTCTGATGCTTGCACTGCCTGTTTCTGCAGGTGGAAGGAGCTGTCACTCTTAACAAGAGTGGCCTGAAAACCTTCATGCTCTACTTTCTTGTCTGCAGTTAAGCCCTTCAGGAGGAGTTTAGGAGCTTTGTTGAGATGCTGGACGTACCAGAAAAGATAGGGAACCAAACTAGCAGTCTGGTAAGTGCAGTTCAGGGTCAGGAGAGCCCCCTCTGAGACAGTCACTGGGCCCTCTGTCTGGTTCACTGAATCACCATTGGTCCTTCCTGGAAGAGAATCACTTTGTTATCGCAGAAATGTACAGGAGAGGAGTTTTCAGTCAGGGAAGAAAAATAAAGCTTACACACAATTATAAGAAAGTGAAAAATCATTAACATTTAGCATAAAATGTTACTTACTGAATATTAAGATGATCAGAAGAACTGAGTGAGTGGCAGAATGCATGTTTGCAAAAGAAAACGATCCTTGTTCCCTGGAATACACCAGTCTAACAAATCTAGTCTTCATCTGGATTTTACAGAAGCTCGTCACTCAGAAACTGAGAGCCCCTTTCTGTACTGCAGCAATATTCTGTTTTGTGGCCACAAAGCAGGCAAGTGAAATCAGCTCCTGAATACAATGAGGAACCGCATCTGAATGAAGTCCCGCCCTCTGGTGGTGATCGTGAAAATTGCACCACAGTGCCGTCTGACCTATTTCTCTTAATAGCTTGTGGGGTACATACAGGAGAATGGGACAGGACCCTAAGAAGAGAGTCCTAAACATAAGCGTACTTAGAGAAATATTCTATTATTACTTCTATAATTTTTTGCATGGTACAGGTATCTCTAGCTTCGCAAGAAACCCCAGTTACAATTTCTAGATGGAATAGTCAGGTTTCTTCCTTGCATGTGTCTCCAAGATTCCCATGGGTCAGAGAAGGATCCCCCTGAATGGAAAGTGCTTCCTCCTCAACCCAAGTCATTTCTCTGAAGTAGTTATATTCATGTTGACTCTGTCAACATGCCTTTGAGAAAATTTTATCTAAGGCAGATGTCAAATAATGTGTAGTTAAGTGATAAGGTTATTATCCTGATTTATCATGGAATGACAGCTTTGTAAAATACAATAAAAGCAAAATACCTGACTTCCTTTTCACTGATAATGGTAGAGTTGATCTTCCAATTGGAAAACTATTTTTGGACCTTGAACATCAGGTAGCACAGAGATAAGGAAAACAGATGAGATGAGCACTAACATTGCCCAGCTTACTTCATGGAGGCAGCTTCTAGGCACCAGTGCATGAGGAATTTACCAAAAATAGTTCAGCTGTCTCATTGTGGGATTGAGACAGAAGAGGAGAACGGAGATTCTGAAATACCTAAAAATTGTTGACCTCTGTACCAGAGAGGAGGAATGTTGAAAAAAGAAAGAAAGAGAGATAAGTGCAAGGCAGGGGTTGAGGGGGAGAGTGGGGTGGAGTTGGCCCATCCTTGGATGACAGCAACCTTACCCCTTTAGCCTCATGAGGGACAGGTGAGCTTAATTAGGGACCTTGGTTCTTGAAACACAATCACTATCGTTTCACTTCTTGTCACATAGTGGTTTTAACTCAACTAAGCATTTCCACTCCAGTACTCTTGCCTGGAAAATCCCATGGACGGAGGAGCCTGGTAGGCTGCAGTCCATGGGGTCGCTAAGAGTCGGACATGACTGTGCGACTTCACTTTCATGCATTGGAGAAGGAAATGGCAACCCACTCCAGTGTTCTTGCCTGGAGAATCCCAGGGACGGGGGAGCCCGGTGGGCTGCCGTCTATGGGGTCGCACAGAGTCGGACATGACTGAAGTGACTTAGCAGCAAGCATTTTTTTTAGGATGTCAAGTTTAGATGCTTAATGTGTTAGCCGGGCACTCTTCATTCCAGGGGCTCATGTGCGTGGCGTTCCTCTGTCTTCTGTTTGTTTGTTTTATTAAGGAGTCAGGAATCTCTGTGGAAAGGACTGTTTGCTCAGTGTCTGTCAGCCCATTGGTCTGGTTTCCTGTGCAATTATTTGTGCCAGTGAAGTGAACCCAGAAGAAGATTTAACATGGTCATTTCATAGCTTGTTTTCTCTAGGGTTGGGTTTACCTTATGCAAAGTAAGACTGTATTATGGTGAGAAGTCAAAACATTGTTCTTTACTGACATAAACCATTCTAAGGCATGGCAATGCTGCGGCTTCAGACAGCTGGGAGGGAGGTTGCCTGACACAGGCTCTCAGGGCAGTGCTGTCAACCCAGGAACAATGCTGTGACTTTTAGTTGAATTAAGTCCAATTTGTTTATTTTTGTTTTTATTTCCAATACTCTAGGAGGTGGGTCAAAGAGGATCGTGCTGTGATGTATGTCAAAGAGTGTACTGCCTATGTTTTCCTCTAAGGGTTTTATGGATTCTGGCCTTAATTTAAGTTGTTAATGCATTTTGAGTTTATTTTGTGTTCGGTGTTGGGAAGTGTTCTAGTATCATCCTTTTACCTGTAGCGTTCCAATTGTCTTTCAATTAAAAATAAATGTTTCTAAATGGCAAGGACCAAGTCAGTTGAACACAAGAGCAATCTTCTTCAAATGATACCTGTTAATGGACATAGAATTTCTCAACAGTCAAAATGACCTGTTTTTCTAAAATTAGGGTATTTTTTTTAATGCACAGCTGTTTGCTGAGCTTTTCTGTTTTGTTTTTGCTTTTGGCTGTGCCAGGTCTTAATTTCGGCTTGTGAGATCTAGTTCCCTGATCAAGGATCAAACTCAGGACCCCGGCAGTGGGAGTGCAGAGTCCTATACCCTGGACCAAAGTTCCCCCTAAAATTAGGATCTTGAATCAAGTTATCATGCTGGCAGGACTCTCTGGCTCAGTGGATCACCGAGGTTCTCTTAAACTGTTGTGCATTTTCAGGAATCCCTACGCTCCAGCATTCATTCTGGAAACTTACAGAGTTGTCTACAACATGGAAACCTAAACCAGACATGATTCCTATCTCAAACTGCTTTCAGTTGACTGAGGAGCAGGTAAGAATAAAAAAAAAAAAAATCCTCTGCCCTGTCTGTAGTACCCCTAGCCTGGACCCAGAGATGTGGAATGAGGGATCAGACCGGAAGTAGAGGGCTGACACAGTTACCACCAGGGGAATAAAACCTGCTTGGATACTTTCCTTTCACGGTTCAGATTTAGTTTTGCTTTTTCATCTCCCTCTCCCTTTCTCTGGCCTGTTCATCAAGATGTTGAACCCCCAGTGCTCAGGTGGCCAACACCCAGGGTGCAGGACTCTAGGATGTTAGGGAGGAGGTCTGCACTGACCTTCAGGTAGGTGTCCTGACATGCACTCTGTTAAATGAAGGTGGGGACTACATCCTCCAGGACCATTAAAACTATTCTACTATTAAACTCTGTATTTTGATTGCTATGTTTATAAATTATGAGATGAAGTGTCTAGGCCACATCTCCCTGACTGCCTGGCAGTAAAACATATCTCTTTTCACACCTTCTGTGTCCCCCACTGTCCTTCCAGAAAGTCTGGTTCCCAAAGGCACAGACAGGAGTTCAATCTTCAGAGATGCAGAGGGGATGCTCTGTGCAATGGGCATGATTATTGCAGAGATGCAGAGCCCAAGTGGCTCCACATTCCCTGCTCATGAGCATAGGAGTGGGGAGATGTTCCTGCCTTGGGAGTGGGTGATACTTTCTCCTAGTTTCTTGCAGCAGGTGAAAAGCTCACTCCACTCCAAAGATAGCTTATTGTAAGAGTACATAAACACTTTTTCCATATATCAGAAATATGACTCACTGATGAATGAATTTCCCCTGAGGTGATGTTATTATTGGCAAAGAGAATATCCTGTGCCCTGTTTTAATACAAACAATACACATCATGCCTGCAATATTTACCAACTGGACTGCTCTGACCCACAGGGTCATTGACAGAAGGGTTATCTTGTCAGAAAACTCTCCTCCTGGAACTTACCTAGGTAGCAGCATTGCTGTAGCAGCCATAGGGATGGAAAAGTCAAGGGAAGAGAGAATAAAGCTCCTAGTCACTGAAGATGGAGTGTCTTCAGGTATATCTCAGCAAGACATACAATCCTAGTCTGAATTATTAAAGCCAGAGACTACCTTCCAGATCACACAGCCATCCATTAACAATGTTCCTGGGAGTTTTCATTAACAGGTTGTGAAATATTTCAGCATATATCAACTGAATTGTCACTGAAGAGTTAATGACACAAGGGATTCTGTGTCTTTAGGGGGAATGTGAATGGGCTGAAAACAGGCATTTGTGGAGAAAAGCGCTTAGGTTCCTCTTTACACTGTCCCGCCCCAGATTCCTCTCTGTAGGGTAATCCAAGAATTCCAAGGTTCTTAGCTCTGAACTTCAGAGCTCAAAGTACTTTGACGATGCCTCTAGCACAGAACTCTGGAGAGCTGCCCACAGCCTGACCCCATCTGTGCCCTTGGGTTTGTGTTCAGCTCCCACTGTGGCCTCTCTCACTGTGTCACTCAGAGCGCAGTAGTACACAGCTGAGTCTGATGTTTGCACGGAGGATTTCTGCAGGTGGAAGGAGCTGTCACTCGAGATATGAGTGGCTTCAAAACCTCTGCTGGTCACCTTCTGGTTTAATGAGCTTTTCAGGAGCAGCTCAAGCTCTTTGTTTTGGTACTGGACATACCAGAGAAGAAAACCTGAATAGCTGGACTGGTAAGTACACTTCAGAGTCAGAGCTGTCTTCTCGGGGAGGGTAACAACGCCTTCTGTCTGGGTCACCGAGTCTCCACTGGTGCCTCCTTAAAGAAAAAACAACACACACATAAGACTTTGTTAAGTTGGCTAAGGAAGAGGGACCATCTCCCGCTTGATAGAGGTTACATGACATCCTAAAACCAAGGAATAGAACATCTTAGAAATTTTAAATAAATGTTACTCATGCCTTATCAACAAGATCACAAGTCCTAAGCACAAAGCAGACAGCATATCTGGCTCAGAAGCAGTGGGAGGCTGTTTGGGGATACACGAAAGTTGAAAAAACTATTCCTCTAGTTTCTTGATCTTTTGTTGAAATCTTCAAGAAAATCTTGGTTCATGTGTTATGCAAGACAAACTCCCCTACAAGATCATGCGGTAGGCTGAGCAAGAGAGAAAGGTT
Organism: Bos taurus; assembly: GCF_002263795.3. Classification (NCBI taxonomy): domain Eukaryota; kingdom Metazoa; phylum Chordata; class Mammalia; order Artiodactyla; family Bovidae; genus Bos; species Bos taurus. The sequence continues at coordinate 24,996,184 of NC_037337.1, forward strand.
CTCAGAAATGAAAGATGAATTTGTATCAAACCACCAAGGGAAGGGAGCAGCGCTCTCTGTTGTTCTCCCTCTGTTCCTGCAGTCTGCTGTACATCTTTTGGTTTTTACCCTGAAAAGGAGCTCAAATTGTAGGCATAGAAGGGAAATAGGTATCTAGGATGAGCGTAGGGCTCAATGAAGGAAGCACCAAATAATTTCTGCAGACTTCGAAATGGTGTCCGAGGCTGACACAGTTGGTAATTCCTCTGTCTTTAAGATGCAGAGAAATACAGTTCCCTTAAGGCGTTCCAGGCCCAGCATCTATTGTCTGATCACATTGAGCAATAAGCTCATTTAGGCAACTTAAGTTATAGTGTGAGTGTGAAAAAAGACTGAACTGAGATCTCTTCTTGTCATTTCCCTCACTGGTCCCCTAGAACCAGGGGATGAGCTGTCTCTGCTTAGAATGTTCTTCCTTTCTGCCCAGAATCTTTGCATAGGCAATTTTGTATTCCTTCTTTAAGAACCAATTTACTCCTTATGAAAGTGCTGATCCAGTCCTTCAGGCTGAGTTAGGACCCACCTCTCTTCCCACCGTACCTTGTATGCACATCTATCACTGTCATTTCTATACCATATTGGAATCATTTGTGTGTTGTTTTTCAGTCTGGGTTTGATGCACCGGAGATCAGGAACTTAATCTTATTAATCTCAGTGGCCAACTTCTCAAAATACACAGAACACTAGTTCAGAGCAAATGGTTTAAAAATATTTGAAAAATGAATGAATAAGTGAATGAGTGGACATGTCCGGATGTACAATGATCTGTTTATGAAGTATGGTCTCTACAAGAAATAGTTCTCAGGCCCGCGGTATGATGAGCTGCTTCCAGCGGCAAGTCTATGGTCTGAACACAGGGACATTAGGTATTTCTCAAAACTAAGGCACAGTTCTTCATATAAGAGACCACTCTCATACTGACTATTTAAAAAATATTATAGCACCTTTATACATACAAAACTCAGGTTAAGTATAAACGTCTTCGGTTCACAGTTCTTAATCACCAAAGTGAAAGTCGCTTAGTCGTGTCTGACTCTTTGCGACCCCATGAACTATATGGGCTCTCCAGGCCAGGATACTGGAGTGGGTAGCCTTTCCCTTCTCCGGGGAGCTTCCCAACCCAGGGATCAAACCCAGATCTCCTGCAATGCAGACAGATTCTTTATCACTTGAGCCACAAGCAAAGCTCTAGAATATGGAGTGGTAAACTATCCTTTTTCCAGCGGATCTTCCCAATCTAGAAATCGAATCATGGTGTCCTGCATTGCAGGCAGATTCTTTACCAAATGAGCTATCAGGGAAGCCCGTGCATACAAAATACAAAATTAATAAAATTCATATTAAAACATTAATGTGAGGAGTGATATTTTGCTGAAACTAAAGAGGTGGTAAAATCTCATTACAAGAAAGCTATAGATTGTGTCATTCAGTAATTCACCTGATTAAGATGATTTGGAGTTTAATGCACTACTGTCTGCTGCTGCTGCTGCTAAGTCGCTTCAGTCGTGTCCGACTTTGTGTGACCCCATAGACGGCAGCCTACCAGGCTCCCCCATCCCTGGGATTCTCCAGGCAAGAACACTGATTTGCCATTTCCTTCTCCAATGCATGAAAGTGAAAAGTGAAAGTGAAGATGCTCAGGCATGTCCAAATCTCAGGGACCCCATGGATGGCGGCCTACCAGGCTCCTCCATCCATGGGATTGCCCAGGCAAGAGTACTGGAGTGGGGTGCCATTGCCATCTCCACACTATTGTCTGAATTACTGTGATTAGTGATTTCCAGTATTTTTACTTCTATTCAAAAATATCCATTTAAGTCAGCATTATATAACTTTATTGTTGAACAAAGCATCAAAAAATCAGCACTGAAAAAAAAATATTGTGCATTTATTGCTACTCTTTTTTCTATTGAATTGCATGCTGATACATTCAAACTTTTTAAATGTTTAAAAAATATTCTTAAAACTTTTATCCATTTAAAGACATATGAAATAGCCAGGATATGGAAGCAACCTAGATGTCCATCAGCAGGCAAATGGATAAGAAAGCTGTGGTACATATACACAATGAAGTATTACTCAGCCATTAAAAAGAATACATTTGAATCAGTTTTAATGAGGTGGATGAAACTGGAGCCTATTATACAGAGTGAAGTAAGCTAGAAAGAAAAACACCAATACAGTATACTAATGCATATATATGGAATTTAGAAAGATGATAACAACAACCCTGTATGTGAGACAGCAAAAGAGACACAGATGTATAGAACAGTCTTTTGGACTCTGTGGGATAGGGTGAGGGTGGGATGATTTGGGAGAATGGCATTGAAACATGTATATCATATGTGAAATGAATCGCCAGTCCAGGTTCAATGCATGATACAGGATGCTCGGGGCTGGTGCACTGGGATGACCCAGAGGGATGGGATGGGGAGACAGGTGGGAGGGGGGTTCAGGATGGGGAACACGTGTACACCCATGGTGGATTCATGTTGATGTATGGCAAAATCAACACAATATTGTAAAGTAATTAGCCTCCAATTAAAATAAATAAATTTCTCCTGCTGGGCATACACACTGAGGAAACCAGAAGGGAAAGAGACATGTGTACCCCAATGTTCATCGCAGCACTGTTTATAATAGCCAGGACATGGAAGCAACCTAAATGCCCATCAGCAGATGAATGGAAAAGAAAGCTGTGGTACATATACACAGTGGAGTATTACTCAGCCATTAAAAAGAATACATTTGAATCAGTTCTAATGAGGTGGGTGAAACTGGGGCCTATTATACAGAGTGAAGTAAGCCAGAAGGAAAAACACCAATACAGTATACTAACGCATATATATGGAATTTAGAAAGATGGTAACAATAATCCTGTGTACGAGACAGCAAAAGAGACACTGATGTATAGAACAGTCTTATGGACTCTGTGGGAGAGGGAGAGGGTGGGGAGATTTGGGAGAATGGCATTGAAGCATGTAAAATATCATGTATGAAAAGAGATGCCAGTCCAGGTTTGATGCACAATACTGGATGCTTGGGGCTGGTGCACTGGGACGACCCAGAGGGATGGTGTGGGGAGGGAGGAGGGAGGAGGGTTCAGGATGGGGAGCACGTGTATACCTGTGGCAGATTCATTTTGATATTTGGCAAAACAAATACAATTATGTAAAGTTTAAAAATAAAATAAATAAATTTATATTAATAAAACAAAGACCTATGAAACTTTTATTTGTAAAGTGTCATTATTCCATTTGCCTTTAATTAGATTAAAAAATGACATAACAAAAAATCTTCAGAAAGACGGGAAGTATTCTAAATTGGCCCAACAGATGATTAGAAACATGCCTTTATTATTTAATTTGTTGTCATCAAACAAAAAAATCCAAATAGAGAAATTCTAATGTAATTCCTACACGTTGTAGGTTGGCAGACTTTTTTGTCTATAAAGGGTCAAAGAGTATAAATAGTTTAGGTTTTGAAGTCGTACAGTCCCTGCTACAACTATGCTGGTATAGCACAAAGCATCCATGGCCAATGCATAAATAAATGAGCATGGCTGTCTTCCAATAAAACTTTATTTGTAAACACAAATATTGAGCTACTTTGCCCTGTGGCTATCCTTTGCCAATCCGCACTATACTCCAAGAATTTATCCATAAACCTTTAAAGATTACTTTTTTCACTAAATATTATCATAGCTGTGGGCTGCTATAATGGGGTCGCACGGAGTCGGACACGACTGAAGCTACTTAGCAGCAGCAGCAAAATAAAAAACTTCCCTGGTGGCTCAGAGGTTAAAGTGTCTGCCTCCAATGTGGGAGACCCGGCTTCGATCCCTGGGTCAGGAAGATCCCCTGGAGAAGGAAATGGTAACCCACTCCAGTATTCTTGCCTGGAGAATCCCGTGGACGGAGAAGCCTGGTAGGCTATAGTACACCGGGTTGCAAAGAGTCAGACACGACTTCACTTTCACTTTCAAAATAAAGAACACATTAATGGATAGAAAAAAAGAAGGAAGTTGAATGATGCTAATGCCAAAGATACTTTCTAGGTGGCTCAATGGTAAAGAATCCACCTGCCAATGTAGGAGATGCAGATTCGATCCCTGGGTCAGGAAGATCCCCTGAAGGAGGAAATGGCAACCCACTCCAGTATTCTCACCTGGAATTCCAATGGAGAGAGGAGTCTTGCAGCCTACAGTCCATGAGGTCACAAAGAGTTGGACACGACTTAGCAACTAAACAACAACAACAAATGCCTAAGATACACTGATGCTGAGTTTTCAAGAATGAAAAATAGAGATATGGACGCTATCATTAAGGAGATCACAGAGTAGGATTGAAAATAGACCTTAAACAAATAATGAAAGAAATAAAAATAAATTACAAACCTGAAAATGCAGAGGTCTATAATTCTAAAATATCCACAAGCTTTCCTTAGCTACTGACACTTTGACAAGTATACAAGAATGAGTAGGCATTTACTATTTTTTTTAACTCTTTTGAAGCAAGGAAAAGAATTTTAGGAAAAAGAAAAAAAATAAGAAAATCACCTAAAATATCTATATGAATGGGTTATATAAGAGGAAAATAGTGCCTTTGACATACTCAGTATTGTTGAAGAGAGAGGGAGAGACTAAGATGGAGAGATTAGGGACATGTAATGAATGAACTTGGAGAAGCACCTCTTCTTTGTCCTAAGAGCAAATGGGGATCCAGGTGACTGACATGCTAACATCTGCACTCTGGCCAAAATCGCTCTCATTATGGAAAAGGGACTACATAGAAGAGTGATGGAGTATGTCAAGTGTTGAGCAAGAGACTGAGATGGATTTTTAATGAGGATTGTGGAGGTGAGTTGGATTTTGGGGACTGTTACATCTTCTAGAGAACTTTTAGGAAGCAAAGTCAACAGAACTGGGAAGTAGACTGAATACAGTATCTCAAAAATGAATATCACTAAACAAACAAACAAACAAAGACTACATAAGTCTTCAGTTCAGTTCAGTTCAGTTCAGTCACTCAGTTGTGTCCGACTCTTTGCGACCCCATGAATTGCAGCACACCAGGCCTCCCTGTCCATCACCAACTCCCGGAGTTCACTTAAACTCACATCCATCGAGTCGGCAATGCCATCTAGCCATCTCATCCTCTGTCATCCCCTTCTCCTCCTGTCCACAATCCCTCCCAGCATCAGAGTCTTTTCCAATGAGTCAACTCTTCGCATGAGGTGGCCAAAGTATTGGAGTTTCAGCTTTTAGCATCATTCCTTCCAAAGAACACCCAGGGCTGATCTCCTTTAGAATGGACTGATTGGATCTCCTTGGGAGTCCAAGGGACTCTCAAGAGTCTTCTCCAACACCACAGTTCAAAAGCATCAATTCTTCGGTGCTCAGCTTTCTTCACAGTCCAACTCTCACATCCATACATGACCACAGTTCTATTAGAAGTAGTAGAAAATGAACATTCTATAGACAAATAGCAGTTTCTGCTGTACTCTCAATTTATGCTATATTAAGATTCATGCTTATTTAACTTCTATGCAGAGTACATCATGAGAAACGCTGGGCTGGAAGAAGCACAAGCTGGAATCAAGATTGCCGGGAGAAATATCAATAACCTCAGATATGCAGATGACACCACCCTTATGGCAGAAAGTGAAGAGGAACTAAAAGCCTCTTGATGAAAGTGGCAAGAGGAGAGTGAAAAAGTTGGCTTAAACTCAACATTCAGAGAACGAAGATCATGGTATCTGGTCCCATCACTTCATGGGAAATAGATGGGGAAACAGTGGAAACAGTGGTCAGACTTTATTTTGGGGGGCTCCAAAATCACTGCAGATGGTGACTGCAGCCATTGAAATTAAAAGATGCTTACTCCTTGGAAGGAAAGTTATGACCAACCTAGACAGCATATTCAAAAGCAGAGACATTACTTTGCCAACAAAGGTCCGTCTAGTCGGAGTGTAGTTGATTGGGCAGTGTTATTTTAGTTTCAATTGTACAGCAAAGTGATTCAGTTATACATAAACATGTAATATATTCTTTTTTTCAAATCTTTTTCCACTTAGGTTATTACAGAATACTGAGCAGTTTTCCCTGTGTGCTACAGTGGGATCCTTGTTGAATATATACTTTATTTTTTAATTTTTAATTGGAGGGATAATTACTTTATACTCTAGCGATGGTTTCTGCCATACGATCACATGAATCAGCCACAGGCCATACACATGTCCCCTCCCTCTTAAACCTCACTTCCACCTCCCCTCCCATTCCACCCCTCTAGGGTGTTTACAGAGCACCGGCTTTGAGTTCCCTGCATCATACAGCAAATTCCCACTGGTATCTATTTTACATATATAGTAATGTATATATTTTAGTACTACTCTCTCAGGTCTTCCCAGCCTCTCCTTTCCTCACTGTGACCAAAAGTTTGTTCTTTATGTCTGCATCTTCTTTGCTGCCCTGCAAATAATTCATCATCACCATCTTTCTAGATTCCATATGGATGCATCTATACATGATATTTGTCCTTCTCGTTTTGGCTTACTTCACCCTGTGCAATAGGTTTTAAGTTCATCCAACTCATTAGAACTGAATCAAATGTGTTCCCTTTTTATAGAGGATCTACCCACGATCTGAGGTCAGGGTGGCAGCTGGGAGGATCTACCCAATGCCCCGAGGTCAGGGGGCGGCGGCCGAGAGGAGCAACCCCCACATCCATGGAGCGGTGGCTTCATGGGTGCAGGAGGGCCAAGAGGAGCTACTCCATGTTCAAGGTCAGGAGGGGTGGCAGTGTGATGAATACCCTGTGTCCAAAATAAGGAGCAGCAGATGCACTTTGCTGGAGCAGCCATGAAGAGATACCCCACGCCCAAGGTAAGAGAAACCCAAGTAAGATGGTAGGTTGTTGCGAGAGGGCATCAGAGGGGCAAACACACTGAAACCATAATCACAGAAAACTAGTCAATCTAATCACACTAGGACCACAGCCTTCTCTAACTCAATGAAAACTAAGGCCATGCAGTGTGGGGCCACCCAGGACGGGTGGTGGTCATGGTGGAGAGGTTTGACAGAATGGGGGTGCACTGGAGAAGGGAATGGCAAACCACTTCAGTATTCTTGCCCTTGAGAACCCCACGAACAGTATTAAAAGGCAAAATGATAGGACACTGAAGAGGAACTCTCCAGGTCGGTAGGTGCCCCAATATTGCTACTGGAGATCGTGTGGAGAAATAACTCCAGAAAGTAATGAAGGAATGGAGTCAAAACAAAAACAATATCCAGTCGTGGATGTGACTGGTGATAGAAGCAAGGTCTGATGCTGTACAGAGCAATATTGCATAGGAACCTGGAATGTTAGGTCCATGAATCAAGACAAATTGGAAGTGGTCAAACATGAGATGGCAAGAGTGAATGTTGAAATTCTAGGAATCAGAGAACTAAAATGGACTGGAATGGGTGAATTTAACCATTATATCTACTACTGAGGGCAGGAATCCCTTAGAAGAAATGGAGTAGCCATCATGATCAAAAAAAGATTCTGAAATGCAGTACTTGGATGCAATCTCAAAAACGACAGAATGATCTCTGTTCGTTTCCAAGGCAAACCATTCAATATCATAGTAATCCAAGTCTATGCCCCAACCAGTAATGCTGAAGAAGTTGAAGTTGAACGGTTCTATGAAGACCTACAAGACCTTTTAGAACTAACACCCAAAAGCCCTTCATGGAGGCAGTTGAGGAGCTTAATGTTAGATGGTGACTACCAAAATGATGAGGAATCTGAATACGTGTCTGGTAAGTGCATTAAGTTCAGGAGTCAAGCAAGAGGCCCTCTGAGACGAGTTCACTGGCTTCTGTCTCGGTTCACTGGAGTCCCAATTGGCTTCCCTCGCTACACCAAGCGAAACACGGCTCTGTGCATCAAATAAGGAAGAATGACAACCCGAAGGAGTGTTTTCAGGCCAGAGAAGAAAAATAAAACTTACCTGTTATCATAGGAAAATGAAAAATCATTTTAGGACAAAATGCTGCTGCTGCTAAGTAGCTTCAGTCGTGTCCAACTCTGTGCAACCCCATAGATGGCCTCCTACCAGGCTCCTCTGTCCCTGGGATTCTCCAGGCAAGAACACTGGAGTGGGTTGCCATTTCCTTCTCCAGTGCATGAAAGTGAAAGTGAAGTCACTCAGTCTTGTCCGACTCTTAGCGACCTCATGGACTGCAGCCTACCAGGCTCCTCTGTCCATGGGATTTTCCAGTGCAAGAGTACTGGAGTGGGGTGCCATGGTGCTACTCTACCAAGTTATTAAGAGAATGACAAGCAACTTGGAGTGAGTGGCAAGAACACAGTCTGGCAACAGTCCCCTCGTCTCCCAGAAACATCGAAGCTAACAAAGATAGTCCTCCTGGCTGCGATGTTACAGGAAAGACTCCTCACTCAGAAACTGGGAACCCTTTCTGCCACAGCAGCAGTCATCTGTCTTGTGGCCTACAGAGTACAGGCAAGTCAAAGCCAGCTCCTGAATCCAAAAGGAATCGCTATGGAACTTTCCCCTTAGGACTGCTTTTAAAAGTGTCCCCAGGTTTTGAGTTGTTGTGTTTTCGTTTTCATTAGTTTCTATGTAAATTTTGATTTCTTTTTTTTATTTCTTCTGTGATTTGTTGGTTATTCAGCAGGGTGTTGTTCATCCTCCATATGTTGGAATTTTAATAGTTTTTCTCCTGTAATTGAGATCTAATCTTACTGCATTGTGGTCAGAAAAGATGCTTGGAATGATTTCTATTTTTTTGAATTTACCAAGGCTAGATTTATGGCCTAGGATGTGATCTATCCTGGAGAAGGTTCCATGTGCGCTTGAGAAAAAGGTGAAATTCACTGTTTTGGGATGAAATGTCCTATAGATATCAATTAGATCTAACTGGTCTATTGTATCGTTTAACGGTTGTGTTTCCTTGTTAATTTTCTGTTTAGTTGATCTATCCATAGATGTGAGTGGGGTATTAAAGTCTCCACTATTATGTGTTATCGTTTATTTCTCCTTTCATACTTGTTAGCATTGTCTTACATATTGCGGCGCTCCCCTATTGGGTGCATATATATTTATAATTGTTATATCTTCTTCTTGGATTGATCCTTTGATCATTATGTAGTGACCTTCTTTGTCTCTTTTCACAGCCTTTGTTTTAAAGTCTATTTTATCTGATATAAATATTGCTACTTCCCTGCTTTCTTTGGTCCCTATTTGCATGAAAAATCTTTTTCCAGCCCTTCATTTTCAGTCTGTATGTGTACCCTGTTTTGAGGTGGGTCTCTTGTAGACAACATATGTAGGGGTCTTGTTTTTGTATCCATTCAGCCAGTCTTTGTCTTTTGGTTGGGGCATTCAACCCATTTACATTTAAGGTAATTACTGATAAGTATGATCCCGTTGCCATTTACTTTATTGTTTTGGGTTCGAGTTTATACACTGTTTTTGTGTTTTCTGTCCAGAGAAAATCCTTTAGTATTTGTTGGAGAGCTGGTTTGGTGGTGCTGAATTCCCTCAGCTTTTGCTTGTCTGAGAAGCATTTGATTTCTCCTTCATATTTGAATGAGATCCTTGCTGGGTACAATAATCTGGGCTGTAGGTTATTTTCTTTCATCACTTTAAGTATGTCTTGCCATTCCCTCCTGGCTTGAAGAGTTTCTATTGAAAGATCAGCTGTTATCCTTATGGGAATTCCCTTGTGTGTTATTTGTTGTTTTTCCCTTGCTGCTTTTAATATTTGTTCTTTGTGTTTGATTTTTGTTAATTTGATTAATATGTGTCTTGGGGTGTTTCGCCTTGGGTTTATCCTGTTTGGGACTCTCTGGGTTTCTTGGACTTGGGTGATTATTTCCTTCCCCATTTTAGGGAAGTTTTCAACTATTACCTCCTCAAGTATTTTCTCATGGTCTTTCTTTTTGTCTTCTTCTTCTGGGATCCCTATGATTCGAATGTTGTAGCGTTTAATATTGTCCTGGAGGTCTCTGAGATTGTCCTCATTTCTTTTAATTCGTTTTTCTTTTATCCTCTCTGATTCATTTATTTCAACCATTCTATCTTCTAATTCACTAATCCTATCTTCTGCCTCTGTTATTCTACTATTTGTTGCCTCCAGAGTGTTTTTAATTTCATTTATTGTATTATTCATTTTATATTGACTCTCTTTTATTTCTTCTAGGTCCTTGTTAAACCTTTCTTGCATCTTCTCAATCTTTGTCTCCAAGCTATTTATCTGTGATTCCATTTTGATTTCAAGATTTTGGATCAATTTCACTATCATTATTCGGAATTCTTTATCAGGTAGATTCCCTATCTCTTTCTCTTTTGTTTGGTTTGGTGGGCATTTATCCTGTTCCTTTATCTGCTGGGTATTCCTCTGTCTCTTCATCTTGTTTAAATTGCGGAGTTTGGGGTGTCCTTTCTGTATTCTGGCAGTTTGTGGAGTTCTATTTATTGTGGCGTTTCCTCACTCTGTGTGGGTTTTAAAGTTCATAGCAATACAGGCATACCTAAAGAAACAAGAAAAAAGTCAAATAAATAACCTAACCCTACACCTAAAGCAACTAGAAAAGGAAGAAATGAAGAACCCCAGGGTTAGTAGAAGGAAAGAAATCTTAAAAATTAGGGCAGAAATAAATGCAAAAGAAACAAAAGAGACCATAGCAAAAATCAACAAAGCCAAAAGCTGGTTCTTTGAAAGGATAAATAAAATTGACAAACCATTAGCCAGGCTCATCAAGAAACAAAGGGAGAAAAATCAAATCAATAAAATTAGAAATGAAAATGGAGAGATCACAACAGACAACACAGAAATACAAAGGATCATAAGAGACTACTATCAACAATTATATGCCAATAAAATGGACAACGTGGAAGAAATGGACAAATTCTTAGAAAAGTACAACTTTCCAAAACTGGACCAGAAAGAAATAGAAAATCTTAACGGGCCCATCACAAGCACAGAAACTGAAACTGTAATCAAAAATCTTCCAGCAAGCAAAAGCCCAGGTCCAGACGGCTTCACAGTTGAATTCTACCAAAAATTTAGAGAAGAGCTAACACCTATCCTACTCAAACTCTTCCAGAAAATTGCAGAGGAAGGTAAACTTCCAAACTCATTCTATGAGGCCACCATCACCCTAATACCAAAACCTGACAAAGATCCCACAAAAAAAGAAAACTACAGGCCAATATCACTGATGAACATAGATGCAAAAATCCTTGACAAAATTCTAGCAATCAGAATCCAACAACACATTAAAAAGATCATACACCATGACCAAGTGGGCTTTATCCCAGGGATGCAAGGATTCTTCAATATCTGCAAATCAATCAAGGTAATACACCACATTAACAAATTGAAAAACAAAAACCATATGATTATCTCAATAGATGCAGAGAAAGCCTTTGACAAAATTCAACATCCATTTATGATCAAAACTCTCCAGAAAGCAGGAATAGAAGGAACATACCTCAACATAATAAAAGCTGTATATGACAAACCCACAGCAAACATTATCCTCAATGGTGAAAAATTGAAAGCATTTCCTCTAAAGTCAGGAACAAGACAAGGGTGCCCACTTTCACCATTACTATTCAACATAGTTTTGGAAGTTTTGGCCACAGCAATCAGAGCAGAAAAAGAAATAAAAGGAATCCAAATTGGAAAAGAAGAAGTAAAACTCTCACTGTTTGCAGATGACATGATCCTTTACATAGAAAACCCTAAAGACTCCACCAGAAAATTACTAGAATTAATCAATGATTATAGTAAAGTTGCAGGATATAAAATCAACACACAGAAATCCCTTGCATTCCTATACACTAATAATGGGAAAACTGAAAGAGAAATTAAGGAAACAATTCCATTCACCATTGCAACGGAAAGAATAAAATACTTAGGAATATATCTACCTAAAGAAACCAAAGACCTATATATAGAAAACTATAAAACACTGGTGAAAGAAATCAAAGAGGACACTAATAGATGGAGAAATAGACCATGTTCATGGATTGGAAGAATCAATATAGTGAAAATGAGTATACTACCCAAAGCAATTTATAGATTCAATGCAATCCCTATCAAGCTACCAACGGTATTCTTCACAGAGCTAGAACAAATAATTTCACAATTTGTATGGAAATATAAAAAACCTCGAATAGCCAAAGCTATCTTGAGAAAGAAGAATGGAACTGGAGGAATCAGCCTGCCTGACTTCAGGCTCTATTACAAAGCCACAGTTATCAAGACAGTATGGTACTGGCACAAAGACAGAAATATTGATCAATGGAACAAAATAGAAAGCCCAGAGATAAATCCACGCACATATGGACACCTTATCTTTGACAAAGGAGGCAAGAATATACAATGGATTAAAGACAACCTCTTTAACAAGTGGTGCTGGGAAATCTGGTCAACCACTTGTAAAAGAATGAAACTAGACTACTTTCTAACACCATACACAAAAATAAACTCAAAATGAATTAAAGATCTAAATGTAAGACCGGAAACTATAAAACTCCTAGAGGAGAACATAGGCAAAACACTCTCCGACATACATCACAGCAGGATCCTCTATGACCCACCTCCCAGAATATTGGAAATAAAAGCAAAAATAAACAAATGGGACCTAATTAAACTTAAAAGCTTCTGCACAACAAAGGAAACTATTAGCAAGGTGAAAAGGCAGCCTTCAGAATGGGAGAAAATAATAGCAAATGAAGCAACGGACAAACAACTAATCTCAAAAATATACAAGCAACTCCTACAGCTCAACTCCATAAAAATAAATGAGCCAATCAAAAAATGGGCCAAAGAACTAAATAGACATTTCTCCAAAGAAGACATACAGATGGCTAACAAACACATGAAAAGATGCTCAACATCACTCATTATCAGAGAAATACAAATCAAAACCACTATGAGGTACCATTCCATGCCAGTCAGAATGGCTGCAATCCATAAGTCTACAAGCAATAAATGCTGGAGAGGGTGTGGAGAGAAGGGAACCCTCTTACACTGTTGGTGGGAATGCAAACTAGTAGAGCCACTGTGGAGAACAGTGTGGAGATTCCTTAAAAAACTGGAAATAGAACTGCCTTATGATCCAGCAATCCCACTGCTGGGCATACACACTGAGGAAACCAGAAGGGAAAGAGACACGTGTACCCCAATGTTTATCGCAGCACTGTTTATAATAGCCAGGACATGGAAGCAACCTAGATGTCCATCAGCAGATGAATGGATAAGAAAGCTGTGGTACATATACACAATGGAGTATTACTCAGCCATTAAAAAGAACACATTTGAATCAATTCTAATGAGATGGATGAAACTGGAACCTATTATACAGAGTGAAGTAAGCCAGAAAGAAAAACACCAATACAGTATACTAACACATATATATGGAATTAGAAAGATGGAAACAATAACCCTGTGTACGAGACAGCAAAAGAGAAACCGATGTATAGATCAGTCTTATGGACTCTGTGGGAGAGGGAGAGGGTGGGGAGATTTGGGAAAATAGCATTGAAACAAGTATAATATCATGTATGAAATGAGTCGCCAGTCCAGGTTTGATGCACGGTACTGGATGCTTGGGGCTGGTGCACTGGGATGACCCAGAGGGAGGGGAGGGGAGGGAGGAGGGTGGAGGGTTCAGGATGGGGAACGCGGGTATACCTGTGGCGGATTCTTTTCGATATTTGGCAAAACTAGTACAATATTGTAAAGTTTAAAAATAAAATAAAATTAAAAAAATAAATAAAAAAAATTTTTTTTAATAAATAAATAAACAGCCAAAAAAAAAAAAGGAATCGCATCTGAAGGAAGCCCCGCCCTCTGGTGGTGATCTTAAAGATTACACCACAGTCATATCGGACCTCAGTTCAGTTCAGTCACTGTCGTGTCCAACTCTTTGAGACCCCGTGGACAGTAGCAGGCCAGGCTTCCTTGTCCAACACCAGCTCCCGGAGCTTGCTCAAAGCCATGTCCATTGAGTTGGTGATGCCATCCAACCATCTTATCTTCTGTCGTCCCCTTCTCCTCCTGCCTTCAATCTTTCCCAGGGTCTTTTCCAATGAGTCGGCTCTTCACATCAGGTGTCTAAAGTATTGGAGCTTCAACCTCAGCATCAGTCCTTCCAGTGAATATTCAGAACTGATTTCTTCTAGGACTGACTGGTTTGATCTCCTTGCTGTCCAAGGAGCTCTCAAGAGCCAAGTGGCTCTCTTTTGAAGACCACAGTACAAAAGAATCAATTCTTCGGCACTCAGCTTTCTTTTAGGTCCAACTCTCACATCCATACATTACTACAGGAAAAAGCATGGGTTTGACTATATGGACCTTTGTCAGCAAAGTAATGTCTCTGTTTTTTAATATGCTGTCTATGTTGGTCATAGCTTTTCTTCCAAGGAGCAAGTGTCTTTTAATTTCATGTCTGCAGTCACCATTCGCAGTGATTTTGGAGCCCTAGAAAATAAAGTCTGTCACTGTTTCCATTGTTTCCCCATCTATTTGCCATGGAGTGATGGGACAGGATGCCATGATCTTAGTTTTTGAATGCTTAGTTTAAAGCCAGCTTTTTCATTGTTCTCATCCTGACCTACTCCTGACCTAGTCCTCCTGATAGTTTGTGGGGTACACACAGGAGAATGGGGCAGGACTCTAAGAGGAGAGCCCTAAACACAAACATGCTTTGGGAAACATCCCATTATTACATCCATCATTTTCTGTGTGGTATGGTGTCTCTAGCTTTGCAAATAATGCCAATAATAATTTTTAGGAGGAATAGTCAGAGGGTTTCTTCTTTACATATGTCTCCATGATTCCCATGGGTCAGGAAAGGCCCCTCCGCATGGAAAGAACTCCCTCTTTTCCCTAGACCTTCACCTGAATTCACTCTATTCATTCCCAAGACACAGCCCACATGCTGCTGGAATGTTGGAATGCTGCATGATGTTGGAAACATTATCTCAGTCAGGTCTCAAATAACGTGTGGCTGAGTGACCAGTAACTACCCCTGTGCCATGTGCTCTGCTCAGCTGCTCAGTCGTGTCTGACTCTTGTGGCCCTAGAGACTATAGCCTGCCAGGCTCCTCTGTCCATGGGTTTTCCAGGCAAGAATACTAGAATGGCTTTCCATGCCCTCCTTCAGGGGATCTTCCCAACACAGGGGATTGAGCCAGAGTCTCCTACATCTCCCGCTTTGCAGGTGGACTCTTTACACATCTGAGCCACCAGATCATTTAAGGCAGATCTCATCTAATGTGTGGTTGAATGAGCAGGTTATTACCCCTATCCATCATAAAATGACATATTTGTAAAATTAAAAAATAAATTGCTGTTACTTCTTTTTACTGATAAAGGTAGAGTTGACCTTCCAACTAGAAAACTGGGCAAAATATATGAAACAAGTTGTGGATCTTGGACATCAGGTGGCACAGAGATAAGAAAAAGAGGTGAGATGACCCAGGACATCACCCAGCTCTCTTCACGGAGGCAGCTTCTAGGCACCAGTGCATGAGGGATTTAACAAAAATGGCCCAACTGTCTCACTGTGAGATGGAATAATATTTTGGGGATCCTGAGGAACCTAGAAATTTGTGGACCAGTGTACCAGAGAGGAGGGATGTGGGCAAAAGAGAGAGAGCGGGAGAGAGATGAGGGCAAAGAGGTGGGGGGAGGCGTCACTGTGAATCTTGGACTGAGTACTGATCTGTAACTAAAAAGAGAAGACTCCATGAGTTTGGTAAACCTCCCTGAAGGGCCTCCTTTGGGGCCCTGGACCCTACTTGGATGACAAGCCACCTTACACCTCTAGCCTCATGAGAGACAGGTGACCTTACTTAGATAACCTGGTTCTTGAAACATCTTTTTACCTCTTGTCACATTCTTGCTTTAGTTCAACTAAGTATCTTTTTTAGAATGTCAGGTTTAGATGGTTAGTATGTTAGCCGGGCACTCTTCATTTCTGAGGTGTGTGTGTGGCATCGATCTGTCTTCTGTTTGTTTGTTTGTTTTCTTAGGGATTCAGGGATCTCAATGGAAAGAACTGTTGGCTCAGTGTCTGTCAGCCTGTTTGCATAGTTTCTTGTGCAATTATTTGTGCCAGTGAAGCAAACCCAGCAGAAGATCTAATGGGGTCATTTCATAGCTTGTCCTTTTCTCTAGGATAGGGTTTATTTTATGCAAAGTCTGACTATATTATGGTAAGAATTGTTGCCATTGTTCTTTGCTGACATAAACCATTTTAAGGCATGGGAACGTGTGGCTGCAGACAGCTGTGAGGTTGCCTTACACGGGCTCTCAGGGCAGCGTTGTCAATCCAGTAACAATGGCTGTGACTAAGTCAGTTAAACTCAAGAACAGTCTTCTTCAAATGTGACTTTTTCACCTACAGAGATTTTTTTACCAGTTAAAATGAATTTTGTTAGTTCTTACCAAAGATGGGATCATTTTAAATGCACATCTGTTTGCTGAGCTGTTCTTTTTGTTTGTTTTTTGTCTGCACCAGGTCTTAGTTTAGGCTTGTGGGATTTGTGTGTTGATTTTATATCCTGCAAACTTTACTATATTCATTGATTAGCTCTAGTAGTTTTCTGGTGGAGTCTTTAGGGTTTTCTATGTAGAGGATCATGTCATCTGCAAACAGTGAGAGTTTTACTTCTTCTTTTCCAATTTGGATTCCTTTTATTTCTTTTTCTGGTCTGATTGCTGTGGCCAAAACTTCCAAAACTATGTTGAATAGTAATGGTGAAAGTGGGCACCCTTGTCTTGTTCCTGACTTTAGGGGAAATGCTTTCAATTTTTCACCATTGAGGATAATGTTTGCTGTGGGTTTGTCATATATAGCTTTTATTATGTTGAGGTATGTTCCTTCTATTCCTGCTTTCTGGAGAGTTTTTTTTTTTTATCATAAATGAATGTTGGATTTTGTCAAAGGCTTTCTCTTCATCTATCTAGATAATCATACGGTTTTTATTTTTCAAGTTGTTAATGTGGTGTATTACATTGATTGATTTGTGGATATTGAAGGATTGATTTGTGGATATTGAAGGATCCTTGCATCCCTGGGATAAAGCCCACTTGGACATGGTGTATGATCTTTTTAATGTGTTGTTGGATTCTGATTGTTAGAGTTTTCTTGAGGATTTTTGCATCTATGTTCATCAGTGATATTGGCCTGTAGTTTTCTTTTTTTGTGGGATCTTTGTCAGGTTTTGGTACTAGGGTGATGGTGGTGTCATAGAATGAGTTTGGAAGTTTACCTTCCTCTGCAATTTTCTGGAAGAGTTTGAGTAGGATAGGTGTTAGCTCTTCTCTAAATTTTTGGTAGAATTCAGCTGTGAAGCCGTCTGGACCTGGGCTTTTGTTTGCTGGAAGATTTCAGATTACACTTTCAATTTCCATGCTTGTGATGAGTCTATTAAGATTTTCTATTTCTTCCTGGTTCAGTTTTGGAAAGTTGTACTTTTCTAAGAATTTGTCCATTTCTTCCACGTTGTCCATTTTATTGGCATATAATTGCTGATAGTAGTCTGTTATGATCCTTTGTATTTCTGTGTTGTCTGTTGTGATCTCTCCATTTTCATTTCTAATTTTATTGATTTGATTTTTCTCCCTTTGTTTCTTGATGAGTCTGGCTAATGGTTTGTCAATTTTATTTATCCTTTCAAAGAACCAGCTTTTGGCTTTGTTTATTTTTGCTATGGTCTCTCTCTCTCTCTCTCTCTCTTTTTTTTTTTTTTGCATTTATTTCTGCCCTAATTTTTAAGATTTCTTTCCTTCTACTAACCCTGGGGTTCTTCATTTCTTCCTTTTCTAGTTGCTTTAGGTGTAGAGTTAGGTTATTTATTTGACTTTTTTCTTGTTTCTTGAGGTATGCCTGTATTGCTATGAACTTTCCCTTTAGGACTACTTTTACAGTGTCCCACAGGTTTTGGGTTGTTGTGTTTTCATTTTCATTCGTTTCTATGCAAATTTTGATTTCTTTTTTGATTTCTTCTGTGATTTGTTGGTTATTCAGCAGCATGTTGTTCAGGCTCCATATGTTGGAATTTTTAATAGTTTTTCTCCTGTAATTGAGATCTAATCTTACTGCATTGTGGTCAGAAAAGATGTTTGGAATGATTTCAATTTTTTTGAATTTACCAAGGCTAGATTTATGGCCCAAGATGTGATCTATCCTGGAGAAGGTTCCATGTGCGCTTGAGAAAAAGGTGAAATTCACTCTTTTGGGGTGAAATGTCCTATAGATATCAATTAGGTCTAACTGGTCTATTGTATCATTTATGTTTTATTTTTTTGTTTGTTTTTTTTTCTCTCTTTTTTTTTTTTTTTGTTTCTTTTCTTTTTTTATTGTATCGTTTGAAGTTTGTGTTTCCTTGTTAGTTTTCTGTTTAGTTGATCTATCCATAGGTGTGAGTGGGGTATTAAAGTCTCCCACTATTATTGTGTTATTGTTAATTTCCCCTTTCATACTTGTTAGAATTTGTCTTACATATTGCAGTGCTCCTATGTTGGGTGCATATATATTTATAATTGTTATATCTTCTTCTTGGATTGATCCTTTGATCATTATGTAGTGACCTTCTTTGTCTCTTTTCACAGCCTTTGTTTTAAGGTCTATTATATCTGATATGAGTATTGCTACTCCTGCTTTCTTTTGGTCTCTATTTGCATGGAAAATCTTTTTCCAGCCCTTCACTTTCAGTCTGTATGTGTCCCCTGTTTTGAGTTGGGTCTCTTGTAGACAACATATATAGGGGTCTTGTTTTTGTATCCGTTCAGCCAGTCTTTGTCTTTTGGTTGGGGCATTCAACCTATTTACGTTTAAGGTAATTATTGACAAGTATGATCCCATTGCCATTTACTTTATTGTTTTGGGTTCGAATTTATACACCCTTTTGGTGTTTCCTGTCTAGAGAATATCCTTTAGTATTTGTTGGAGAGCTGGTTTGGTGGTGCTGAATTCTCTCAGCTTTTGCTTGTCTGTAAAGCTTTTGATTTCTCCTTCATATTTGAATGAGATCCTTGCTGGGTACAGTAATCTGGGCTGTAGGTTATTTTCTTTCATCACTTTAAGTATGTCTTGCCATTCCCTCCTGGCTTGAAGAGTTTCTATTGAAAGATCAGCTGTTATCCTTATGGGAATTCTCTTGTGTGTTATTTGTTGTTTTTCCCTTGCTGCTTTTAATATTTGTTTTTTGTGTTTGATCTTTGTTAATTTGATTAATATGTGTCTTGGGGTGTTTTGTCTTGGGTTTATCCTGTTTGGGACTCTCTGGGTTTCTTGGACTTGGGTGATTATTTCCTTCCCCAGTTTAGGGAAGTTTTCAACTATTATCTCCTCAAGTATTTTCTCATGGTCTTTCTTTTTGTCTTCTTCTTCTGGGTCTCCTATGATTTGAATGCTGTAGCGTTTAATATTGTCCTGGAGGTCTCTGAGATTGTCCTCATTTCTTTTAATTCTTTTTTCTTTTTTCCTCTCTGATTCATTTATTTCAACCATTCTATCTTCTAATTCACTAATCCCCTCTTCTGCCTCTGTTATTCTACTATTTGTTGCCTCCAGAGTGTTTTTGATCTCATTTATTGTATTATTCATTAGATACTGACTCTTCTTTATTTCTTCTAGGTCCTTTTTAAACCTTTCTTGCATCTTCTCAATCCTCTTCTCCAGGCTATTTATCTGTGATTCCATTTTGATTTCAAGATTTTGGATCAACTTCACTATCATTATTTGGAATTCTTTATCAGGTAGATTCCCTATCTCTTTCTCTTTTGTTTGGTTTGGTGGGCATTTTTCCTGTTCCTTTATCTGCTGGGTATTCCTCTGTCTATTCATCTTGTTTATATTGCTGAGTTTGGGGTGTCCTTTCTGTATTCTGGCAGTTTGTGGAGTTCTCTTTATTGTGGCGTTTCCTCGCTGTGTGTGGGTTTGTACAGGTGGCTTGTCAAGGTTTCTTGGTTAGGGAAGCTTATGTCGGTGTTCTGGTGGGTTGACCTGGATTCCTTCTCTCTGGAGTGCAATGAAGTGTCCAGTAATGAGTTATGAGATGTCTATTGTTTTGTAGTAACTTTGGGCAGCCTGTATATTGGAGCTCAGGGCTGTGTTCCTGTGTTGCTGGAGAATTTGCATGGTATGTCTTGCTCTGGAACTTGTTGGCCCTTGTGTGGTGCTTGGTTTCAGTGTAGGTATGGAGGCGTTTGATGAGCTCCTGTCAACTAATGTTCCCTGGAATCAGGAGTTCCCTGGAATCAGGGTTTGGACTTAAGCCTCCTGCTTCCGGTTTTCAGTTTTATTTTTACAGTAGTCTCAAAACTTCTCCTTCTATACAGCACCATTGATAAAACATCTAGGTTAAAGATGAAAACTTTCTCCACAGTGAGGGACACCCAGAGAAGTTCACAGAGTTGCATGGAGAAAAGAAGAGGGAGAAAGGAGTTAGAGGTGACCCGAATGAGGTGAGGTGAAATCAATAGAGGAGAGAGCAGGCTAGTCAGTAATCACTTCCTTATGTTCATTTACAGCTGGACCACTCAGAGATGTTCACGGAGTTGTACAGAGAAAAGAGGAGGGAGGAAGGAGATAGAGGTGGTCAGGAGGATAAAAGGGGGGAATGAAAAGGAGAGAGACATATCCAGCCAGTAATCAGTTCCCTAAGTGTTCTCCACAGTCTGGAACACACAGAAATTCACAGAGTTGGGTAGAGCAGAGAGGGGTTAGGGAGGAGACACAGGCGACCTGGTGGAGAAAAAGGAGAGTCCAAAAAGGGAGAGAGCAGTCCAGCCAGTAATCTTGCTCCCAAGTAAAAATGGGTACTGAAGATTGTGTTCTTAAAGGTACAAAATTGATAACAAATACCAAAAAGCAAAAATTAAAAATCTAGAGTACAGTTTGGAATTTCAAAAATACAATGTTAAAGAAAAGAAGAAAAAAAAAAAATAAAAGAGAGAGAAAAAAGTCACAAAAATTATTTTAAAAAATGCATGAAGTTTGCTTTTAAAAAAATAGGGTCTTTTTTTTTTGCAAAGTAATAGGTTATAAAAGTGAAAATTAAAGGAGTAATAGAGGACTTAAATTTTTTAATAAAATATAAAAAAAAAAGAAAGAAAGAATGATTGTAAAAATAGTAAAAATATATCTAGGACTTTCTCTGGTGTTGTTGTGGGTATTGTGGGGTCAGTTCATTTTCGGCTAGTTCCTTGGTCCGGCTTATATTTCTCAAGATCTATAGGCCCCTTCCTATGTAGTCGGTACTAACCACAGGGTTTTAATCTATTGCACCTGTCGCTTCCAAGGCGGCTCCCTCTGTTTTAGCTTCTTCTTTTTGCTGATCTCTTCAGTGTCTGATTTCCACCCTGACACAAAGGGGGCGGTGGTGGACACTTTTTTTTTTTTTAAGGCTCCCTTGTTCAGTCGGGCTGTGGGGAGGAAGGGACGCTGCAAACAAATAACACTGGTGTGTGCTCACAGTGTCTCAGCCACACTGGGCCTGCCCCTGCTCACAGCACGTGTACCCTCCCTGCCCACACTACTCAAGCCCTAGGTGCTCCATTGGGAACCATCCAAGGCCGGCCCTGGGCTGCATGCACCTCCCAGGTCTAAGCCGCTCAGGTTCAGGCACTCAGGTAGTCCTCAGAGGCACAGACTCCATTGGGTCTGCGTTTTGTGCCCTTCCCAGGTCCGAGAAGCTCAGGTGATGAGGTGTTCGGCGAGCACGGTCACTGCGACTTATCGCCTCCCCGCTGCTTGGTTTTCTGGGTGTACAACCAGCGCACCTTCTCAGGCGGATGTTGACCATGCAGAACCCCAAGAAGTCTTAGTTAGCAAAGAAGCCTGCTTACAGTTTTGTAGATAATGTCTCTCTGGGGCTGTGATTGCCCCCTTCTGGCTCTGGCTGCCTGTCACCGGAGGGGGGTGGCCTGCAGCTGGCTATCTCTGTTCAGTCCTTTGTTCTGTGGGAGGGCCTGGCTGGGTCTTAGGTTAGGGCTGGCTTTTCGCATCATATCTAGCCCACAGTCTGGTTTGCTAGCCCAAGTTAGTTCGCTCAGATAGCACTCGGGGCATTCAGGCCAGAGCCTTACTCTAAGCAATGCAGCCCATTCCTCCCTGCTCAGCCCCCGCTTGCTAGTGGGGGTGCAGGCATCTGTGCTGCTTCTCCGCTGGGGGAGTTACCATTGGGCTCGTAAGCTGTGGGTTTTAATTGTTTATTTATTTTTCCTCCCTGTTATGTTGCCCTCTGTGCTTCCAAGGCTCGGCGCAGACTCGGCAGTGAGAGTGTTTCCTGGTGTTTGGGAACTTCTCTCTTTTTAAGACTCCCTTCCTGGGATGGAAGTTGCAATTCAAAAGTCTACAAGCAATAAATGCTGGAGAGGGTGTGCAGAAAAGGGAACCCTCTTACACTGTTGGTGGGAATGCAAACTAGTACAGCCACTATGGAGAACAGTGTGGAGATTCCTTAAAAAACTGGAAATAGAACTGCCTTATGACCCAGCAATCCCACTGCTGGGCATACATACTGAGGAAACCAGAATTGAGAGAGACACGTGTACCCCAGTGTTCATTGCAGCTCTGTTTATAATAGCCAGGATGTGGAAGCAACCTAGATGTCCATCAGCAGATGAATGGATAAGAAAGCTGTGGTACGTATACACAATGGAGTATTACTCAGCCATTAAAAAGAATACATTTGAATCAGTTCTAATGAGGTGGATGAAACTGGAACCTATTATACAGAGTGAAGTAAGCCAGAAAAAAAAAAACACCAATACAGTATACTAATGCATATATATGGAATTTAGAAAGATGGTAACAATAACCCTGTATACGAGACAGCAAAAGAGACACTGATGTATAGAACAGTCTTTTGGACTTTGTGGGAGAGGGAGAGGGTGGGATGCTTTGGGAGAATAACATTGAAACATGTATAATATCATATATGAAATGAGTTACCAGTCCAGGTTCGATGCACGATACTGGATGCTTGGGGCTCTTGCACTGGGACGACCTAGAGGGATGGTATGGGAGGGAGGAGGGAGGATGGTTCAGGATGGGGAACACGTGTATACCTGTGGTGGATTCATGTTGATATATGGCAAAACCAATACAATATTGTAAAGTTAAAAAATAAAATAAAAAACGAAAAATAAGGAGAAACTTTGTGTTATTAAAAAAAATGACATGAATGAAAATCTGATGTAGGTACTGGATCAAACTCTGCCTTTTATATTAATAATGGTCATCAGTGAGTGATCCCTGCTGTATCAAGATGCCATAATATGTACCTGTGCTTAAAATTTTATTTCTATAAAACACACAGGCAAGTGTGTTTCTATATAATTTAATTTTATAATGATTTTAAACAGATAGAGATGTATAGATGATTTTGATTCTTAAGTCCATGAAGTAGGTTCTATTATTGCCATTTTACATATGAAGAAACTGATGCCAAGAGAGGCTAAGGAGTACCTCAAAAGTCATGCTGTGATGCAGATGACAGGGTTTGAATCCAGCTAATTTCAATTCATCGTTTTATTAAGGATGATATCAAATGTCCTTTATGCCTACGTTCCTGTACTGGATACCACTACAGCCCCCTGGAACATGAGCTCCATCAAAGCAGACATCACATCTGTCTTGCCAACTAATGTTTCCCCAATGCTTACCAGAAAACTAAGAATTAATGAATAAACTATACTGAAATTTCTCACACTGGGATCCATGCTGTGATGATAAAAATCACAGGGAAAAAAACAGGTATATTTCCATGAGATGTTAATTCCAATTTGTTTGCTTTGTGGATCAGCTTCTATATTAGGACTAATAATTTAAAATTTTACTTTTGGGCTATTCATGTTGTGAATGGTAAATCTGCATAGATTTTTAAAGATAAAATGAGTCTATATCAAAGGCATTATGCAATCAAACATGACTTTTGACCTCTACCCCAGAGGATGTTGTACTCTTAGATATTTTTATAGAGAAGCTAGAAATCCAGTTTTCAATGTGATGTCTGATTTTTAAATAATAACCATAACTACCAGCTTCATATACACAGTCCAAGGTTGCAGCCTCCTTCTCCACCACAGAAAGTGCAGACTGGGTTTGAGTTACCTTCTGGGTCATGCTGGATCCTGCAGGAAAGAGCCTTTACTTACAACCATGATGGTATAGGGGATGAGGTGGCTTAGGACATAATGCCCCGATTCCATTGCCCATTCCCCTCCCTTTCAAGATGCATCAGGTAACAGTGGCCTGCCCTCCCCACAACCTTGGCACTGAGAGAGGGGCATGAGTCCTGTGTGTGGCCACCCTCACCAAGACAGACAGAGGCTCTGCCTGTCCTCGGTGCACTGGCAACCAGCATATGGGCAGCTCCTCCCTACAGTGACGCAGCCTCTGCTCCATTTCAGATCCAGATCTGAATTCTGCACCCTGTGCTCAAGAGGTCCAGGCAGAGCTCCTGGGCTGTGTGATGCTTCTGCCCCCGCAGGAAACTGAGTCAGCAGCTGGAGGGCCGTTTGTCTGTGTTGTGTCACACGCTTCCTTCATAGGAGGGAAATGCTAGACTTCTGCACATCAGTTTGTCGAATCAGAACACTATCAGACTAGAAATAAACAGTGGTAAAATGGAATCATGTTCAGTTCATTCTCCTTTGGATCAGAGAATCAAAAGTAACACTGGGGTTTTGACTCTAACAGAAAGGCAGAATTTTTCGCTTCAATCTCTGTTCCCGCCTCCTATAGAATCTGGTAAAAGTTACCTGTGAAATATTTTGTTGTCTATGAGCGATTTCATATCATGCCTCTGTGTCACAAAATCTGTCAAGTGTGTGCCATGTTAAATAGCAGCAGAAGGAGTAATACATGTATATGTGATCACAATTTACATGTATGTGTGTGTAAACAAAAGTAAATTCAGAAAATTTTAGCCAGTGCCTAAATATAAGAACTCTTGTTAAAACTCAATACATATATTTCTGAATCACCCTCAACACTTCCAACCACACATATTAATTGTGGTGGAAATTGGGATAGGGAAAACCCTAAAAATACACAAATCCAGAGCCAAAGCATTATCAAAAGCAATAGAAATCCTGTTAGAAATGCCAGCAGAGTTCAATCTCCACTGACATCTGTTCCCTGCATCATAGTCTTAAAGTCTTTGCCATCTTAAATATTGGGAGTTGTGTCTCACTGCTCTAGACATAGGTCCATGAGAACATGTAAGACCAAGGTCATCAACATTTTAAATGTTATTGTTCTTCATAAGGGCTTTGCCTGGTGGCTCAGCTGGTAAAGAATCCACCTGCAATGTGGAAGACCTGGGTTTGATCCTGGGTTGAGAAGGTCCCCTGGAGAAGGGAATGACTACCCACTCCAGTATTCTGACCTGGAGAATTCTTGATAAATCAATCTGCTTAATGCTAGAGAGGAAGATGGACCAGCATTCTTTTTACCCTCCCTCTCAGCTTCATCAGGTAGCTTTCAATTGAAAACCCTAGAAATTCTTGAAGCCACTAAAGCAAACACTAGATTTTAGGCTTCTTTATTGAGAGAAAATTGCCTTTGAAAGTTTCTGCTTTGGCACAAATTACTAATGTGCTTAGAAAAATCAATGAAACTTCCTCATCATACCCGTATTTGTTGCTGTTTAGTCACTAAGTTGAGCCCGACTCTTTGCAACCCCATGAACTGTAACCCACCAGGCTCCTCTGTCCATGGGATTTCCCAGACAAGAATACTGGGGTGGGTTGCTATATCCTTCTCCAGGGGATCTGCTCAACCCAGGGATCTTACTCATCCTGAAGATCTTCTGCATTGGCAGGCAGATTCTTTACCACTGAGCCCCCAGGGAAGCCCAGCGCCATATTTACTAATTGTCTAAAAAAAAGGATTTGCTTTAATAAGATATACACCATAGCAGAACAGTCCCAATGAGGAGATATATTTGCCACACAAAGGGGTTTTTTTTATTTGAAAAATATTCCTCATTGTCATGGCAAAGACCTGTAATGTATATCCTCTTTAATATGGCTACTGAGGCTCAGCTATAAGCCCTGGAATAAGCAGGTTATTCAATCACAGAGAATCTGAGCAACTTTATATTCAAAGACATAAAAGATGAGGACAGCAATTTTTTGGCTTCAGTGTTCAGGAATATATACAGACTCCTGTGATTGCCCATTGAGTAAAGTACAATTTTCATTACTGCATTAACTTATTTTTCATCAAATAAAAATTTTAAAAATCATAAAATTCTAAGAAGGCAATGGTATTTAACAAAAAAGAAACAGATTTCATGATGGTTCTATCAATTAGCTTTTATGAATATTAGTCATGCCTCAGAATGATTGAGGTCATACCCAAGTTCTGGTCCTAACTGGTTAGGTAACCTTGATTAAGTTACCAAACATCTCTACACCTCAATTTTGTCATTTGTAAATTGGAAGTTTCCTAGTATCTACCTGAAGAGGTGGAGAGGGATTTAAAATGCTTAGCCCATTGCCCATAAATCTGTCAATGTCACATATTGGGGACAAACAGAGCTCAGTGAGTGAATAAAGTGATTTGTGAAAGAAACATTATTTTAAGACACATGTGGTGTCTTAAAGCAATACAGTCCTAAAGCAGGAGACTTGGTCATGTATACTATATTCTCAACACTTATTCATGTGACTGACATATATGAGTATGTGCTCAAAAAGTGTTCCTGAATGAATGCAGGTATAGCTTGGAATGATTATATCCCATGTAAGCATTAAATCATAATTTTAAAGAGCATTTTCTCTTGTACTTACTCATTTTACAGCCATAAGGAAATGTTGATACCAAATAAAGCAAAATGAAATGAAACAACTATGAAAACACAAAAAGTGAAACCTCTAGCTGAAAGTACATTCATTTAGAGCAATAGAGCTCCTGCACATGAGTGCTCATACCAGCATTATTTATAAGAGCTAAAAAGTGGAAATAACCAAAACGTTTCCAAAACAAAACAATCATTCTTCAAGTGAAGAATGGATAAGGAGAATAGGTGGTATCACAGAGCAGCCTATTAAGTGACCATAAGGAGTAGTGAAGAACTGATACGGAGACACGCCATGGAGAGATTCCGCTGGGTGAAAGAAGAGGGTACTAACAGTCAGATGCGACCTGATTCTATCTCTAGGAAACGCCCAGAACCATCAAATCCATAGAGAAAGAGAACAGAGGAGTGGATGCCAGTTTCTGGGGGAAACAGTAATGGGAGTGACTGCTAATGGGTACAAAGTTTCTTCCTGGGGTGGTGTTCTGGAATCACATAGTACTGATGACTTCACAACTCTGTGAACATGCTAAAAACCACTCAATTGTACAGTTAAAAGCGTGAAGTTGATGATATGTGAATTATCTTTATAAAGCTGTTATTTAAAAAGTGATAGAGCTGAAAATGCTCATATTAATTATGGATCAAGTGCTGGGACAGAAAGAGTCCTGGTGGGTTCTAACCTGCCAATATCAGGACAAAATAAGATGGTTATAATGCTTTGATCTTAAAGAGGAGGGTAAAATTTATGAAGAGGGTTTGCTGCTGCTGCTCTAAGCCACTTCAGTCGTGTCTGACTCTGTGCAACCCCACAGACAGCAGCCTACAAGGCTCCCCTGTCCCTGGGATTCTCCAGGCAAGAACACTGGAGTGGGTTGCCTTTTCCTTCTCCAATGCATGAAAGTGAAAAGTGAAAGTGAAGTCAGTTTACCATGAAGCAAATTCAGCTTGTATTTCAGGATCCCTTAGTGTCCTAGGCCCAAGAAACTTGATTCTGCAATTTCATTTTTTTTTCTTTAGAAGAGCCTCTGAAATCAAAGAAGGATCATGCTCTGCAAAACCTTCATCTGTACCTGTCAGTCCCACAGAATCATACAAGAGGGATAAAGGACAGGTGAGCTTCAGAGACCTCCAGAATGCCAGGACAAATTTCTCTCAGAGAGTTTCATTCATTGCAAGTTTCAGTGAGAGCCACTCATTTCTTTGTTTTCTGCTCCTCTGCTGTGGGAACATTGTGAATATGTCAAGAATTTAAAATACGGGTCAACAAAAATCCATGGGCCCTCTTTTCACTAATGGACAGAGTGTTTCCTTGGTCGCTGAATTTGACACATTTCAAAAGGATCAGAGGCCTCAATACAGTGATAAAGATAATATGTCAGGTTATGTGGTTATGTTTATGTCAAGAATTTCTCACAGCACAGAGACCAGAATCGGGATCATGACCTAGCATTCTGTAAAGAGCTGCCATGATGACAAGATGAGGGTGGAGCTGTGTCACCAACATAGAAGCAAGACACCTCACGCACAAAATGTTCACTGACTAGTCTGCTCTGACCCACAGGGCCCTTGACAGAAGGAATATCTTCTGAGGAAACCATCTTCATGGAACTCACAGCAGCAGCAGTTTTTGAGCAACAAACCATAAGAGCTGGAAAAGTCAGTGGAAGAGAGTGTAAAGGTCCCAGTCACTAAAGATGGAGTGTCTGCAGGTGAAACTCAGCAAGACACAAAATTTTGGTCTGAATTATAAAAATCAGACAGTAGCTTCAAGGTCATACATTCATCCATGAACAAGGTGCCCTGGGAGTTTTCATCAACAGGTTGTGACATATTTCAGCATCTATCAACTGAACTGTCATTGAACAAAGTTAATGTCACTTCCAGGAATTCTATAACATCTGGAGAAATGTGACTGGGCTAAAAACAGGCATTTCTGGAGAAGGCTTTTTAGATTCCTCTTTTCACTATTCCTCCCAGCATCCTCTCTGTAGACCAATCCAAGAATTGCAGGGTTCTTGGCACTGAGCTTGAGAGCTGGAAGTACTTTGAAAATGTCTCTGGCATAAAAAAGGGGCTTCCCAGGTGGCTCAGTGATAAAGAATCTGCCTGCCAAACAGGAGATGTGGGTACCATTCCTGGGTTGGGATAATTCCCAGGAGAAAGAAATGGCAACCCACTCCAGTCTTCTTGCCTGGGAAATCCCATGGACAGAAGAGCCCACTACAGTCATAGGGTTGCAAAAGAGTCGGACATGACTTAGTAAATAAACAACAACACAGCTAGCATAAAACACCTAAGACAGAAACAACAACCCCCCTGCAGGGCTGCCCACAGCCAGAGCCCCATCTGCACTCAGGGTTTGTGTTCAGCTCCCCAACAGCCCTCTCTCACTGTGTCACTCAGAGCACAGTAGTACACAGCCGAGTCTGATGCTTGCACTGCCTGTTTCTGCAGGTGGAAGGAGCTGTCACGCTTAACAAGAGTGGCCTGAAAACCTTTACTCTTTGGTTTCTGGTCTGACGTTGAGCCCTTTAGGAGGAATTGAGGAGCTTTGTTGAGATGCTGGATGTACCAGAAAAGAAAGGGAGCTGAATCAGCAGTCTGGTAAATGCAGTTCAGGGTCATGAGAGCCCCCTCTGAGACAGTCACTGGGCCTTCTGTCTGGTTCACTGAGTCACCATTGGTCCCTCCTACAAGAAAATCACTTTGTTATCATAGAAATGTACAAGAGAGGAATTTTCAGTCAGAGAAGAAAAATAAAACTTTCCCACAATTATAAGAAAGTGAAAAATAATTAACATTTAGGATAAAATGTTACTTACTGAATATTAAGATGATCAGAAGAACTGAGTGAGTGGCAGAATGCATGTTCGCAAAAGAAAACGATCCTTGTTCCCTGGAATATACCAGTCTAACAAATCTAGTCTCCAGCTGGATGTTACAGAAGCTCCTCGCTCAGAAACTGAGAGCCCCTTTCTGTACTGCAGCAATATTCTGTCTTGTGGCTACAAAGCAGGCAAGTGAAACCAGCTCCTGAATACAATGAGCAACCGCATCTGAAGGAAGCCCCGCCCTCTGGTGGTGATCGTGAAAATTGCACCACAGTGCGGTCTGACCTATTTCTCCTGATAATAGTTTGTGTTATTACATAAAGGAGAATGGGACAGGACCCTAAGAAGAGAGTCCTAAACATAAGCGTGCTGAGGGAAATATTATATTATTCCTTCCATAATTTTTTGCATGGTACAGGTATTTCTAGCTTCTCAAGAAACCCCAGTTACGATTTCTAGATGGAATAGTCAGAGGTTTCTTCCTTGCATGTGTCTCCGATTCCCATGGGTCAGAGAAGGATCCCTCTGTATGGAAAGTGCTTGCTTCCTCCTCAACCCAAGTCATTTCTCTGAAGTAGTTATATTCATGTTGACTCTGTCAACATACCGTGGAGAAAAATTTTTGTAAGGCAGGTGTCAAATAATGTGCAGTTAAGTGATAAGGTTATTATCCTGATTTATCATGGAATGACATATTTGTAAAACATAACAAACATAAAATACGTGACTTCTTTTTCACTGATATCGGTAGAGTTGATCTTCCAATTGGAAAACTATTTTTGGACCTTGAACATCAGGTAGCACAGAGATAAGGAAACAGATGAGATGAGCACTGACATTGCCCAGCTTACTTCATGCAGGCAGCTTCCAGGCACCAGTGCATGAGGGATTTACCAAAAATAGTGCAGCTGTCTCATTGTGGGATTGAGACAGGAGGATGGAGATCCTGAAATACCTAAAAATTGTGGACCTCTGTACCAGAGAGGAGGAATGTTGACCAACAAAGAGAGAGAGTTAAGCGCAAGGCAGGACTTGGGGGGGGAGAGTGGGGCAGGGGGGAGTTGGACCATCCTTGGATGACAGCAACCTTACCCATTTAGTCTCATCAGAGACAGGTGACCTTACTTAGGTAACCTGGTTCTTGAAGCATCTTTTTACCTCTTGTCACATTCTTGCTTTAATTCAACTAAGTATTTTTTTTTTTTTTTTAGAATGTCAAGTTTAGATGGTTAGTATATTAGCCAGGCACTCTTCATTCCTGAGGCTCGTGTGTGGCATCGATCTGTCTTCTGTTTGTTTGTTTGTTTTCTTAGGGATTCGGGGATCTCAGTGGAAAGAACTGTTGGCTCAGTGTCTGTCAGCCTGTTTGTCTAGTTTCTTGTGCAATTATTTGTGCCAGTGAAGCAAACCCAGCAGAAGATTTAATGGGGTCATCTTGAGTTGAAGTTATCATGCTGGCAGGACTCTCTGGCTCATCAGATCACCTAGATTCTCTTACACTCTTGTGCATTTTCAGTAATCCCTAGCTTCCAGAATTCATTCTGGAAATTTACAGGGTTGTCTGCAATGTGGAAACCAAAATCAGATACAATTCCTGTCTCAAATTGCTTTCAGTTGATTGAGGAGCATGTGGGTATATATATATATATATACACATGTGGGTATATGTATATATACACATACACACTAATTCCCTGGTGGCTCAGATGGTAAAGCATCTGCCTACAATGTGTGAAACCCAAGTTCAATCCCTGGGTTGGGAAGATCTCCTGGAGAAGGAAATGGCAACCCACTCCAGTACCCTTGCCTGAAAAATCCCATGGAAGGAGGAGCCTGGTAGGTTACAGTCCATGGGGTCACAAAGAGTTGGACACGACTGAGTGACTTATGACTTTATATTATGTATATATATAATCCTATGCCCTGTCTTTACTCCGGGAGAAAACAGCAACCCACTCCAGTATTCTTGCCTGGAAAATTCCACGGACAGAAAAGCCTGGCAGGCTACAGTCCACAGGATTGCAAAGAGTCGGATGCCACTTGGCAACTGAGCACCAGACACAATACACACATGCCTATAAATTATGAAATGACAATGATTAGTATCCTGGCCACATCTCACAGACTGCCCAGCAGTAAACATTCATATCTTCCCACCTGCTGTGCCCACCACTGTCCTTCCAGAAAGTCTGCTCCTGGAAGGTGCAGGCAGGAGTTCAGCCTGAAAAGATGAGGGGACACTCTGTGCAACAGGCACGATTGTAGCAGAGACACAGAGAGTGACCAAAGTGACTCCGCATTCCCGCTCATGAGCAGAGGAGTGTGGAGATGTTCCTGCTTGGTGAGTGGGTGGTAATTTCTCCTAGTCTCTTGAGCAGGTGAAAAGCCCACTCCACTGCCAAGATAGCTTATTGTAAGAGTACGTAAATACTTCTCCCATGTGTCTGAAACATGACTGACTGATGAATTAATTTTCCCTGCTTTTGCTGTTCTTTAGTCCCTAGATCATGTCTGACTCTTTATGACCCCAGGAACTGCAGCACGTCAGGCTTCCCTGTCCTTCACTATCTCCCAGAGTTTTCTCAAACTCATGTCCATTGAGTCAGTGATGCCATCCAGCCATCTGATCCTCTGTCACCTTCTTCTCCTCTTGCCCTCAATCTTTCCCATCATCAGTGTCTTCTCCAGTGAATCGGTTCTTCGCAATCAGGTGGCCAAAGAATTGGAGCTTCACTTTCAGTATTCTAGCAGGTTTTATTCTGCTGGTGGTAACTGCATCAGAATTCCAGATTCAAGATTGCCACTTCGCCTTCTTTATGGTCCAACTCTCACATCCATACATGATTACTGGGTAAACCATAGCTCTGACTACAGGGACCTTTGTCGGTAAAGTAATGTCTCTGCTTTTTAATACACTGTCTAGGTTTGTCACGTCTTTTCTTCCAAGGATCAAGCGTCTTTTAATTTCATGGCTGCACTCACCATCTGCAGTGACTTTGGAACCCAAGAAAATAAAATCTGTCATTGTTTCCACTTTTTCCCCATCTATTTGCCATAAAGTGATGGGACTGGATGCCATAATCTGTTTTTAAATGTTGAGTTTTAATTCAGCATTTTCATTCTCCTCTTTCACCCTTCAGCTAGTTCTCTTCACTTTCTGCCATTAGAGTGATGCCATCTGCATATTTGAGATTGTTAATATTTCTCCTGGCAAACTTGATTCCAGCTTGTGAATCATCCAGCCCAGCATTTCGCATGGTGTACTCTGCATATAAGTTAAATAAGCAGGGTGACAATATACAGCCTTAAAGTACTCTTTTTCCAAATTTGAACCAGTCCATTGTTCCATCTGCCTCTTGAGATATTTGTATGCAGGTCAGGAAGCAACAATTAGAACTGGACATGGAACAACAGACTGGTTCCAAATAGGAAAAGGAGTACGTC
Organism: Bos taurus; assembly: GCF_002263795.3. Taxonomy (NCBI): domain Eukaryota; kingdom Metazoa; phylum Chordata; class Mammalia; order Artiodactyla; family Bovidae; genus Bos; species Bos taurus. The sequence continues at coordinate 25,029,348 of NC_037337.1, forward strand.
GAGGCTGTATATTGTCACCCTGTTTATTTAACTTATATGCAGAGTACATCATGAGAAACGCTGGACTGGAAGAAACACAAGCTGGAATCAAGATTGCCGGGAGAAATATCAATAACCTCAGATATGCAGATGACACCACCCTTATGGCAGAAAGTGAAGAGGAACTCAAAAGCCTCTTGATGAAAGTGAAAGTGAAGAGTGAAAACGTTGGCTTAAAGCTCAACATTCAGAAAATGAAGATCATGGCATCTGTTCCCATCACTTCATGGGAAATAGATGGGGAAACAGTGGAAACAGTGTCAGACTTTATTTTTCTGGGCTCCAAAATCACTGTGGATGGTGACTGCAGCCATGAAATTAAAAGATGCTTACTCCTTCGAAGGAAAGTTATGACCAACCCAGATAGCATATTCAAAAGCAGAGGCATTACTTTGCCAACAAAGGTTCGTCTAGTCAAGGCTATGGTTTTTCCTGTGGTCATGTATGGATGTGAGAGTTGGACTGTGAAGAAGGCTGAGCGCCGAAGAATTGATGCTTTTGAACTGTGGTGTTGTAGAAGACTCTTGACAGTCCCTTGGACTGCAAGGAGATCCAACCAGTCCATTCTGAAGGAGATCAGCCCTGGGATTTCTTTGGAAGGAATGATGCTGAAGCTGAAACTCCAGTACTTTGGCCACCTCATGCAAAGAGTTGACTCATTGGAAAATACTCTGATGCTGGGAGGGATTGGGGGCAGGAGGAGAAGGGGACGACAGAGGATGAGATGTCTGGATGGCATCACTGACTCGATGGACATGAGTCTGAGTGAACTCCGGGAGTTGGTGATGGACAGGGAGGCCTGGCATGCTGCGATCATGGGGTTGCAAAGAGTCGGACACGACTGAGCGAAGGATCTGATCTGATCTGATTGTTCCATGTGCAGTACTAACTCTTGCTTCTTGTCCTGCATACAGGTTTCTTGGGTATTCCCATCTCTTTAAGAATTTTCTGCAGTTGGTTGTGATCCACACAAAGGCTTTAGCATAGTCAATGAAACAGAAGTAGATTTTTTTTAATTCCCTTGCTTTTTTCTGTGATCCAGCTCCTGTTGGTAATTTGATCTCTGGTTCCTCTGCCTTTTCTAAACTTGGCTTGTACATCTGAAGTTCTTGGTTCCCGGACTTCTGAAGCCTAGCTTGAAGGATTTTGAGCATAATCTTGCTAACATGTGAAATGAGTGCAATTGTATGGTAATTTGAACATTCTTTGGCATTCATTTCCCTGAGATGAGGTTATTAGCAAAGAGAATATCCTGTACCCAGTTTGAATACAAACAATACACACAACACCTGCAATATTTACAGAGTGGGCTGCTCTGATCCACAGGGCCCTTGACAGAGGAATATCTTCTCAGAAACTCTCCTCTCAGAACTTACTTAGGCAGCAGAATTTCTGGAGCAACCAGAAGGGATGGAAAAGTCAAGGAAAGAGAGAATAAAGCTCCAGTCCCTGAAGATGGAGTGTCTGCAGGTGAAACTCAGCAGGATACACAATCTTGGCCTGAATTTTAAAAACAAGAGACTAGCTTCCAGGTCACACGGTCATCCATCAACAAAATGCCCTGGAATTTTCCTTAACACACTGTGAAATATTTCAGCATATATAATATGAATTGTCATTGAAGAGCTAATGTCACCTTAAGGGATTCTATCTGAGGGGATGTGGATGGGCTGAAAACAGGCATTTCTGGAGAAAAGCTCTTAGATTCCTATTGCACTGTCCCGCTCCAGATTCCTCTCTGTAGGGCAGCTGAAGAATTCCTAGGTCCTTGGCTCTGAGGAGCAGACCTGGAAGTGCTTTGACAATATCTCTAGCACAGCACACTGGAGAGAGAAACAATAACCCCTTGCGGGGCTGCCCACAGCCAGAGCCCCATCTGCACTCAGGGTTTGTGCTCAGCTCCCCCGCAGCCCTCTCTCACTGTGTCACTCAGAGCACAGTAGTACACAGCCGAGTCTGATGCTTGCACTGCCTGTTTCTGCAGGTGGAAGGAGCTGTCACGCTTAATAGGAGTGGCCTGAAAACCTTCATGCTCTACCTTCTTGTCTGCTGTTAAGCCCTTCAGGAGGAGTTGAGGAGCTTTGTTGAGATGCTGGACGTACCAGAAAAGATAGGGAGCCGAATTAGCAGTCTGGTAAGTGCAGTTCAGGGTCAGGAGAGCCCCCTCTGAGACAGTCACTGGGCCTTCTGTCTGGTTCACTGAGTCACCATTGGTCCCTCCTACAAGAAAATCACTTTGTTATCATAGAAATGTACAGGAGGAGTTTTTAGTCAGAGAAGAAAAATAAAGCTTACACACAATTATAAGAAAGTGAAAAATCATTAACATTTAGAATAAAATGTTACTTACTGAATATTAAGATGATCAGAAGAACTGAGTGAGTGGCAGAATGCATGTTCGCAAAAGAAAACGATCCTTGTTCCCTGGAATATACCAGTCTAACAAATCTAGTCTCCAGCTGGATGTTACAGAAGCTCCTCGCTCAGAAACTGAGAGCCCCTTTCTGTACTGCAGCAATATTCTGTCTTGTGGCTACAAAGCAGGCAAGTGAAACCAACTCCTGGATACAATGAGCAACCACATCTGAAGGAAGCCTCGCCCTCTGGTGGTGATCGTGAAAATTGCACCACAGTGCGGTCTGACCTATTTCTCCTGATAATAGTTTGTGTTATTACATAAAGGAGAATGGGACAGGACCCTAAGAAGAGAGTCCTAAACATAAGCGTGCTGACGGAAATATTCTATTATTACTTCCTTAATTTTTTGCATGGTACAGGTATCTCTAGCTTCGCAAGAAACCCCAGTTACGATTTCTAGATGGAATAGTCAGAGGTTTCTTCCTTGCATATGCCTCCAGACATATGGACAGAGAAAGATCCCTCTGTATGGAAAGTGTTTCCTCCTCTCCTCAAGTCATTTCTCTGAAGTAGTTATATTCATGTTGACTCTGTCAACATGCCATGGAGAAAATTTTATCTAAGGCAGGTGTCAAATAATGTGTAGTTAAGTGATAAGGTTATTATCCTGATTTATCATGGAATGACAGCTTTGTAAAACACAATAAAAGCAAAATACCTGACTTCCTTTTCACTGATTATGGTAGAGTTGATCTTCCAATTTGAAAACTATTTTTGGACCTTGAACATCAGGTAGCACAGAGATAAGGAAAACAGATGAGATGAGCACTGACATTGCCCAGCTTACTTCATGGAGGCAGCTTCCAGGCACCAGTGCATGAGGGATTTACCACAAATAGTGCAGCTGTCTCATTGTGGGATTAAGACAGGATAGGAAAACAGAGATCCTGAAATACCTAAAAATTGTGGACCTCTGTACCAGACAGGACGAATGTTGACAAAAAAAAAGAGAAAGACAGAGATAAGCGCAAGGCAGGGGTTGGAGGGGAGAGTGGGGGGTGAGTTGGACCATCCTTGGATGACAGCAACCTTAAGCCTTTAGCCTCATGAGGGACAGGTGACCTTACTTAGGTAAGCTGGTTCTTGAAACATCTTTTTACCTCTTGTCATATAGTTGTTTTAAGACAACTAAGTATTTTTTTAGAATGTCAAGTTTAGATGCTTAATATATTAGCCAGGCACTCTTCATTCCTGAGGCTCGTGTGTGGCATCGATCTGTCTTCTGTTTGTTTGTTTGTTTTCTTAGGGATTCAGGGATCTCAATGGAAAGAACTGTTGGCTCAGTGTCTGTCAGCCTGTTTGTCTAGTTTCTTGTGCAATTACTTGTGCCAGTGAAGCAAACCCAGCAGAAGATTTAATGGGGTCATTTCATAGCTTGTTCTTTTCTCTAGGATTGGGTTTACTTTATGCAAAGTCTAGCTATAATATGGTAAGAAGTCAAAACATTGTTCTTTGGTGACATAAGCCAGTTTAAGGCTTGGTGACTTTGTGGCTGCAGACAGCTGTGAGGTTTCCTTACACAGGCGCTCAGTGTTGTCAATCCAGTAACAGTGGCTGTGACTAAGTCAGTTGAACTCAAGAACAGTCTTCTTCAAATGCGCCTTTTTCACCTACTGAGATTTTCTCACCAGTTAAAATGAATTTTGTTATTTCTTACCAAAGCTGGGATCATTTTTAATGCACATCTGTTTGCTGAGCTGTTCTTTTTGTTTGTTTTTTATCTGTGCCAGGTCTTAGTTTAGGCTTGTGGGATCTAGTTCCCTGACCAGGGATCGAACCTGGGCCTCCTGCAATGTGAGTACAGAGTCCTACTCACTGAACCAACCCTCCCCCTAAAACTAGAATCTTGAGTTGAAGTTATCATGTTGGCAGGACTCTCTGGCTCAGCAGATCACCTAGATTCTCTTATACTCTTGTGCATTTTCAGTAATCCCTAGGCTCTGGCATTCATTCTGGAAATTTACAGGGTTGTCTACAATGTGGAAACAAAAGTCAGACACAATTCCTACCTCAAATTCCTTTCAGTTGATTGAGGAGCAGGTGAGCAAAAAAAAATAATCCTATGCCCTGTCTGTACTCTCATTAGCCTGGAGCCCAGTACGTGAAATAAGGGATCAGACTGGAAGCAGAGAACTGACGAGTTACCACTAGGGAAATAAAATCTGCTAGAATACTTGTATTTCCCCACCATTAAGGTTTATTTTTGTTCTTTCATCTCCCTCTCCATTTCTAGGCATTTTTATTAAGATGTGAACCCCCAGTGCACAGATGGCCAGCACCCATTGTGCAGGACTCTAGGATGTTAGGGAGGAAGGCAGTGCTTACCTTCAGGTGGGTGTCCAGATTCACCCTAAGTGATGATGGTGACTACATCTGCCAAGACCATAAAACTACTATAACTGTTAAACTCTGCATTTGAGTAGATCTGCCAATAAATTGGGCTTCCCAGATGCTAAGTGATAAAGAATATCCCTGCTAATTGAGGAGATGAGGGTTCAATCCTTGGGTCAGAAAGATCCCCTGGAGAAGGGAATAGCAACCCACTCCAGTATTCTTGCCTGGAAAACATGGACAGAGGAGCCTGGTGGGCTACAGTCCATGGGGTCGCAAAGAGTCAGACACCACTGAGCAACTCAGGCATGCCTATAAATTATGAAACGACAATGATTCAGTATCCTGGCCACATCTCACAGACTGCCCAGCAGTAAAACAGACATCTCTTCCCATCTGCTGTGCCCACCACTGTCCTTCCAGAAAGTCTGGTCCTCGAAGCTGCAGACAGTAATTCAGCCTGCAGAGATGCAGAGGGGACTCTCTGTGCAATGGGCATGATTGTATCAGAGATGCAGAGCAGTGACCCAAGTGGCTCCACATCCTGCTCATGAGCAGAGGAATGTGGAGATGTTCTTGCTTTGGGAGGGGGTGATACTTTCTCCTAGTTTCTTGAGCAGGTGAAAAAGCTCACTCTGCTGCCAAGATAGCTTATTGTAAGAGTACATAAACACTTTTTTCATGTGTCTGAAATGTGACTGATTGATGAATTAATTTCCCCTGTTTTTGTTGCTGTTCGTTCCTTAGGTCATGTCTGACTCTTTACGACCCCATGAACTGCTGCACACCAGGAGCTTTATTCTCTCTTTCCTTGACTTTTCCATCCCTTCTGGTTGCTCCAGAAATGCTCTGCCTAAGTAAACTCCAAGAGGAGAGCTTCCTGACAAGATATTCCTTCTGAAGGGCCCTGTGGATCAGAGCAGCTCACTTTGTAAATATTGCAGGAGTTGTGTGTCCTTCCCTGTCCTTTACTATCTCCCAGAGTTTGCTAAACTCATGTCCATTGAGTCAGTGATGCCATCAAACCATCATCCTCTGTCACCTCCTTATCCTCTTGCCCTCAATCTTTCCCAGCATCAGGGTCTTCTCCAGTGAATCGGTTCTTCATGTCAGGTGGCCAAAATATTGGAACTTCAGCTTCAGCATCACTCCTTCCAATGAATATTCAGGATTGATCTCCTTTAGGATTGACTGGTTTGATCTCCTTGCATTAAGGGTCTCTCAAGAGTCTTCCCCAACACCACAGCTAGAAAGCATCAATTCTTTGGCACTCAGCCTTCTTTATGGTCCAATTCTCACATCCATACATGATTACTGGGAAAACCATAGCTCTGACTATATGGACCTTTGTGGGTAAAGTAATGTCTCTGCTTTTTAATATGCTGTCTAGGTTGGTCATAGCTTTTCTTCCAAGGAGCAAGAATCTTTTAATTTCATGGCTATGGCCACCATTTGCATGATTTTGAAGCCCAAGAAAATTAAATCTATCACTGTTTCCACATTTTCCCCATCTATTTTCCATAAAGTGATGGGACCAGATGCCATAATCTTAGATTTTTTGATGTTGAGCTTTAATCCAGCTTTTTCACTCTCCTCTTTCACCAGTATCAAGAGGTTCTTTAGCTTCTTTTCACTTTCTGCCATCAGAGTGGTATCATCCCCATATCTGAGGTTGTTGATATTTCTCCTGGCAATCTTGATTCCAGCTTATGAGTCATCCAGCCCTGCATTTCACATGATGTACTCCACATATAAGTTAAATAAGCAGGGAAACAATATATAGCCTTGATGTACTCCTTTCCCAATTTTGAACCAGTCATTGTTCCATGCCCAGTACTAATTGTTGCTTCTTGTCCTGCATAGAGGTTTCTTGGGTATCCCCATCTCTTTAAGAATTTTCCACAGTTGGTTGTGATCCACACAGTGAAAGGCTTTAGCGTAGTCAATGAAACAGAAATAGATTATTTTTTAAATCGCCTTGCTTTTTCTGTTTCCAGCAGATATTGGATCTGCTGTGGTTCCTCTGCCTTTTCTAAACCCAGATTCTACGACTGAAATTCTTGGTTCACGTACTGCTGAAGCCTAGCTTGATGGATTTTGAACATACTCTTGCTAACATGTGAAATGAGTGCAATCGTATGGTAATTTGAACATTCTCTGGCATTCATTTCCCTGAGATGAGGTTACTAGCAAAGGGAATACCCTGTACCCATTGAATACAAACAGTACACACAACACCTGCGATATTTACAGAGTGGGCTGCTCCGATCCACAGGGCCCTTGACAGAAGGAATATCTTCTCAGAAACTCTCCTCCTGGGAACTTACTTAGGCAGCAGCATTTCTGGAGCAACCAGAAGGGATGGAAACGTCAAGGAAAGAGAGAATAATGCTCCATTCCCCGAAGATGGAGTGTCTGCAGGTGAAACTCAGCAGGATACATAATCATGGCCTGAATTTTAAAAACAGAGACTAGCTTCCAGGTCACACAGTCATCCATCAACAGTGTACCCTGGAATTTTCCTTAACACATTGTGAAATATTTCAGCATATATAATCTGAATTGTCATTGAAGAGTTAATGTCACTTTAAGGGATTCTATGCCATCTGGGGGGATGTCGATGGGTTGAAAACAGGCATTTTTGGAGAAAAGCGCTTAGGTTCCTCTTTACACTGTTCTGCCCCAGATTCCTCTGTAGGAAAATCCAAGAATTCCAAGGTCCTTGGCTCTGAGGAGCAGACCTGGAAGTGCTTTGACAGTACCTCTGGAGAGAGAAACAACACCCCTTGCGGGGCTGCCCACAGCCAGAGCCCCATCTGCACTCTGGGTTTGTGCTCAGCTCCCCAACAGCCCTCTCTCACTGTGTCACTCAGAGCACAGTAGTACACAGCCGAGTCTGATGCTTGCACTGCCTGTTTCTGCAGGTGGAAGGAGCTGTCACTCTTAACAAGAGTGGCCTGAAAACCTTCATGCTCTTCCTTCTTGTCTGCAGTTAAGCCCTTCAGGAGGAGTTTAGGAGCTTTGTTGAGATGCTGGACATACCAGAAAAGATAGGGAACCAAACTAGCAGTCTGGTAAGTGCAGTTCAGGGTCAGGAGAGCCCCCTCTGAGACAGTCATTGGGCCTTCTGTCTGGTTCACTGAGTCACCACTGGTCCTTCCTGGAAGAGAATCACTTTGTTATCATAGAAATGTACAGGAGGAGTTTTCAGTCAGAGAAGAAAAATAAAGCTTACACACAATTATAAGAAAGTGAAAAATCATTAACATTTAGAATAAAATGTTACTTACTGAATATTAAGATGATCAGAAGAACTGAGTGAGTGGCAGAATGCATGTTCACAAAAGAAAACGATCCTTGTTCCCTGGAATACACCAGTCTAACAAATCTAGTCTCCAGCTGGATGTTACAGAAGCTCGTCACTCAGAAACTGAGAGCCCCTTTCTGTACTGCAGCAATGTTCTGTTTTGTGGCCACAAAGCAGGCAAGTGAAATCAGCTCCTGAATACAATGAGGAACAGCATCTGAGTGAAGCCCCGCCCTCTGGTGGTGATCGTGAAAATTGCACCACAGTGCGGTCTGACCTATTTCTCTTAATAGCTTGTGGGGTACATACAGGAGAATGGGACAGGACCCTAAGAAGAGAGTCCTAAACATAAGCGTACTTAGAGAAGTATTCTATTATTACTTCTATAATTTTTTTGCATGGTACAGATATCTCTAGCTTCGCAAGAAACCCCAGTTACAATTTCTAGATGGAATAGTCAGGTTTCTTCCTTGCATGTGTCTCCAAGATTCCCATGGGTCAGAGAAGGATCCCCCTGAATGGAAAGTGCTTCCTCCTCAACCCAAGTCATTTCTCTGAAGTAGTTATATTCATGTTGACTCTGTCAACATGGCGTGCAGAAAATTTTATCTAAGGCAGATGTCAAATAATGTGTAGTTAAGTGATAAGGTTATTATCCTGATTTATCACGGAATGACAGATTTGTAAAATACAATAAAAGTAAAATACGTGACTTCTTTTTCACTGATAATGGTAGAGTTGATCTTCCAATTGGAAAACTATTTTTGGACCTTGAACATCAGGTAGCACAGAGATAAGGAAAACAGATGAGATGAGCACTGACATTGCCCAGCTTACTTCATGGAGGCAGTTTCTAGGCACCAGTGCATGAGGAATTTACCAAAAATAGTGCAGCTGTCTCATTGTGGGATTGAGACAGAATAGGAGAACGGAGATTCTGAAATACCTAAAAATTGTTGACCTCTGTACCAGAAAGGAGGAATGTTGAAAAAAGAGAGAGAGAGAGAGAAGCGCAAGGCAGGGGTTGAGGGGGAGAGTGGGGTGGAGTTGGCCCATCCTTGGATGACAGCAACCTTACCCCTTTAGCCTCATGAGGGACAGGTGAGCTTAATTAGGGACTTTGGTTCTTGAAACACAATCACTATCGTTTCACTTCTTGTCACATAGTGGTTTTAACTCAGCTAAGCATTTCCACTCCAGTACTCTTGCCTGGAAAATCCCATGGACGGAGGAGCCTGGTAGGCTGCAGTACATGGGGTCGCTAAGAGTCGGACGTGACTGCGTGACTTCACTTTCATGCATTGGAGAAGGAAATGGCAACCCACTCCAGTGTTCTTGCCTGGAGAATCCCAGGGACGGCGGAGCCTGGTGGGCTGCCGTCTATGGGGTCGCACAGAGTCGGACACGACTGAAGCGACTTAGCAGCAAGCATTTTTTTTAGGATGTCAAGTTTAGATGCTTAATATGTTAGCCGGGCACTCTTCATTCCAGAGGCTCGTGTGCATGGTGTTCCTCTGTCTTCTGTTTGTTTGTTTTATTAAGGAGTCAGGAATCTCTGTGGAAAGGACTGTTTGCTCAGTGTCTGTCAGCCCATTGGTCTGGTTTCCTGTGCAATTATTTGTGCCAGTGAAGTGAACCCAGAAGAAGATTTAACACGGTCATTTCATAGCTTGTTTTCTCTAGGGTTGGGTTTACCTTATGCAAAGTAAGACTGTATTATGGTGAGAAGTCAAAACATTGTTCTTTACTGACATAAACCATTCTAAGGCATGGCAACGCTGTGGCTGCAGACAGCTGGGAGGGAGGTTGCCTGACACAGGCTCTCAGGGCAGTGCTGTCAACCCAGGAACAATGCTGTGACTTTTAGTTGAATTAAGTCCGATTTGTTTATTTTTGTTTTTATTTCCAATACTCTAGGAGGTGGGTCAAAGAGGATCGTGCTGTGATGTATGTCAAAGAGTGTACTGCCTATGTTTTCCTCTAAGAGTTTTATGGATTCTGGCCTTAATTTGTTAATCCATTTTGAGTTTATTTTGTGTTCGGTGTTGGGAAGGGTTCTAGTATCATCCTTTTACCTGTAGCTTTCCAATTGTCTTCCAATTAAAAATAAACGTTTCTAAATGGCAAGGACCAAGTCAGTTGAACACAAGAGCAATCTTTTTCAAATGATACCTGTTAGTGGACATAGAATTTCTCAACAGTCAAAATGACCTGTTTTTCTAAAATTAGGGTTTTTTTTTTTAATGCACAGCCGTTTGCTGAGCTGTTCTGTTTTGTTTTTGCTTTTGGCTGTGCCGGGTCTTAATTTTGGCTTGTGAGATCTAGTTCCCTGATCAAGGATCAAACTCAGGACCCCGGCAGTGGGAGTGCAGAGTCCTATCCCCTGGACCAAAGTTCCCCCTAAAATTAGGATCTTGAATTAAGTTATCATGCTGGCAGGACTCTCTGGCTCAGTGGATCACTGAGGTTCTCTTAAACTTTTGTGCATGTTCAGGAATCCCTAGGCTCCAGCATTCATTCTGGAAACTTACAGAGTTGTCTACAACATGGAAACCTAAACCAGACATGATTCCTATCTCAAACTGCTTTCAGTTGACTGAGGAGCAGGTAAGGAAAAAAAAAAATCCTCTGCCCTGTCTGTAGTCCCCCTAGCCTGACCCAGATGTGGAATGAGGGATCAGACCGGAAGTAGAGTGCTGACACATTGACCACCAGGGGAATAAAACCTGCTTGGATACTTTCCTTTCATGGTTCAGATTTCGTTTTGCTTTTTCATCTCCCTCTCCCTTTCTCTGGCCTGTTTATCAAGATGTTGAACCCCCAGTGCTCAGGTGGCCAACACCCAGGGTGCAGGACTCTAGGATGTCAGGGAGGAAGTCTGCACTGACCTTCAGGTAGGTGTCCTGACATCCACCCTGTTAAATGAGGATGGGGACTACATCCTCCAGGACCATTAAAACTATTCTAATATTAAACTCTGTATTTTGATTGCTGTGTTTATAAATTATGAGATGACAAATAATCAGTGTCTAGGCCACATCTCCCTGACTGCCTGGCAGTAAAACATATCTCTTTTCACACCTTCTGTGTCCCCCACTGTCCTTCCAGAAAGTCTGGTCCCCAAAGGCACAGACAGGAGTTCAACCTTCAGAGATGCAGAGGGGATGCTCTGTGCAATGGGCATGATTATTGCAGAGATGCAGAGCCCAAGTGGCTCCACATTCCCTGCTCATGAGCATAGGAGTGGGGAGATGTTCCTGCCTTGGGAGTGGGTGATACTTTCTCCTAGTTTCTTGGAGCAGGTGAAAAGCTCACTCCACTCCAAAGATAGCTTATTGTAAGAGTACATAAACACTTTTTCCATATATCAGAAATATGACTCACTGATGAATAAATTTCCCCTGAGGTGATGTTATTATTGGCAAAGAGAATATCCTGTACCCTGTTTTAATACAAACAAAACACATCATGCCTGCAATATTTACCAATTGGACTAGTCTGACCCACAGGGCCATTGACAGAAGGATTATCTTGTCAGAAAACTCTCCTCCTGGAACTTACCTAGGTAGCAGCATTGCTGTAGCAGCCATAGGGATGGAAAAGTCAAGGGAAGAGAGAATAAAGCTCCTAGTCACTGAAGATGGAGTGTCTGCAGGTGTATCTCAGCAAGACATACAATCCTAGTCTGAATTATTAAAGTCAGAGACTACCTTACAGATCACACAGCCATCCATTAACAATGTTCCTGGGAGTTTTCATTAACAGGTTGTGAAATATTTCAGCATATATCAACTGAATTGTCACTGAAGAGTTAATGACACTTCAAGGGATTCTGTGTCTTTAGGGGGAATGTGAATGGGCTGAAAACAGGCATTTGTGGAGAAAAGCGCTTAGGTTCCTCTTTACACTGTCCCGCCCCAGATTCCTCTCTGTAGGGCAATCCAAGAATTCCAAGGTTCTTAGCTCTGAGCTTCAGAGCTGAAAGTACTTTGATGATGCCTCTAGCACAGAACTCTGGAGAGCTGCCCACAGCCTGACCCCATCTGTGCCCTTGGGTTTGTGTTCAGCTCCCCCTGCGGCCTCTCTCACTGTGTCACTCAGAGCGCAGTAGTACACAGCTGAGTCTGATGTTTGCACGGAGGATTTCTGCAGGTGGAAGGAGCTGTCACTCGAGATATGAGTGGCTTCAAAACCTCTGCTGGTCACCTTCTGGTTTAATGAGCTTTTCAGGAGCAGCTCAAGCTCTTTGTTTTGGTACTGGACACACCAGAAAAGAAAACCTGAATAGCTGGACTGGTAAGTACACTTCAGAGTCAGAGCTGTCTTCTCGGGAAGGGTAACAACGCCTTCTGTCTGGGTCACCGAGTCTCCACTGGTCCCTCCTTAAAGAAAAAAACCACACACATAAGACTTTGTTAAGTTGGCTAAGGAAGAGGGACCATCTCCCGCTTGATAGAGGTTACATGACATCCTAAAACCAAGGAACAGAACATCTTAGAAATTTTAAATCAATGTTACTCACGCCTTGTCAACAAGATCACAAGTCCTAAGCACAAAGCAGACAGCATAGCTGGCTCAGAAGCAGTGGGAGGCTGAGTTTGGGGATACACGAAAGTTGAAAAAACTATTCCTCTAGTTTCTTGATCTTTTGTTGAAATCTTCAAGAAAATCTTGGTTCATGTGTTATGCAAGACAAACTCCCCTACAAGATCATGCTGTAGGCTGAGCAAGAGAAAGGTTCTCAGAAATGAAAGATGAATTTGTATCAAACCACCAAGGAAAGGGAGCAGCGCCCTCTGTCGTTCTCCCTCTGTTCCTGCAGTCTGCTGTACATCTTTTGGTATTTACCCTGAAAAGGAGCTCAAGTTGTAGGCATAGAAGGGAAATAGGTACCTCGGGTGAGCGCAGGGCTCAAGGAAGGAAGCACCAAATAATTTCTGCAGACTTCGCAATGGTGCCCGAAGCTGAGACAGTCGGTAATTCCTCTGTCTTTAAGATGCAGAGAAATACAGTTCCCTTAAGGCTTTCCAGGCCCAGCATCTATTGTCTGATCACATTGAGCAATAAGCTCATTTAGGCAACTTAAGTTATAGTGTGAGTGTGAAAAAAGACTGAACTGAGATCTCTTCTTGTCATTTCCCTCACTGGTCCCCTAGAACCAGGGGATGAGCTGTCTCTGCTTAGAATGTTCTTCCTTTCTGCCCAGAATCTTTGCCTAGGCAACTTTTTATTCCTTCTTTAAGAACCAATTACTCCTTATGAAAGTGCTGATCCAGTCCTTCAGGCTGAGTTAGGACCCACCTCTCTTCCCACTGTACCTTGTACGCACATCTATCACTGTCATTTCTACACCATATTGGAATCATTTGTGTGTTGTTTTTCAAACTAGGTTTGATGCACCTGAGATCAGGAACTTAATCTTATTAATCTCAGTGGCCAACTTCTCAAAATACACAGAACACTAGTTCAGAGCAAATGGTTTAAAAATATTTGAAAAATTAATGAATAAGTGAATGAGTGGACATGTCTGGGTGTACAATGATCTGTTTATGAAGGATAGTCTCTACGAGAAATAGTTCTCAGGCCCGCGGTATGATGAGCTGCTTCCAGCGGCAAGTCTAGGGTCTGAACACAGGAGCATTAGGTATTTCTCAAAACTAAGGCACAGTTCTTCATATAAGAGACCACTCTCATACTGACTATTTTAAAAATATTATAGCACCTTTATACATACAAAACTCAGGTTAAGTATAAACCTCTTCGGTTCACAGTTCTTAATCACCAAAGTGAAAGTCGCTTAGTCGTGTCCGACTCTTTGCAACCCCATGAACTATATGGGGCTCTCCAGGCCAGAATACTGGAGTGGGTAGCCTTTCCCTTCTCCAGGGATCTTCCCAACACAGGGTTCAAACCCAGATCTCCTGCAATGCAGACAGATTCTTTATCACTTGAGCCACAAGCAAAGCTCTAGAATATGGAGTGGTAACCTATCCCTTCTCCAGCGGATCTTCCCAATCTAGAAATCGAACCAGGGTCTCCTGCATTGCAGGTGGATTCTTTATCAACTGAGCTATCAGGGAAGTCTATGCATATAAAACACAAAATTAATAAAATTCATATTAAAACATTAATGTGAGAAGTGATATTTTACTGAAACTAAAGAGGTGGTGAAATCTCATTAGAAGAAAGCTATTTATTGTGTCATTCAATAATTCACCTGATTAAGATGATTTGGAGCTTAATGCACTAGTGTCTGCTGCTGCTGCTGCTGCTGCTGCTAAATCTCTTCAGTCATGTCCGACTCTGTGCGACCCAATAGACGGCAGCCTACCAGGCTCCTCCATCCATGGGATTATCCAGGCAAGAGTACTGGAGTGGGTAGCCATTGCCTTCTCTGCACTATTGTCTGAATTACTGTGATTTCCAGTATTTTTACTTCTATTCAAAAATATCTATTTAAGTCAGCATTATATAACTCTATTATTGAAGAAAGCATCAAAAAATCAGCACTGAAAAAAAATATTGTGAATTTACTGCTACTTTTTTCTACTGAATTGCATGCTGATACATTCAAACTTTTTAAATGTTTAAAAAATATTCTTAAAACTTTTATCCATTTAAAGACATATGAAATAGCCAGGATATGGAAGCAACCTAGATGTCCATCAGCAGGCAAATGGATAAGAAAGCTGTGGTACATATACACAATGAAGTATTACTCAGCCATTAAAAAGAATACATTTGAATCAGTTTTAATGAGGTGGATGAAACTGGAGCCTATTATACAGAGTGAAGTAAGCTAGAAAGAAAAACACCAATACAGTATACTAATGCATATATATGGAATTTAGAAAGATGATAACAACAACCCTGTATGTGAGACAGCAAAAGAGACACAGATGTATAGAACAGTCTTTTGGACTCTGTGGGATAGGGTGAGGGTGGGATGATTTGGGAGAATGGCATTGAAACATGTATATCATATGTGAAATGAATCGCCAGTCCAGGTTCAATGCATGATACAGGATGCTCGGGGCTGGTGCACTGGGATGACCCAGAGGGATGGGATGGGGAGACAGGTGGGAGGGGGGTTCAGGATGGGGAACACGTGTACACCCATGGTGGATTCATGTTGATGTATGGCAAAATCAACACAATATTGTAAAGTAATTAGCCTCCAATTAAAATAAATAAATTTCTCCTGCTGGGCATACACACTGAGGAAACCAGAAGGGAAAGAGACATGTGTACCCCAATGTTCATCGCAGCACTGTTTATAATAGCCAGGACATGGAAGCAACCTAAATGCCCATCAGCAGATGAATGGAAAAGAAAGCTGTGGTACATATACACAGTGGAGTATTACTCAGCCATTAAAAAGAATACATTTGAATCAGTTCTAATGAGGTGGGTGAAACTGGGGCCTATTATACAGAGTGAAGTAAGCCAGAAGGAAAAACACCAATACAGTATACTAACGCATATATATGGAATTTAGAAAGATGGTAACAATAATCCTGTGTACGAGACAGCAAAAGAGACACTGATGTATAGAACAGTCTTATGGACTCTGTGGGAGAGGGAGAGGGTGGGGAGATTTGGGAGAATGGCATTGAAGCATGTAAAATATCATGTATGAAAAGAGATGCCAGTCCAGGTTTGATGCACAATACTGGATGCTTGGGGCTGGTGCACTGGGACGACCCAGAGGGATGGTGTGGGGAGGGAGGAGGGAGGAGGGTTCAGGATGGGGAGCACGTGTATACCTGTGGCAGATTCATTTTGATATTTGGCAAAACAAATACAATTATGTAAAGTTTAAAAATAAAATAAATAAATTTATATTAATAAAACAAAGACCTATGAAACTTTTATTTGTAAAGTGTCATTATTCCATTTGCCTTTAATTAGATTAAAAAATGACATAACAAAAAATCTTCAGAAAGACGGGAAGTATTCTAAATTGGCCCAACAGATGATTAGAAACATGCCTTTATTATTTAATTTGTTGTCATCAAACAAAAAAATCCAAATAGAGAAATTCTAATGTAATTCCTACACGTTGTAGGTTGGCAGACTTTTTTGTCTATAAAGGGTCAAAGAGTATAAATAGTTTAGGTTTTGAAGTCGTACAGTCCCTGCTACAACTATGCTGGTATAGCACAAAGCATCCATGGCCAATGCATAAATAAATGAGCATGGCTGTCTTCCAATAAAACTTTATTTGTAAACACAAATATTGAGCTACTTTGCCCTGTGGCTATCCTTTGCCAATCCGCACTATACTCCAAGAATTTATCCATAAACCTTTAAAGATTACTTTTTTCACTAAATATTATCATAGCTGTGGGCTGCTATAATGGGGTCGCACGGAGTCGGACACGACTGAAGCTACTTAGCAGCAGCAGCAAAATAAAAAACTTCCCTGGTGGCTCAGAGGTTAAAGTGTCTGCCTCCAATGTGGGAGACCCGGCTTCGATCCCTGGGTCAGGAAGATCCCCTGGAGAAGGAAATGGTAACCCACTCCAGTATTCTTGCCTGGAGAATCCCGTGGACGGAGAAGCCTGGTAGGCTATAGTACACCGGGTTGCAAAGAGTCAGACACGACTTCACTTTCACTTTCAAAATAAAGAACACATTAATGGATAGAAAAAAAGAAGGAAGTTGAATGATGCTAATGCCAAAGATACTTTCTAGGTGGCTCAATGGTAAAGAATCCACCTGCCAATGTAGGAGATGCAGATTCGATCCCTGGGTCAGGAAGATCCCCTGAAGGAGGAAATGGCAACCCACTCCAGTATTCTCACCTGGAATTCCAATGGAGAGAGGAGTCTTGCAGCCTACAGTCCATGAGGTCACAAAGAGTTGGACACGACTTAGCAACTAAACAACAACAACAAATGCCTAAGATACACTGATGCTGAGTTTTCAAGAATGAAAAATAGAGATATGGACGCTATCATTAAGGAGATCACAGAGTAGGATTGAAAATAGACCTTAAACAAATAATGAAAGAAATAAAAATAAATTACAAACCTGAAAATGCAGAGGTCTATAATTCTAAAAATATCCACAAGCTTTCCTTAGCTACTGACACTTTGACAAGTATACAAGAATGAGTAGGCATTTACTATTTTTTTTAACTCTTTTGAAGCAAGGAAAAGAATTTTAGGAAAAGAAAAAAAATAAGAAAATCACCTAAAATATCTATGAATGGGTTATATAAGAGGAAAATAGTGCCTTTGACAAACTTAGTATTGTTGAAGAGAGAGGGAGAGACAGAGACGGAGAGATTAGGGACATGTAATGAATGAACTTGGAGAAGCACCTCTTCTTTGTCCTAAGAGCAAATGGGGATCCAGGTGACTGACATGCTAACATCTGCACTCTGGCAAAATCGCTCTCATTATGGAAAAGGGACTACATAGAAGAGTGATGGAGTATGTCAAGTGTTGAGCAAGAGACTGAGATGGATTTTTAATGAGGATTGTGGAGGTGAGTTGGATTTTGGGGACTGTTACATCTTCTAGAGAACTTTTAGGAAGCAAAGTCAACAGAACTGGGAAGTAGACTGAATACAGTATCTCAAAAATGAATATCACTAAACAAACAAACAAACAAAGACTACATAAGTCTTCAGTTCAGTTCAGTTCAGTTCAGTCACTCAGTTGTGTCCGACTCTTTGCGACCCCATGAATTGCAGCACACCAGGCCTCCCTGTCCATCACCAACTCCCGGAGTTCACTTAAACTCACATCCATCGAGTCGGCAATGCCATCTAGCCATCTCATCCTCTGTCATCCCCTTCTCCTCCTGTCCACAATCCCTCCCAGCATCAGAGTCTTTTCCAATGAGTCAACTCTTCGCATGAGGTGGCCAAAGTATTGGAGTTTCAGCTTTAGCATCATTCCTTCCAAAGAACACCCAGGGCTGATCTCCTTTAGAATGGACTGATTGGATCTCCTTGGGAGTCCAAGGGACTCTCAAGAGTCTTCTCCAACACCACAGTTCAAAAGCATCAATTCTTCGGTGCTCAGCTTTCTTCACAGTCCAACTCTCACATCCATACATGACCACAGTTCTATTAGAAGTAGTAGAAAATGAACATTCTATAGACAAATAGCAGTTTCTGCTGTACTCTCAATTTATGCTATATTAAGATTCATGCTTATTTAACTTCTATGCAGAGTACATCATGAGAAACGCTGGGCTGGAAGAAGCACAAGCTGGAATCAAGATTGCCGGGAGAAATATCAATAACCTCAGATATGCAGATGACACCACCCTTATGGCAGAAAGTGAAGAGGAACTAAAAAGCCTCTTGATGAAAGTGCAAGAGGAGAGTGAAAAAGTTGGCTTAAACTCAACATTCAGAGAACGAAGATCATGGTATCTGGTCCCATCACTTCATGGGAAATAGATGGGGAAACAGTGGAAACAGTGTCAGACTTTATTTTGGGGGGCTCCAAAATCACTGCAGATGGTGACTGCAGCCATGAAATTAAAAGATGCTTACTCCTTGGAAGGAAAGTTATGACCAACCTAGACAGCATATTCAAAAGCAGAGACATTACTTTGCCAACAAAGGTCCGTCTAGTCGGAGTGTAGTTGATTGGCAGTGTTATTTTAGTTTCAATTGTACAGCAAAGTGATTCAGTTATACATAAACATGTATATATTCTTTTTCAAATCTTTTCCCACTTAGGTTATTACAGAATACTGAGCAGTTTTCCCTGTGTGCTACAGTGGGTCCTTGTTGAATATATACTTTATTTTTTAAATTTTTAATTGGAGGATAATTACTTTATACTCTAGCGATGGTTTCTGCCATACATCAACATGAATCAGCCACAGGCATACACATGTCCCCTCCCTCTTAAACCTCACTTCCACCTCCCCTCCCATTCCACCCCTCTAGGGTGTTACAGAGCACCGGCTTTGAGTTCCCTGCATCATACAGCAAATTCCCACTGGTATCTATTTTACATATATAGTAATGTATATATTTTAGTACTACTCTCTCAGGTCTTCCCAGCCTCTCCTTTCCTCACTGTGACCAAAAGTTTGTTCTTTATGTCTGCATCTTCTTTGCTGCCCTGCAAATAATTCATCATCACCATCTTTCTAGATTCCATATGGATGCATTAATACATGATATTTGTCCTTCTCGTTTTGGCTTACTTCACCCTGTGCAATAGGTTTTAAGTTCATCCAACTCATTAGAACTGAATCAAATGTGTTCCTTTTTATAGAGGATCTACCCCACGTCTGAGGTCAGGGGTGGCAGCTGGGAGGATCTACCCAATGCCCGAGGTCAGGGGCGGCGGCCGAGAGGAGCAACCCCACATCCATGGAGCGGTGGCTTCATGGGTGCAGGAGGGCCAAGAGGAGCTACTCCATGTTCAAGGTCAGGAGGGGTGGCAGTGATGAGATACCCCTTGTCCAAAATAAGGAGCAGCAGATGCACTTTGCTGGAGCAGCCATGAAGAGATACCCCACGCCCAAGGTAAGAGAAACCCAAGTAAGATGGTAGGTGTTGCGAGAGGGCATCAGAGGGCAAACACACTGAAACCATAATCACAGAAAACTAGTCAATCTAATCACACTAGGACCACAGCCTTCTCTAACTCAATGAAACTAAGGCCATGCAGTGTGGGGCCACCCAGGACGGGTGGGTCATGGTGGAGAGGTTTGACAGAATGGGGTGCACTGGAGAAGGGAATGGCAAACCACTTCAGTATTCTTGCCTTGAGAACCCCACGAACAGTATTAAAAGGCAAAATGATAGGACACTGAAAGAGGAACTCTCCAGGTCGGTAGGTGCCCAATATGCTACTGGAGATCAGTGGAGAAATAACTCCAGAAAGAATGAAGGAATGGAGTCAAAACAAAAACAATATCCAGTCGTGGATGTGACTGGTGATAGAAGCAAGGTCTGATGCTGTACAGAGCAATATTGCATAGGAACCTGGAATGTTAGGTCCATGAATCAAGACAAATTGGAAGTGGTCAAACATGAGATGGCAAGAGTGAATGTTGAAATTCTAGGAATCAGAGAACTAAAATGGACTGGAATGGGTGAATTTAACCATTATATCTACTACTGAGGGCAGGAATCCCTTAGAAGAAATGGAGTAGCCATCATGATCAAAAAAAGATTCTGAAATGCAGTACTTGGATGCAATCTCAAAAACGACAGAATGATCTCTGTTCGTTTCCAAGGCAAACCATTCAATATCATAGTAATCCAAGTCTATGCCCCAACCAGTAATGCTGAAGAAGTTGAAGTTGAACGGTTCTATGAAGACCTACAAGACCTTTTAGAACTAACACCCCCAAAAGATGTTATTTTCATTATAGGGGACTGGAATGCAAAAGTAGGAAGTCAAGAAACACCTGGAGTGACAGGCAAATTTGGCCTTGGAATATGGAATGAAACAGGGCAAATGCAAATAGAATTTTGCTAAGAGAACGCACTGGTTATAGCAAACACCCTCTTCCAACAACACAAGAGAAGAATTTACACATGGACATCACCAGATGGTCAACACCAAAATCAGATTGATTATATTCTTTTCAGCCAAAAATGGAGAAGCTCTATACAGTCAGCAAAAACAAGACCAGGAGCTGACTGTGGCTCAGATCATGAGCTCCTTATTGCCAAATTCAGACTTAAATTGAAGAAAGGAGGGAAAACCACTAGACCATTCAGGTATGACCTAAATCATGTCCTTTATGATTATACAGTGGAAGTGAGAAATAGATTTAAGGGTCTAGATCTGATAGAGTGTCGGGTGAACTATGGACAGAGGTTCGTGACATTGTACAGGAGACAGGGATCAAGACCATCCCCATGGAAAAGCAAAAAAGCAAAATGTCTGTCTGGGGAGGCCTTACAAAGAAGAGAAGCAAAAAGCAAAGGAGAAAAGGAAAGACATAAGCATTTGAATGCAGAGTTCCAAAGAATAGCAAGAAGAGATAAGAAAGCCTTCCTCAGCGATCAATGCAAAGAAATAGAGGAAAACGATAGAATGGGAAAGACTAGAGATCTCTTCAAGAAAATTAGAGATACCAAGGGAACATTTCATGCAAAGATGGGCTCGATAAAGGACAGAAATGGTATGGACCTAACAGAAGCAGAAGATATTAAGAAGAGGTGGCAAGAATACACAGAACTGCACAAAAAAGATCTTTACGACCGAGATGGTGTGATCACTCACCTAGAGCCAGACATCCTGGAATGTGAAGTCAAGTGGGCCTTAGCAAGCATCACTACGAACAAAGCTAGTGGAGGTGATGGAATTCCAGTGGAGCTATTTCAAATCCTGAAAGATGATGCTGTGAAAGTGCTGTACTCAATGTGCCAGAAAATTTGGAAAACTAGCGGTGGCCACAGGACTGTAAAAGGTCAGTTTTCATTCCAGTCCCAAAGGCAATGCCAAAGAATGCTCAAACTACTGCACAATTGCACTCATCTCACACGCTAGCAAAGTAATGCTCAAAATTCTCCAAGCCAAGCTTCAGCAATAAGTGAACCGTGAACCTCCAGTTGTTCAAGCTGGATTTAGAAAAGGCAGAGGAACCAGAGATCAAATTGCCAACATCTGCTGGGTCATGGAAAAAGCAAAAGAGTTCCAGAAAAACATCTATTTCTGCTTTATTGACTATGCCAAAGCCTTTGACTGTGTGGATCACAATAAACTGTGGAAAATTCTATAAGAGATGGGAATACCATATCACCTGACCTGCCTCTTGAGAAATTTGTATGCAGGTCAGGAAGCAACAGTTAGAACTGGACATGGAACAACAGACTGGTTCCAAATAGGAAAAGGAGTACGTCAAGGCTGAATATTGTCACCCTGCTTATTTAACTTCTATGCAGAGTACATCATGAGAAACACTGGGCTGGAAGAAGCACAAGCTGGAATTAAGATTGCTTGGAGAAATATCAATAACCTCAGATAAGGAGATGACACCACCCTTATGGCAGAAAGTGAAGAGGAACTCAAAAGCCTCTTGTTGAAAGTGAAAGTGGAGAGTGAAAAAGTTGGCTTAAAGCTCAACATTCAGAAAACTAAGATCATGGCATCTGGTCCCATCACTTCTGGTAGATGGGGAAACAGTGGAAACAGTGTCAGAATTAGCTTTTTGGGCTCCAAAATCACTGCAGATGGTGATTGCAACCATGAAATTAAAAGACGCTTATTCCTTGGAAGGAAAGTTATGACCAACCTAGATAGCATATTGAAAAGCAGAGACATTACTTTGTCAACAAAGGTCTGTCTAGTCAAGGCTATGGTTTTTCCAGTGGTCATGTATGGATGTGAGAGTAGGACTGTGAAGAAAGCTGAGTGCTGAAGAATTGATGCTTTTGAACTGTGGTGTAGGGGAAGACTCTTGAGAGTCCCTTGGACTGCAAGGAGATCCAACCAGTGCATCCTAGAGGAGATCAGTGCTGGGTGTTCTTTGGAAGGAATGATGCTAAGATGAAACTCCAGTACTTTGGCCACCTTATGCAATAGTTGACTCATTGGAAAAGACCCTGATGCTGGGAGGGATTGGGGGCCGGAGGAGAAGGGGACGACAGAGGATGAGATGGCTGGATGGCATTGCCGACTCGATGGATGTGAGTATGAGTGAAATCCAGGAGTCGATGATGGACAGGGGGGCCTGGCGTGCTGCAGTTCATGGCGTCTCAAAGAGTCAGACACGACTGAGCAACTGAACTGAATTGAACTGAATACTCCATTGTGCATATGTATCACAACTTCTTTATCCATTCATCTGTCAATGGACATCTAGGTTGCTTCCTTGTCCTAGCTATTGTAAATAGTGCTTCAATAGCTGAGGTACAGGTGTCTTTTTAAATTATGGTAGATTCACAATTTTGTTGTGAGCGACAACATGCGGAGATTGAAAAGATCCTGATATCTCAACCTACACAGCATACTGAAAAGATGAGACATTACTTTGCCAACAATGTCTATATAGTCAAACCTATGGTTTTTCCAGTAGTCATGTATGGATGTGAGATTTGAACCATGAAGAAAGCTGAGCACTGAAGAATTGACGCTTTTGAACTGTTGTGTTGGAGAAGACTCTCAAGAGTCTCTTGGACAGCAAGGAGATCAAACCAGTCAATCCTGAAGGAAATCAGTCCTGAATATTCATTGGAAGGTTGATGCTGAAATTGAAGCTACAACACTTGGCCACCTGATGTGAAGAACTGATTCATTGGAAAAGACCCTGATGCTGGGAAAGATTGAAGGCAGAAGGAGAAGGGGATGACAGAGGATGAGATGGTTGGATGGCATCACTGACTCAATGGACATCAATTTAAGCAAGTTTTGGGAATTGGTGATGGACAAGGAAGCCTGGCATTCTGCAATCCATGGGATCGCAAAGAGTCGGACACAACTGAGCGAATGAACTGAATTGAACTGAGAACAACAATTTTGTTGTGAACGACAACATGCTGAGATTGTAAAAATCCTGATATCCCAGGCTCCTTTGCCGACGGAAGAAATGTGGGGACACGGACTAACACTCTGGTAAATGAAATGCAAGTAGAAGGTGCTGGATGAAGCTTCTGAAAATGATTGACTTGGCCAGCATGTACTCATTTGCCTTTTGACGTTCTTCCTGGAAGGTGTGTAAAGTGGATGGATTTCTTGCTGTTTCGGCAAAGTATATAAACAAAAATGACAATTTAAGGACAAGAAACAGCTAGAAAGAAGACCCTTGACTCGTCCCAAGATTATGAAGCTAGTACACCAGCCCTAGACTGCACATGGTACATTCTATAGAGCTTCTTTATATGAGAGGGAAGTAAACTCTAGCTTATTAAAAACATTATCTGAGTTTTTTGTGATGTGAAGCTGAACCAATATCTGATATAAATGATGTTCATTAAAAATACAATCCATCACTACATCAGTCTGATTGAGTAAACTCCTAATAATCCAGGTCTTCAAAGGTGTTCTAGGTGATTCTGACACAGGTGATGTTGGTGGTTTAAGGTCTGGAATGTGGGAACCACGGTCCTACCAACCTTTCCCCTTCCCTCTCCTACCTTTTTCACCAAGTGTCACATAAATACAAATGTCCTTTGTCCACAAACACATTTTTAGTAGCACCAAAACTGTATCAGAAAACTATTCTTACCAGGAACAAGAATACAATGGATGGAAAACTGTTATATATGTGATAATAAACAGAAGTATCCACTTTTAAAAAACAATATTTTAGAGGCTGATAGCAGAAAACATAAATCTCTCACTTGTAAGGGGAAAAATTCTGACTTTTGGATAAATCTCCATCTCTTTAATGGAGAAATTGATGCTTAGAAATCATACAAATCATAAATGACAGAATCAGAGTCACATTTTTGTCTCTTTTACTCCAAATACTGAGATCTTTGTGTCTATTATTACATAACATTTTCACTCCTCGGTTTCAAAGTGAAAATTTTCATGGAAACAGTCCTAAATCCTTATTTCTAGTGTCTGATGAATCTACTGTTTCCTATACAGGAATTAGAGAAATACTAAAATCATCTCATGCATCTTAAAGCCCCACCTAGGTCTTGAGGGGGCTGCACATATAACAGATGAGCCCTTCTAATACTGAGAAGTCCTTCTTCATCCCCCAGAGGTGACTTGGTAAAATTAGAACTTGAAGGGTCTTTAGGCTCATCAGTCTAAATCCTTTGTTTAAACTGAGGATACTGAAGGCTGCTACACCAATGATATGCCTAAAGACACAGCCAGTGTGGGCAGAGCTGAATTTGGCATTTTAGCTTCCCATTCTAAATCCCATGCCCTTTACTATAGACACGCTACCAAAAACTCAGGAATTTGAGAGGAGCTCCCTTTCATGTTGCTAGCCATTTGCAGACTCTCCTTTGTGGGAAGACAAAACCACCAACTATGCACACTGTCGTGGCTTCTAAGAGACAGCTCTGGCAGGTTTGCGCTGGGGCTGCGGGTGCCAGCTGAGCACTGTGTGTCTGGAGCACAGAGGTAAGTAGCAGTGTCCTCAGCCTGGGAAGCCGTAATGGACAAGGAGCTGCTTTTGATGGAGTTGTCAAGCGTGAAGTGTAGTCTTCCACTATGTTTCTGTCTCTCATTTGAACGCATTAAAATCAGATGAACAAAGCCTCGTCTTGAATCCTGTCTGTACCACTGTAAGGCAGTTAAAGTAATATTATAACTGCAGTTCATGGTGACATTTTCACCCTCCTGGATGCTCAGGGTCTAAAGATTCTGTTCTCCTTGCTGGCTATTCACCTCTAGGCAGAAACACAAGGAGAGAGGCCAGGAGTCAGTCACTGCATTTTCACTCACTAGTGTTTGCATTTCCTTCCATAATTTGAGGGTACATTTTCCAATTAACAGGCTTTCCTGGTGGCACAGTGGTAAAGAATCTGCCTGCAATCCAGGAGATGTGGTTTTGATCCCTGGGTCAGGAAGATCTCCTGGAGAAGGGAATGGCAACTCACTCCAGGATTCTTGCCTGGAAAATTCCAGGGACTGAGGAACCTGGCGGGTTACAGTCCATTGGGTCGCAAAGAGTTAGACAGAACTGAGCAGCTAACACTTTCACTTTTCACTTTTCCCAATTAAAGAGAAGATTTTGCCCCTCAGTCTTGTGAGCTCTGAACTTTGGTCACCCTCTTCCCATCACCAAGAGCCCCAACTCACTGGCCAGCTGAAGCCACAGAATCACCAAAGACAGGGCCAGAAGCTTCTCCATTCTTCTTCTTCAGGGGGATCATGGAAGACACAACTCTCGCCATGAAATAAAGCCAGGTTCCTCAGTCTAGCTCTCTTTTTTGAGTATACTCATCCAGTCCCTCTGAGTCCCAGAGAGAGTCTCAGGTTTCTTACCCAGCCAATCAAAGGACGCTTAATCTTTTTGCTTTCAATACAAACATGTTGATTTCAAACAAAGTGAGTCTGAGGAGAGAGGCACTGCCCTCTTGTGGGGGCAACATCATCCTGCTAAGAGAACCACCTGAGGAAGGTGAAGTGTGTTAGGGCTGGTTCAGAGGAAATTGCAAAGCTGTTCTATTCTCTGCCTTTATTGAACTCCAGTTCCAGCCTAGAGTGAGAATGGATACAGATACAATTTTATGCACTAAAAACTCAATGAAGAAAGAACACTGATGCCCAGTATTTAAAGAGTACCTCTGAGGAGTACAGTTAGACTTCTTCAGTCACTTCTGATACCCTATCCTTTTTTCCTAATTTGCCTCATGCTGGAATGAGATTGTGTATGAGTCAGGGTTCCTACTTACGAGTAACAGAAACTAACTCTGGCTGAATTAAATAGAAAAGGAATAAGTTAATTAATATTGGGTTTGCCTCAGAATCTCCAATATGATCAGAGAACTGGACTCCAAAGCTACAGAGTCAGTCTACCAAACATTTAAGAAAGAGTTAACACTGATCCTTCTCAAATTACTCTCAAAAGTTGCAGAGATTGCAGAGGAAGGAACATGTCAGTGCAACCTGCTTCATCACTTTGGCTTCATGATCTCGTGATCCGGCCTTGCTAGCAGTGCTGAAAGTCATGTATGAGCTCAAAAACACTGATTTCCCCTTACCAAGTTTGACCTCGTTGATGCTATTGCTCAGTGCCCAATCTGTCAATGACACAGACTAATACTGACTCCCTGATACAGTGTCACTCCCCAGAGAGACTTCCTGGATGCCTGATGACAACTGGATTACATTCAGTTCAGTTCAGTTGCTCAGTCGTGTCGACTCTTTGCAACCCAATGAATCACAGCATGCCAGGCCTCCCTGTCCATCACCAACTCCCGGAGTTCACTCAAACACATGTCCACAGAGTCGGTGATGTCATCCAGCCATCTCATCCTCTGTCATCCCCTTCTCCTCCTGCCCTCAATCCCTCCCAGCATCAGAGTCTTTTCAAATGAGTCAACTCTTCTCATGAGGCAGCCAAAGTATTGGAGTTTCAGCTTTAGCATCATTCCTTCCAATGAACACCCAGGACTGATCTCCTCTAGGATGGACTGGTTGGATCTCCTTGCAGTCCAAGAGACTCTCAAGAGTCTTCTCCAACACCACAGTTCAAAAGCATCAATTCTTCAGCACTCAGCTTTCTTCACAGTCCAACTCTCACATCCATACATGACCACTGGAAAAACCATAGACTTGACTACACAGATCTTTGTTGGCAAAGTAATGTCTCTGCTTTTCAATATGCTATCTAGGTTGGTCATAACTTTCCTTCTAAGGAGTAAGCGTCTTTTAATTTCATGGTTGCAATCACCATCTGCAGTGATTTTGGAGCCCCGAAAAATAAAGTCTGACACTGTTTCCACTGTTTCCCCATCTATTCCCCATGAAGTGAATGGACCAGATGCCATGATCTTAGTTCTCTGAATGTTGAGCTTTAAGCCAACTTTTTCACTCTCCTTTTGCACTTTCCTCAAGAGGATTTTGAGTTCCTCTTCACTTTCTGCCATAAGGGTGGTGTCATCTGCATATCTGAGGTTATTAATACTTCTCCTTGTGGTCTTGATTTCAGCTTGTGCTTCTTCCAGCCCAGTGTTTCTCATGATGTACTTTGCATAGAAGTTAAATAAGCAGGGTGACAATATACAACCTTGACATACTCCTTTCCTATTTGGAAGCAGTCTGTAGTTCCATGTCCAGTTCTAACTGTTGCTTCTTGACCTGCATATAGGTTTCTCAGGAGGCATATCAGGTGATTTGGCATTCCCATCTCTTGAAGAATTTTCCACAGTTTATTTGACAGTGATCCACACAGTTAAAGGCTTTGGCATAGTCAGTAAAGCAGAAATAGATGCTTTTCTGGAACTCTCTTGCTTTTTCCATGATTCAGCAGATGTTGGCAATTTGATCTCTGGTTCCTCTGCCTTTTCTAAAACCAGCTTGAACATCTGGAAGTGCATGGTTCACGTATTGCTGAAGCCTGGCTTGGAGAATTTTCAGCATTACTTTGCTAGCGTGTGAGATGAGTGTAATTGTGTGGCAGTTTGAGCATTCTTTGGTATTGCCTTTCTTTGGGATTGGAATGAAAACTGATGTTTTCCAGTCCTGTGGCCACTGATGAGTTTTCCAAATTTGCTGGAATATTGAGTGCAGCACTTTCACAGCATCATCTTTCAGGATTTGAAATTGTTCAACTGGAATTTCATTACCTCCACTAGCTTTGTTCGTAGTGATGCTTTCTAAGGCCCACTTGACTTCCCATTCCAGGATGTCTGGCTCTAGATCAGTGATCACACCATTGTGATTAGATGTCTCCTATGATGGAGATGGCTGAGATTTGTTCTCATTGGAATAGACACTTATACCTGCATATGGAATTGTCTTCTTTGCTTATTGTACTCTGCCAGCCTCATCCTCATAAACTCACAGAATGCCTAATTTAAGCAAGATATTCCCCACAGCATTTCTTCTGAGGAAGAAACTATTTTCACAACAATAGATTATAGCCATGGGCACACACCCACAGAATTATATATCTTACCACATACCCTATCATCCATAAATGGCTGACCTGATTAAATTTAGAATGGCTTATTGATTCTATGGGCTTCCCAGGTGGCTCAGTGGTAAAAGATCCACTTGCTAATACAGGAGATGCAAGAAACACAGATTTGAGCCCTGGGTCAGTAAGATCTCCTGGGATAGGAAATGGCAACCCACTCCAGTATTCTTGCCTGAAAAATTCCAGGGACAGAGGAGCCTAGTGGACTATAGTTCATGGGGTTACAAAGGGGACTGAATGACTGAGCATTCACACACACACATTGATTCTATAATAGCACTGGTTGAAAAACAGCTCTGAAAAGATGGCATTCTGTCTCATCAGATGCAATGTATGCTTTATAGCAGAGATAAGTAATGGTGTTGTCTCCCCCATAGCCAGAATGCACAATTTCAGAAATCAAGGAGATGGCACTGGGAGTGGATCCTTCACTATTATTTTCAGTAACTCACTAGCAAGACTTTTGCATGTAATATTTGTAACTTTGAGTTGTATTAGTTCTTATTCTCTAAAAGAAATAATGCTTTCACCAGGGAACACTGCAATAGTTTCACTGAACTGGAAGATAAGACTTCCCTGTGGCTATTTGGGCTATATACATCTCACAACCAATGGATAGAAAATGAGGTTACTCTACTGACTAGAGTGATTGATACCAATTACCAAGGAGGAATGGGTTGTTGCTACATATCAAATATAAAAAGGACTATGTCTGGAACCCAGGAGATTTCCTAGGGGAGCCTCTTGGCACTTTCATGCCCAATACTAAAGGTTAATGTTAAATTACAACAACCAATAAAAAGACAAGATATCTGAGTACTCAGATCCTTTGAGAATAAAGAATTGGGTCACACCACTAGGTCAGTAACCCAATTCATGGAGGTTATGGCTGTGAACAGGGAAAATATAATATGTGTAATAAGAAAAAAGGTCGTCTATATCAATTGCAGCATCACCACCAAATAGGGAATCAAAGAATGTAGTAGTTTCCTACATTTTCTTCTTGCTCTTTACTTTCATGTGTTCCTTTGTGTACACTGCCATTTCCTTCTTCCTTCTCCTCACTATACGTATTCTACATACAACTTGAGAGAGATTAACTTTAGAATTTAGTCTGAGTATAACAGAATTTTCAGTGGAATTTCCTCTGAATTTTAGAAGTAATTAATACAGCCAGTGATCTGTAGTGACTGTTGGGACCACAGGTCTCCTCATTTGGGAGAAAGGATGAGAACTTCTTCACTTGTTCAAAGGACAGACTTAGCTTGTGAGATGGAAACAGAGTCATTTCACCCTTTCTTGAAAGTTCAGCTGTGTGTGGAGGAGTGTGTATGAAAGATGTGCCAGTTATCAATTTATTGCCTTTGAACTACAAACTCCCCCTTCATAGATTCAGAGGGTAATTCCGGACTTGGGCCTTGTAAACATGTCTCATTGCCAGCTGGCGCAATGTTAAGCTTTGTTGGTAGAGAGGATGGAAAGGACCCGGCAGGAAGAGGCAGCTTCTCTTCCGGGTCCCGGCATGTGCTCCGCACTTCTTGTTGCTGGGTGCTTGGCCATCCTGTGGGGCACCCGAGATGCTCACGTCCAGCAACGTTTAGTGACAGTCCCCGGGTGCTTTCTTGGCAAGTTTCACAGGCACCTGAGCAAGTTCAGCCATGCTCCTTTGCCAGCTTCCTACAAACTGTGCTAGAACCCTGGGAGCTGTTCTTCTGCTTGTTAGTCTTGTTTTCTGGCACCTCGGCAAACTTCCCCATCCAGCAGGCTACAGTCACACACTCCCCAGTGAAGCCTGAGTCATCACTCAGGAGAAGAGAGTACATATTATAATGTGTCACTTTCTGTGAAACTCTGGCTTAGTCTTAAAGATAACAATGTCTCCCTACAGATGCTATTCTTATGTTCTTTAGAGTTCTTTCTAGAGTTCTTTAGAGTTCATTAGTAAATAATGCTCTGCTATTTGTTAATAATTCTTTATGTTAAACTTTCCTTTTTCAACTTGCCACGATTTTTCTCCTGATGGCCCCTATTTGGATAGTATGAGTCCATCAAGTGCATGAGAAGAAAGGCATTAGCTGCAGAAAGATCACAATCACATGTCAGGAAGCACCATTCTACTTGTAAGGAATTGCAGCATGTGGTGATGATACGCGTGGGTGTGGATGAGGTGGCAGCAGAGTCGGAGAAATGGGACTGTATCCCTTAAACCTGGGGAGCCCATCTGGGCCAAGAAGAGAATTTTCATACTGTTACATAGGTTTATTTCAGAAGTATTTTTCCAGGTACTAATATCTAAAATAAATATACTTACTATTTAAAATTAACATATACAGAGTAGGTAATGAGAATTCCCTTTAAAAACAATTCTACAGCTATTTGACAACTGATGACAACTCTGTATCTGAGAGGTAAATTCAGAGTCAGTCTCTAGAGAGACAATGCCCCACAGTGGTCAAATAAGGAACATGGAAATGCTTTCTGTAAGGGGTTTGTGCTGTGCTTCTCTTGTAAAGCCAGCTACTGTGTTACCCAGAGCACAGTAATACACAGCTGAGTCTTCTTCCTGAGCCGAGGGTTTTTTCAGATGGAAGGATGCCTCAGTCTGGCTGAGCTCAGCAGTGAAACCCTGGATGCTCTCTCTTGAGGTGTGTTTCAGGAGTAACTGGAGGTGCTGTCTGGGGTACTGGACATACCAGAAGAGCACAGGACTCCCAGAATATGAATAGTTGCACTTCACCTGCACTGGGGCCCCTTCAGACACATAGGTGTGGCTCTCAGGCTGAGTCACTGTCTGGGCTCTTGTTCCTCCTGTAACACAAATTTTGGGTCAGGGATTGACTTGCAAACAGAGCAAAATATTTTGTTAAGCCAATTCTGAATCAGAAGACCATAGTAAGATAAAATAAAAAGAGACTTACTCACCAAGTGTGAATATCACCACAAGCACTGAGATGAGGGTGCGCTTCATGTCTGAGCTCTGAGGAAGCAGGAGGCTCCTTTCTGCAGGTTTTTCCTGGAAACAATTCAGCCACATGGACACCCTGACAGAGCCGTGAGTGATTTACAGGGCATGCAAAGTAAAAGCTCTTCCTCAAAGGGCTGGTGGCTTTCTGGCTTTCTGGCTTTCTATCAAGTTCAAGTTGTGTAGCTTCTCCCTCTAGAGGCCAAATATGATACTGCAGGTAATCTCAGGCTTCAGGAAGACCAATTCTGAAACAAAATGGAGAGGAATTTCCTCCAGTTAGTAAAACAAAGTGTAATGCTATGTTAAGTAAAGAAGCTTGTTACCAGAAAGATCCAGACATCAATGGAACATAATAGAAAGTCCAAACATACAAGTTACTTATGAAAATTTAGTTATTAAAAAATAGGAAAAAGATGGCATATTCAATAAAACATGCCCTCAAAAATGGAGAGTCGTCTAGAGATTAACAAATAAATTTGGACCCCTACCTTAGCATCTGTTATTAAATAAATTCTGCTGCTGCTAAGTCACTTCAGTCGTGTCCGACTCTGTGCAACCCCATAGACGGCAGCCCACCAGGCTCCCCCGTCTCTGGGATTCTTCAGGCAAGAACACTGGAGTGGGTTGCCATTTCCCTTTCCAATGCATGAAAGTGAAAAATGAAAGTGAAGTCGCTCAGTCGTGTCCGACTCCTAGCGACCCCATGGACTGCAGCCTACCAGGCTCCTCTGTTCATGGGATTTTCCAGGCAAGAGTACTGGAGTGGGGTGCCATTGCCTTCTCCGAAATAAATTCTAAATATAGATAATTAATATTTTTAAATAGTAGTTTTTTTTAATAAGTTTAAGATGGTCATGAATTTTCTAAGCATGAAAGTCAGAAAGAGTATAGGAAAATATTAGCAGATTAGACTTCACAGAAATTTAAGCTTCCGTATAGGTTTGTTAGTGAAATGCTTAAACATTACCATACCAAGTTATTTTCCATTCATCATCATTGATTCTGACCTTCCTCACACCAGGAATGGGCCTTTAGAATTTTAGATCTACAGTCTATTTTTAAATAGTTCATTAACAAAGTAACAATCATTTGAACTAAAAAGAAGGCAATTGTAATAATTGCCTAAAACTAATACAATATTGTAAAGTTTAAAAATAAAATAAAATTTTAAAAAGGAGAAGGCAATTAATTGTAGAAAGAGGGTACATTTAAAATGTTCCTGATCCCCTGTGTTTAGCCAAGGAGCTTTCTGTTGAAGCCAGCCAATGCTGTGCCAACAGAGCTCAAGTGAGTTATTCCATTGGGGCTCATAATAAATCTAGGGTCAATAGCAAGGAACTCCAGGATAAGGAGCAGAAAACTACAGGTTGTGAAGAAAGCTTTGCATGCAGAGATCAGTGGACCTCTAAGGAAGCTAGTTCTTTTGAGAAAGTCTTTTCTCTAGCCCCCAAATAGCTGAGAAGAAAGTAGCAGGTTGAGTGCCATCTGTCCTAAATGGAGAGGAGTACAACGAGATTGGAGAGCAAAGACATGTTTTTCTAGTTTTTCAGCAAGGTACTGGCATTGCTGCTGAGACCAGTGCCCTACTGCCTAAGACACTGCTGATCACAGGTACAGAAATATCTAGGCTTTTCACTCTCACAGCATTGCCTCCACTTAAAGTGCCCCAGCAATCAGACACGCCAGAAAGGAGTAAAGAAAGGGAAAGGATACTTCAGAGAAAAATAAGGGCTTCATGTGGGGAAAACAAAGTCTGAAAAAATGATCAGGGTCAGTGACCCAATTTCCCTAGCCAAGAATCAGTACACAAAGTTTTCAATGATTGAGAATTCATTTACAAGGAAGCTCTCACAAAGAAGGAATATCTTACTGAATGCTTTGCTTATTTATTGAATCCTCTTGAGGGAATAAATAAAATTAGGAGAATTATGTAAACCTCAGACATAATTATCATGAAAAAATACAGTGTCTCCAACAAGATTTTGACTGATGGAAGAGAAGCAGGACATGTACATGATGGCAATTCCACCTCCCTTCTGCTCCTCTCCAGCACTTTCCCCACTCACCTTGCAAGTGCATCACACTGATTCTGCTCTGTAACTATGAAGTAGGGGCCACAATTCAAGTAGCTGTCTCCTATTTCTTTCTCCCCAGTCTCTCTTTTCTGTGCACTACTTCTCTTCTGTTTCATCTTCTCATCTCCTTTCTTCTTCTTCTTATTTTTTTTTTTTTGTCTCTGAGAGAAATGGAGGTGTAATAGAAGGTAGAAATCATTGGAATAATTGTGAAATGACTGTAAGGCTCATATTTTAGAATTTTTAGTCATGAGTATCAAAACTCTAGATAGGTAATGCATGTGATTTCTTCTTGAACTTTTTTTAGTTTCACCATGGCCCTAATCTGATGCTCAATTCTGCTGGGGAATCATCTCTTTACACCATTCAAAGCAACAGATCTTCCTCACAGATGAGTATATGGAGATGCCCCAGTTCCCCATATGACTAGTTCAGATGTTTTCCTAACTGCCAGAAACCCTAATTTAAATGCTCACCAAGATTCTTCTCAAACGTTGAGAAAAAAATTTGTCATTTGGAGTAGCTTAGAGTGCCCTTTGGAGAAGGCAATGGCACCCCACTCCAGCACTCTTGTCTGGAGAATCCCATGGACAGAGGAGCCTGGTAAGCTGCAGTCCATGGGGTCGCTGGGAGTCCGATACGACTGAGCGACTTCACTTTCACTTTTCACTTTCATGCATTGGAGAAGGAAATGGCAACCCACTCCAGTGTTCTTGCCTGGAGAATCCCAGGGATGGTGGAAACTGATGGGCTGCCATCTATGGGGTCGCACAAAGTCGGACATGACTGAAGCGACTTAGCAGCAGCAGAGTGCCCCTAGTGGTCTAAAATTGTTGGGTCAACTAGCTCATCAGCAGCCACTAGCCCTCCATTCTCTCCTGAGGACCATCTACAAATTATCAGGAACAAAAGACCTGTCAGCTTGGGTGGGGATTTTTTAAGTAAACTTATTCCTTCTTCAAAATGTCAGTTAATGGAAACTACTATCTTAAACTATTTTGTCAAATTTCATCTTCAAAGTTGAATGAAATTTTTCCAATCTATTTCAAAATAAGTCCACAACAAATTATCAAAGTTTTTCTATGAGTGAGATCTTTTTCTAAGTCTTTAAAACTTAAAAACTGAATTCAGCTCTGTCTATTTACAAGACGTTGCAGTATAATAGGAAAGACAAGGACACGTGTGTATGTGTGTGTATTCATATACAAAGTGGCACATGAGATAGTACAAAATCAATCTAGAAATAAGGAGACATTTCTTATAACAGAGAACAGTCAGACAAAAAATTAATGAGAACAAAATTGCTTTGTCCTTTTCCTGGAAATGATAGAAAGGAATGTTATCAGAGGTTATGTAGAGATATTGGGTTGGGGGTAGACTAAAGACTAGAGACACTTTCTAGATGAAAATAAGAGTAGGAGATGGACAGATCGGTGGAAGTAATTTGGGAGATATGAGGTAAAGTGTTCTATTCTATTATGCATTTCAAAATTTTAAAGGACATATAAATATATTATTAACCTATCTCTCCTTTCTATATGTAATAGTATACAGTTTGCAACTTGAGTTATGGAACTCAGTTATACATCCTGATGACCTATTGATGCTAACACCCTGCTTCATAATAATTAAGTCCCCTTTATACGAACCTTCAAGTTTCAAACTTTCAAAGATGCAAACATGCATTCTCATGTCCAGTCACTTAAGTCAGTTCACATATCTGGTGTAATTTTCAAGGTACTGTAATTTTATTTTGTTTTCTTTATTTTTGTGTGAAAAATAAAGAAAAATGAATGAATGTGAAAGAATAAGCTAGGTGGCTACCTGGAGGAAAAGCACTCAAGGTACAGGAAGAAGAGCTACAGAGACCCCAGGGCAGGAAAGCAATTGCCATGTCAAAGCAATATCAAATGTGGTGAAGGCGGAGAGAGTAAGGAGGAGACAGTGACTTATGTCAGAGAGGGGGCAGGGAAACCAGATGGAAGAGTCTTACAGGTTGTAGTAAGAATCTGCTTTTCATCTCAGTGAGATGAAAAACCACTGGAGAGTTGTGAGCACGGAAGCCACATGATCTGAGTCATGTTCTCAAAAGCTCACTCCACTGGGTGGAGACCAGACTGAAGAGGGGCAAGAAGGAAAGAAGAGAGATCAGGTAGGGTTATTATTGCCACCCCCAGGCAAGAGATGAGAGTGGCTTGGATCAGGTAAGAGCAGAGTTGGAAGTGAAAAGTGATGAATTTTGGGCCTGCTCTGAAGAAAGAGCTAATTGACTTTCCTAACAGATCAAATGGAGATATGAGAAAAATTTAGGAGATAAGGGCAACTTCAAGGTTTCTGACCAGGTGATTAGAGAATTTCATAGACAGAGCTGCCTTTTGCCTAAATGAGGATGAATTCACAAAAAGCAGCTGGGAGGTATGGAGGGTGAAGTAGCTGGAGTGGTGGAAATCAGGAGATCACCTAGAGATATACCAAGAAGATGCCCCAATGGGGATGTCAGATAGATCATTTAATATACAAGTTCAGAAATCAGAGGAGCCAGGTGGGTTTCAGATATAAATGCTGATATTTAAATAGTTTTTAAATCCAAGAGACTGGATACAATTAGTTGGAAATAAATTGTTGGTAGAAAGTAAAGAGTTCTAAGAATAAATTCTTGAGGCATTCCAATGTTTAGAGATCAGGGGGATGAAAGAAAAACCATCAAAGGAGACTCAGAAGGAGCAACTGATAACAGGAAGAGAACCAAGAAAGTGCTCGGTCTCTAAATCTAAATAAAGAATTTCAAGAAGGGAGCATTCTATAATCTCAAATGTCATCATTATTTGCTATGAAATTCATATGTTGAAACTCTAATCCCCCAATGTCATTGCATTTGAAGGTGGGGGTCTTTGAAAGGCAATTAGGGTGGACCCCTCGCTGTGGGATTTGTGCCTTTATAAGAGATGCAAGACAGGCTGCTTCTCTCTCTACTCTCCATTTGAAGCTACAATGAGAAGTGAGCAGTCTGTAAACCAGAGAAGGGATCTCACCAGAAACTCACCATGCTGGCACCCTGACCTCAGACGTCCACTCTCCAGAATGATGAGAAACAAATAAATCCATGTTGTTTATAATCCACCTGGTCTATTGTACTTTGGTCCAAACAAAGACACTGCTTTAAGTAGTTAAAAATACTAGCTGGAACAATAAATGCATGTAAAGACAAATATAAATAGGCAAATTTTCCTATTAAGTTACAGAGACAATCTGAATAATATTCAAATCTTCTGTAGGAGACATAAAAATAATGCAATGAAGTGACAGAAATGTTAAAAGTCTGTGATTGGGCTCCCTGCTGGACTCAGGTGGTTCAGCGAGCATCACATTCACAAAAGGAAGGATGAATATGAGTGTCATAGCAGATATGGGATGGGGAGAGATTATTCCTTTGTTTGGTGCTAAAGGGGAAAGAGTAAATTAGATCAGGGACTTATACTTAACATCAGAATGGAACATGTAATGTTAATTTTTTTAATCAGTGCATATTAATAAAAAACTACAATTTTCTTTGTCAGTCATAAAGTCTAAATATGACTCGGTCTCAGGTGAACAACTTTGATACTTGTTAAAGCCATTAAAAAAAAAAAATGACTTGGGCACCACATGTTTATATTCACAAAGGGAAAGTCCCATTCCAATTGTCAATGGTCAGAACAGACAGGTATACGGTGCCAAATTAAGGGGACCTCACACTAAGGAGAATGTCAACAGAGGAGTATCTGCAGAGAAACCTGAGCTATGTTCTAACAGTAAAGAAAATATAGCACACGTATAAATGACTCTGGAAAGAATTGTGAGAAAAAGGAGAGCACACTTATATAAACTCAATAAAGCAGGAAGGAGTGAAGCCAGGAGAGCAGGAATGAGAAGAACTTCTGTAGGTACAGAGGACACAGCGGTGAACTGACACAGACACTCAACACAGCAAAGCAATTAGCATCCCATGCAGGTAGGAGAGAGGGTCTGTCATTCAAGGAGCACTCCTTCTGTGGTCTAATAATAAGATGCAACTCTAAAGGGGAAAGACTTCCCTACCCAACTTATTTTAGCATAGAGAACACTAAAACCTAATGTTGAAAAAATTAAGCAGAGAAATCTCCGCTGAAATGAAAGTCTGGTCAGCTAGGGTCCTCTTGACAAGGCTAAAACAACTTCCTTCTTTCTGAGCAATCCGTTGACTTGTACCAGGTTGAAATCAGTTCTCCCTTGTGTTTCTATTTACTTCTTGATCCTGTTGATAGATTTTCTTTCACATGTAAGACCAAATCATATGGTCAGTTTGAAAGTTTATATGAAAATTAAAAAATGGGACCTAATTAAAATTAAAAGCTTTTGCACAACAAAGGATACTATAAGCAAGGTGGAAAGATAGCCTTAAGAATGGGAGAAAATAATAGCAAATGAAGCAACTGAGAAAGAATTAATCTCAAAAATATACAAGCAACTCCTGCAGCTCAATACCAGAAAAATAAATGACCCAATCAAAAAAATGGGCCAAAGAACTAAATAGACATTTCTCCAAAGAAGACAACACATGAAAAGATGCTCAACATCACTCATTATCAGAGAAATGCAAATCAAAACCACAATGAGGTACCATTTCACACCAGTCAGAATGGCTGCTATCCAAAAGTCTATAAACAATAAATGCTGGAGAGGGTGTGGAGAAAGGGGAACCCTCTTACACTGTTGGTGGGAATGCAAACTAGTACAGCCACTATGGAGAACAGTGTGGAGATTCCTTAAAAAACTGGAAAGAGAACTGCCATATGACCCAACAATCCAACTGCTGGGCATACACACCGAGGAAACCAGAATTGAAAGAGACACGTGTACCCCAGTGTTCATTGCAGCACTGTTTACAATAGCCAGGACATGGAAGCAACCTAGATGTCCATCAGCAGATGAATGGATAAGAAAGCTGTGGTACATATGCACAATGGAATATTACTCAGCCACTAAAAAGAATACATCTGAATCAATTCTAATGAGGTGGATGAAACTGGAGCCTATTATACAGAGTGAAGTAAGCCAGAAAGGAAAACACCAATACAGTATACTAACACATATATACGGAACTTAGAAAGATGATAATGATAACCCTGTATGCGAGACAGCAAAAGAGACACAGATGTATAGAACAGTCTTTTGGACTCTGTGGGAGAGGGTGAGGGTGGGATGATTTGGGAGAACGGCACTGAAACTTGTATATTATCATATGTGAAATGAATTGCCAGTCCAGGTTCGATGCATGATACAAAGTGCTCAGGGCTGGTGCACTGGGATGACCTAGAGGGATGGGATGGGGAGGGAGGTAGGAGGGGGGTTCAGGATGGGGAACACGTGTACACCTGTGGCAGATTCATGTCAATGTATGACAAAACCAATAAAATATTTTAATTAACCTCCAATTAAAATAAATACATTTATATTAAAAAAAGAAATTTTATATGATTCAAAATATCTGATCAAACATATGTACTCTCCTCCTTTCTCACCAAACTTCCCACTGGGATAAAATTTACAAGTATAAAAAGGATGATACTAAATCCATAATGTGAAAAAAATAAAAAGATGAAATATAGCAACAGTTCCCATAAGACAAAAAGTAGATGCAAGCATTCTGATGGGTGAGACAGAGAGGGAGAAAGCACAGAATGAGCTATGAGATTTTATTGGACATGCAAGTGAAGGAAACTTACACCTTAGGTACCTGTAGAGATTCTGGACTGAGAAAGGATAAGTGTGATGGAGGGCAGGAGGAACAGCACATGGGGACGAACTGGAGGTCACTGTGTGGAATAGTTACACTAGTCTCCCTGCTGCTGGACTTACATGTGAGAGGCATAGCAGGCTGTCCTGTATGTGGGCACCTGATGTTCACTAAAGTTGAAATAAAACACCTGGAGTGCTGTTTTTTCCTGTGAGTACTTAACAGAGCTAAGTGAAGTGCAGTCGCTCAGTCATGTCCAACTCCTTGCAACCCCATGGACTGTAGCCTACCAGGCTCCTCTGTCCATGGGATTTTCCAGGCAATAGTACTGGAGTGGATTGCCATTCCCTTCTCCAGGGGATCTTCCCTACCCAGGGATCAAACCCAGGTCTCCTGCATTATAGACAGATGCTTTACCGTCTGAGCTACCAGGGAAGTAACAGAGCTAAGCCACCTTTAAACTGATATTAGGTGGAAAGCAGAGGAAGAAACAAGTTAATAGGCAGTTTCCTGCTCATTCATCCTAAAAAGAAGCCTGCCAAGTAACATGGTAAATCCACATGGCCAGACTACTGGCCAAGAATCCCATTCATGAAGAAACAGGGATTTGTGGAGAACAGGGACACAATGACATAAGAAGTCCATCCCACTACCAAGTTCTTCATTCTTAAATATAAACCAAGAACAAAGTAACACTAGTCATTAATAAGTACAGATGGTATCTCTTTCCATACCTTGAAGCACCAAGTCATCAATTGTGAATATGACAGTCATTATACCTGGAACCAAAGTTGTGGCAGAATGTCATGCTTTATGGTCTCGTATGGAAATGCATATTTGGAGAATGACCAAAGGATCTAAGAGAATAGAGGAGGAGCCAAGATGGCGGAGGAGTAGGACGGGGAGAACACTTTCTCCCCCACAAATTCATCAAAAGAGCATTTAAACGTCGAGTAAATTCCACAAAACAACTTCTGAATGCCGGCAGAGGACATCAGGCACCCAGAAAAGCAACCCAACTCTTCAAAAGGAGAGAGAAGAAATACAGCTCCACCCACCAGAACACCGACACAAGCTTCCCTAACCAGGAAACCTTGACAAGCCACCTGTACAAACCCACACACAGTGAGGAAACGCCACAATAAAGAGAACTCCACAAACTGCCAGAATACAGAAAGGACACCCCAAACTCAGCAATTTAAACAAGATGAAGAGACAGAGGAATACTCAGCAGATAAAGGAACAGGATAAATGCCCACCAAACCAAACAAAAGAGGAAGAG
This sequence comes from Bos taurus, assembly GCF_002263795.3. Classification (NCBI taxonomy): domain Eukaryota; kingdom Metazoa; phylum Chordata; class Mammalia; order Artiodactyla; family Bovidae; genus Bos; species Bos taurus. The sequence continues at coordinate 25,070,067 of NC_037337.1, forward strand.
ATAGGGAATCTACCTGATAAAGAATTCCGAATAATGATAGTGAAATTGATCCAAAATCTTGAAACTAAAATGGAATCACAGATAAATAGCCTGGAGACAAGGATTGAGAAGATGCAAGAAAGGCTTAACAAGGACCTAGAAGAAATAAAAAAGAGTCAATATATAATGAATAATGCAATAAGTGAAATTAAAAACACTCTGGAGGCAACAAATAGTAGAATAACAGAGGCAGAAGACAGGATTAGTGAATTAGAAGATAGAATGGTAGAAATAAATGAATCAGAGAGGATAAAAGAAAAACGAATTAAAAGAAATGAGGACAATCTCAGAGACCTCCAGGACAATATTAAACGCTACAACATTCGAATCATAGGGGTTCCAGAAGAAGAAGACAAAAAGAAAGACCATGAGAAAATACTTGAGGAGATAATAGTGGAAAACTTCCCTAAAATGGGGAAGGAAATAATCACCCAAGTCCAAGAAACCCAGAGAGTACCAAACAGGATAAACCCAAGGCGAAACACACCAAGACACATATTAATCAAATTAACAAAGATCAAACACAAAGAACAAATATTAAAAGCAGCAAGGGAAAAACAACAAATAACACACAAGGGAATTCCCATAAGGATAACAGCTGATCTTTCAATAGAAACTCTTCAAGCCAGGAGGGAATGGCAAGACATACTTAGAATGATGAAAGAAAATAACCTACAGCCCAGATTATTGTACCCAGCAAGGATCTCATTCAAGTATGAAGGAGAAATCAAAAGCTTTTCAGACAAGCAAAAGCTGAGAGAATTCTGCACCACCAAACCAGCTCTCCAACAAATACTAAAGGATATTCTCTAGACAGGAAACACAAAAACGGTGTATGAACTCGAACCCAAAACAATAAAGTAAATGGCAACGGGAACATACTTATCAGTAATTACCTTAAATGTAAATGGGTTGAATGCCCCAACCAAAAGACAAAGACTGGCTGAATGGATACAAAAACAAGACCCCTACATATGTTGTCTACAAGAGACCCACCTCAAAACAGGGGACACATACAGACTGAAAGTGAAGGGCTGGAAAAAGATTTTCCATGCAAATAGGGACCAAAAGAAAGCAGGAGTAGCAATACTCATATCAGATAAAATAGACTTTAAAACAAAGGCTGTGAAAAGAGACAAAGAAGGTCACTACATAATGATCAAAGGATCAATCCAAGAAGAAGATATAACAATTATAAATATATATGCACCCAACACGGGAGCACCACAGTACGTAAGACAAATGCTAACAAGTATGAAAGGAGAAATTAACAATAACACAATAATAGTGGGAGACTTTAATACCCCACTTACACCTATGGATAGATCAACTAAACAGAAAATTAACAAGGAAACACAAACTTTAAACGATACAATAGACCAGTTAGACCTAATTGATATCTATAGGTCATTTCATCCCAAAACAATGAATTTCACCTTTTTCTCAAGCGCACATGGAACCTTCTCCAGGATAGATCACATCCTGGGCCATAAAGCTAGCCTTGGTAAATTCAAAAAAATAGAAATCATTCCAAGCATCTTTTCTGACCACAATGCAGTAAGATTAGATCTCAATTACAGGAGAAAAACTATTAAAAATTCCAACATGTGGAGGCTGAACAACACGCTGCTGAATAACCAACAAATCACAGAAGAAATCAAAAAAGAAATCAAAATTTGCATAGAAATGAATGAAAATGAAAACACAACAACCCAAAACCTGTGGGACACGGTAAAAGCAGTCCTAAGGGGAAAGTTCATAGCAATACAGGCACACCTCAAGAAACAAGAAAAAAGTCAAATAAATAACCTAACTCTACACCTAAAGCAACTAGAAAAGGAAGAAATGAAGAACCCCAGGGTTAGTAGAAGGAAAGAAATCTTAAAAATTAGAGCAGAAATAAATGCAAAAGAAACAAAAGAGACCACAGCAAAAATCAACAAAACCAAAAGCTGGTTCTTTGAAAGGATAAATAAAATTGACAAACCATTAGCCAGACTCATCAAGAAACAAAGGGAGAAAAATCAAATCAACAAAATTAGAAACGAAAATGGAGAGATCACAACAGACAACACAGAAATACAAAGGATCATAAGAGACTACTATCAACAATTATATGCCAAGAAAATGGACAACGTGGAAGAAATGGACAAATTCTTAGAAAAGTACAACTTTCCAAAACTGGACCAGGAAGAAATAGAAAATCTTAACAGACCCATCACAAGCATGGAAATTGAAACTGTAATCAAAAATCTTCCAGCAAACAAAAGCCCCGGCCCAGACGGCTTCACAGCTGAATTCTACCAAAAATTTAGAGAAGAGCTAACACCTATCCTGCTCAAACTCTTCCAGAAAATTGCAGAGGAAGGTAAACTTCCAAACTCATTCTATGAGGCCACCATCACCCTAATACCAAAACCTGACAAAGATTCCACAAAAAAAGAAAACTACAGGCCAATATCACTGATGAACATAGATGCAAAAATCCTTAACAAAATTCTAGCAATCAGAATCCAACAACACATTAAAAAGATCATACACCATGACCAAGTGGGCTTTATCCCAGGGATGCAAGGATTCTTCAATATCCGCAAATCAATCAATGTAATACACCACATTAACAAATTGAAAAATAAAAACCATATGATTATCTCAATAGATGCAGAGAAAGCCTTTGACAAAATTCAACATCCATTTATGATAAAAACTCTCCAGAAAGCAGGAATAGAAGGAACATACCTCAACATAATAAAAGCTATATATGACAAACCCACAGCAAACATTATCCTCAATGGTGAAAAATGGAAAGCATTTCCTCTAAAGTCAGGAACAAGACAAGGGTGCCCACTTTCACCATTACTATTCAACATAGTTTTGGAAGTTTTGGCCACAGCAATCAGAGCAGAAAAAGAAATAAAAGGAATCCAAATTGGAAAAGAAGAAGTAAAACTCTCACTATTTGCAGATGACATGATCCTCTACATAGAAAACCCTAAAGAGTCCACCAGAAAATTACTAGAAATAATCAATGACTACAGTAAAGTTGCAGGATATAAAATCAACACACAGAAATCCCTTGCATTCCTATACACTAATAATGAGAAAACAGAAAGAGAAATTAAGGAAACAATTCCATTCACCATTGCAACGGAAAGAATAAAATACTTAGGAATATATCTACCTAAAGAAACTAAAGACCTATATATAGAAAACTATAAAACACTGGTGAAAGAAATCAAAGAGGACACTAATAGATGGAGAAATATACCATGTTCATGGATTGGAAGAATCAATATAGTGAAAATGAGTATACTACCCAAAGCAATTTATAGATTCAACGCAATCCCTATCAAGCTACCAACAGTATTCTTCACAGAGCTAGAACAAATAATTTCACAATTTGTATGGAAATACAAAAAACCTCGAATAGCCAAAGCGATCTTGAGAAAGAAGAATGGAACTGGAGGAATCAACCTACCTGACTTCAGGCTCTACTACAAAGCCACAGTCATCAAGACAGTATGGTACTGGCACAAAGACAGAAATATTGATCAATGGAATAAAATAGAAAGCCCAGAGATAAATCCACGCACATATGGACACCTTATCTTCGACAAAGGAGGCAAGAATATACAATGGATTAAAGAAAATCTCTTTAACAAGTGGTGCTGGGAAATCTGGTCAACCACTTGTAAAAGAATGAAACTGGACCACTTTCTAACACCATACACAAAAATAAACTCAAAATGGATTAAAGATCTAAACGTAAGACCAGAAACTATAAAACTCCTAGAGGAGAACATAGGCAAAACACTCTCCGACATACATCACAGCAGGATCCTCTATGACCCACCTCCCAGAATATTGGAAATAAAAGCAAAAATAAACAAATGGGACCTAATTAACCTTAAAAGCTTCTGCACATCAAAGGAAACTATTAGCAAGGTGAAAAGACAGCCTTCAGAATGGGAGAAAATAATAGCAAATGAAGCAACCGACAAACAACTAATCTCAAAAATATACAAGCAACTCCTACAGCTCAACTCCAGAAAAATAAACGACCCAATCAAAAAATGGGCCAAAGAACTAAATAGACATTTCTCCAAAAAAGACATACAGATGGCTAACAAGCACATGAAAAGATGCTCAACATCACTCATTATCAGAGAAATGCAAATCAAAACCACTATGAGGTACCATTTCACACCAGTCAGAATGGCTGCGATCCAAAAGTCTACAAATAATAAATGCTGGAGAGGGTGTGGAGAAAAGGGAACCCTCTTACACTGTTGGTGGGAATGCAAACTAGTACAGCCACTATGGAGAACAGTGTGGAGATTCCTTAAAAAACTGGAAATAGAACTGCCTTATGATCCAGCAATCCCACTGCTGGGCATACACACCGAGGAAACCAGAAGGGAAAGAGACACGTGTACCCCAATGTTCATCGCAGCACTGTTTATAATAGCCAAGACATGGAAGCAACCTAGATGTCCATCAGCAGATGAATGGATAAGAAAGCTGTGGTACATATACACAATGGAGTATTACTCAGCCATTAAAAAGAATACATTTGAATCAGTTCTAATGAGGTGGATGAAACTGGAGCCTATTATACAGAGTAAAGTAAGCCAGAAGGAAAAACATAAATACAGTATACTAACGCATATATATGGAATTTAGAAAGATGGTAACAATAACCCGGTGTACGAGACAGCAAAAGAGACACTCATGTATAGAACAGTCTTATGGACTCTGTGGGAGAGGGAGAGGGTGGGAAGATTTGGGAGAATGGCATTGAAACATGTAAAATATCATGTAGGAAACGAGTTGCCAGTCCAGGTTCGATGCATGATGCTGGATGCTTGGGGCTGGTGCACTGGGACGGCCCAGAGGGATGGTATGGGGAGGGAGGAGGGAGGAGGGTTTGGGATGGGGAACACATGTATACCTGTGGCGGATTCATTTTGATATTTGGCAAAACTAATACAATTATGTAAAGTTTAAAAATAAAATTAGAGGAAAAAAAAAAAAAGAAAGAAAAAAAAATGTAAAAAAGGATCTAAGAGAATAATATAATGTTTCCTTGGTCACTACTCTCAAAAAATCTGGAGTCTTTGCTTTGAATAATAATTCTTTATATTTTTAAAAATTTTTCTCTCTTAAGTTCTTTATCATACATTATTTTAATTTTTCCAGATTGTTAAGAAATAGAAAGGGCTTCCTGGTGGCTCAGATGGTAAAGAATCCACCTGCAATTTGGGAGACTTGGGTTCAATCCCAGGAATTTAGGAGAACTTGGGAAGATCCCCTGGAGAATGGGAATGGTTACCCACTCCAGTACTCTGACCTGGAGAATTCCATGGACAGAGGAGCCTGGCAGGCTACAGTTCATGGGGTCGCAAAGAGTTGGACATAACTGAGCTAACACTTTGACTTTTCGCTTTTCCCAATTAACAAGAAGATTTTGGCCTGGAGAATTTTATGGACTGTATAGTCCATGAGGTCGCAAAGAGTTGGACATGACTGAGTGACTCACTTTCACTTTCAAGAAATAGAGAAAGAAATTAACTTTAAAAATAAAATAATTTTCAAGTCTACCATTTATTGAATGCACTCACATGACAAGAGAGTTCCATGCTAGTAGTGAGAGAGTCAGTTCCTAGGCAGGTTGATAGGGAGTCTAGGGGTCCCTAAGGAGAGAGGGGTCTGGAATTCTCAAGGAGGAAGGAAGGACAAACTTTTTTCTTTCTCCACATTCCTTAGGATTATATAATAATGTATCCTGCCTAAGGACAGTCTTAGGATTAAACCTTGTTATCTTAAAATGTTAATTATGGGAGTAGACCTGGTCTTTACAAGGATGTTTCTTGCCTGAGGACAGTGTTATCTTAAAATGTAAAGTATGGGAGTAGGTCTGATGAGGTCTTTACAACCTCCAGACATTCTTTGGATTATATAACCTCATTGTTAACACTAGCAAGCGGGTACTCTTTCTGCCCCCTTCTGATGTCTATGTCAGAAGCTTTCTCTTTCTCCTTTATACTTTAATAAAACTTCATTACACAAAAGCTCTGAGCGATCAAGCCTCGTCTCTGGCCCCAGATTGAATTCTTCTCCTCCGGGGGCCAAGAATCCTGGTGTATTCGCATGATTCAACAACAACCTTTCAGTAGTAGACACTGCTGGTGCTCAACCTAGACCCCCTTTTCCAGGCCAGTGGACCCAATTCCAAGCTGCTGCAAATGTTGGCTATGTTTGGCTCATAGCTGCCCTCTTTCCCAGAAAACTGATCTACACCAATAAACATCACCATTCTCCAGTAAAATATACCCATGCTCCAATGAATACCTTATTCTAAGATCAGCTGTATGGCCCCTTGACTCAAGGTGGGAGGGATCAATTCTGTGGGGCATTTCATGCTCCAGAGACCCCCATGAAGTCAGGCTGGATCAAGAGCTCAGCTCAGCCACATTCATTTTTACCCTCTTACCTTCTCCACTTAACTTGCTTTTCTCAAAATAAGATGGGAGTCAGAAATCCCAACTTTGGCTTTGTTAAGGAAGTCAACCTAAGACAATATGCTACCTCACTTAATCCTAAACCTATCCTGAAATATATATGAGTATAGCCTGAAATCAAGTCACTTATTAGCAACCAAAGATAATCAGACCAGCACCACAAACCAGGTTCTTTCCAGTGGCACCAGAAGACACACAAATGGAAAGAGAATTCGAGTATCTTGAGCTCAATACATTTCATGCTCTTTCTCATTGCCTTTCAAGTGCTTTTTCCATGATTTGGAAATATTTCTGAGTCATAAGTTTCCAGACTGAGAACTTGAAGCAAATTCCGATTAGATTACATCCTTCTTTGCATGCTAGGTTGCTTCAGTTGTGTCTGATTCTGTGCGACCCCATCGGCTGTAGCCTTTTATACTTTTACATCCTTTTAGTCAGTGACTATGTGAACAAAACTGAGTAAAAATCTTAGTCATTTCCAGCTTTTCATGCTCTTTGGGCTAAATAAACAATGTCATGTCTAACAGACCACTACTTCAGCTTTACGACGACTGTGACTTCTAATTTTTTCCCCTGGGTCTATTTGTTGTTGTTCAGTCACTCAGTCATATCTGACTTTTTGCGACCCCATGGACTGTAGCATGCCAGGCTTCCCTGTCCTTCACCATCTCCTGGATCTTGCACAAACTCAAGTCTATTGAGTGGTGATGCCATCCAACTGTCTCATCTTCTGTCATCCCTTTCTCCCCTGCATTCAATCTTTCCCAGCATCAGGGTCTTCCAATGAGTCAACTCTTTGCATCAGGTGACCAAAGTGTTGAAGCTTCAGCATCAGTCCTTCCAATGAATATTCAGGGTTAATTTCCTTTAGGATTGACTGGTTTAATCTCCTTGCAGTCCAAGGGACTCTCAAGAGTCTTCAACACCACAGTTCAAAAGCATCAACCGATTTCCATCAGATCACAAACATTTTCCCTGGACTTTGGTGTAAGTTACAGGACAATTCCACAGTGCCAGTGAGTCAGGAGAGGGCAGATATTCATATCCTTGTTGGTCTTCCCAGCTCTCTCACCAACATTTTCTAAAACGTCCTCAATACCATATGGTCTTTGATAACTGACCCATGTAGGTCTTTAATCACCATAATATTGCTTACTCAGAGATCCTTCTCAGGAAATCTGTACCCCTACACCCTGCTGTGGGTGTGGGATATTCTATGGCTGTAGCTAATTCTCTCTACCATCCCCAGCCACACTCAAGTACATAGGAATCAATGCACTCTCCCACAAGGCTCACACCTGGAACTTTGAGTTCTACTCAGCCTTTACTCAAAAATGGTAACATAAACCTCTGATCTGAATTCCTGCAACTGTCTAGGCTTCTTGTTTCAACCAGTTCTCACCTTCTGATGTTAGTCCTTCCATCAACCCACCAAATGTGTCCTTATCTAATCCACCAATGGGGTTGCAGTTGAAGATGAAGATGGGTGAAGATGAGGTGGCAGATCTATAACTAAAATAATTCATGACTTACAACTTTTTCAAAATAGTTGCTTAAGACTCCTTTCTGGGACTTCCCTGGAGGTCCAGTGGTTAACACTTGGCCTTCCAATGCAGGGGGACTTTCCAATTCTCTTTCCACTTGTGTGCCTTCCAATCCCTGGTCTGGGGACTAAGATCCCACATGCTTCACAGGCAAAAAGCAAAAAACATAAAATAGAAACAATATTGTAACAAATTCAATAAAGGCTTTAAATGGTCCACATTAAAAAAAAAGACTTCTGCATTTATGTTTTTCCATTATTTTCTAAAGCAATGAATATCAAACACCTTGAATATCTACATGGGGAAAGAGCAAAATGTACCAGGAACTATGAAGGAGTATCTCAGTTATCATATTAAAATATTGTCATATATAAAAGCATAATAATACCAATTCCAGTGAGTAAAGTTATGGTACAAGACTAAAGTACAATAAGAAGATTGTAAAATATTTCAGTCATTCAGACCAAACTGTGTCTTTAATTTCCCTTCAGAATCAGCTGTTTTCAGAATTATGAAAATACTTCCCTAATCAATCAAACCTTCTACACTGTTACTCTTAATCCTCATCTACAGCTTAGAGAGGTAACAGAATGTCTGTGCCTGCAGCCTAAGCTCTCCAAGAGGCACTGCCGGGGCCCCAGCAGGTTTGGGCACAGGCTGCAGGTGCCTGGGGAGCACTGTGTGCTCACTGCACAGAGGTAGGTGGCTGAGTCGCTGGGCTCGGAGTCTCTGATACGCAGGGAGACATGCTTGTTGGTTTTATTGGACTGCGCTGTAAATTTTCCTTCCTCTTTGTTGTTGTTGGCATACACGTACAGCAGAAACTCAGGGCCTTTCCCAGGGTACTGTCTGTACCATGCGAAGTACTGAGAACTGCTGTCAGAATAAGTGCAGCCGAGAGACGCGGCGGCTCCCTCTGGGACGGGCAGAGACGCAGGACTCTGCTCCACTGTGTTCTGCTGGCTGCTCACCGCTGTGCAAAGAGACATGAACGCTCAGTCAGAGAAGGTGGGTTAGGTGGTGATGCTTCCTCTCCAGAATTCAAGTTATCTTTTCACAGGCCTCCCACCTCTACCATCCCTTATTTAAGGGAAATAGTGTTTATGTTTCTCCATGAGTCTAAAAGGGACAATGACTCCAAATAGTGTATTTTATGGTCCCATAGAAATGCCCCAAACTTACAGATCAACTGAAACCACAGGATCACTAATAAAACTCTTGAGGATTTCATCATTCTTTCCTCCTCTTGTTCACTGAGGATTCAAATTTTACGCCCTAACAAAAAAAAAAAAAAAAAAGAGTCGAGCTCAGACATTTCAATTCTTCTGCTTTAGAAATCATAAAAAGAGCCTGTTGTATCAAAGACAAAAGAGACTTTTTTCATTACCCAAGCAACACACACCACCAAGCTCCTCCTCTCTCCTCCCACTTTCTCCCTCCCTCCCTCCCCCCGCCCCCCCCCCCCCCTCTCTCTCACACACACACACACACACAGAGGAAGGAATACAAGAGTAGGGTCCCTGAGAAGACACTGCCATCTTGTGGACTCAAGACCCTGATCAAAGAAATATTTGAAGCATACTATGGGAACTGATGAAAATAAAAATTTGCCACTTTGGTTACATTAAAAATTTGAGAAGCATAGGGTCCAAGTCAATGTGTGTGGGGATAGAGTGATATCTGCATGTGTGTTTTACATCAAATGGCAACGCTTGTCCGATTAGAAGCAGTTTTGTCAAATGGCCACTCTCTCACACTGAAAAACCAGTCCTAAGATATTCTAGTGATAGAAATCTGGGCGAGGCTCTCATGATTCAGGGGATTTGTGTAGCTTTTCTTCATATCAGGCCAACACTTCCTATCTTATTTCCCCACCTCTATGTTTAAAGAAATCTAATCTAACTCGAATCCTCTTAAGACACAATGACCTAAAATCTAACTGAACAAACATGTTTCCAGCTCACAACTTGGGCAGATTTTTAACAAAGTCAAGGACTTAATTCTTAATTCCATTTTGTACCAGTGGCATATGTGTGAGGAATCATCGCTTACTTGGACTGATGGTAGAAGTAGATGGACCAGCTTTCAGTACCTAGAGTGTAAATAGAACCTGAAGGACATGTTCATGAGTCTAATCCCTCCTTTTGTACACAGCCCTGGCATCTCAGGATTAATCTCCAAAGTTATGGGTCTGGTATCAATCTCTCTAACAAGCTTCCCTGGTGGCTCAGTGGTAAAGTATCTGCCTGCCAATGCAAAATATGCGGGTTCAATCCCTGGGTCAAGAAGATTCCCCAGGAGAAGGAAATGGCAAGCCACTCCAGTATTCTTGCCTGGAAAATCCCATGGACAGAGGATCCTGGCAAGGCTATAGTCCATGGGGTTGCAAAAGAGTCAGACATGACTTAGCAACTAGACAAGAACAGCAACAATCACTCTCTGCCTTTCTATTGTACCCTAACCAGCAAACCAGGTTTATCAGAGGGCTACTATGCAAGAAGCTTAACTGAGTCTAACGGAAAAAGAAGCACAGACAAGTACTGTTCCTTCTCATTTCACTTCCTGCCTCATGCCCTTGTAGAAGCTAGTGGCTAGAGACCAGCAATGCAGCAGGTCTCTTTCTGCCCAAGAACTAGGTAAACAGTATCCATCAAAGATGGACTGGTCAGGTCCTCCCTATTCCCACCGACGACTGTGTAGGAAGTAGGATGAGGGAGAAGATGCTAACAGTGGGATCTTTTTCTTTAAGAGAACACTGCTTTTGACAAAACTTACACAGCTATTTCTCACTCTCCTCCTCTTCTGGGAATCCTATTAAACTTATGTCACAAAATTTGACAGTGTCCCCCAGGTCCTTTAGTCTCAGTTCATTTTTCTTCATTCTTTTTTCTTTCTGCTCTGACTGGACAACTTCAATTAACCTATCTTCAAGTTCTTTCTCCTGCCTATCCAAATCTACTGTTGAATTTTTCTTAGAAAATGTTCTCTGTGTAACAATTTCTCTACCCTGAGAAAGTGCTGAGTTATGTTACATATAGACAAGCCCTTTGCGTTAGTCCTTGAGGGAGCCACGAGACAGGTTAAAGCAGTGAAGCTCTGCTCTTTCATGACAAAGAGCTCTTCCCCCTCCACCATTGGAACCCACACTGGAGATGCAGGCAGCTATCTAAAAACTGTCATGGATCCAGTGATGGAAAGACAGAACAAGGGTGAGTGAAAACAGCACAGGGCTTTCCTGTCAGGCGTCTGTTTCCTTCTACTTATGTGTTTGCTTGGCTACTGCACAGCTCTCTGTGGTGTTTGCCTCTATGTACAGGTAAATGTGCTGAAGTTTCCTGTCTTTCTAAGCGGTCCTCTTCCTGGACCTTTGGCTAAAGACAGAAGACTCTTCATGGCCTTTTTTATCTACATCTATTGGCATTTCCAGGTTCCTGGCTTCTCTAGGACTCACTTGGGTTACATGAGGCAAAAGGAAGCTCAGGGAACTTACTGCTCTATCACTCCTCAAGCCCCAAGTTCCTAGGCTAGTCTGGCTTCTTCTCTCCAAATTCTTATGTTTTTCTTTTACATGTGGTCCAGGGTTTCTAACTTTCCTTAACAGGTTGAGTAGGAAAAAAAAAAAAAAATACACCTACTACAGCTGGTCAGAAGTGGAAAGAAAGCATGATGCTTTCTTCTTTGCCTGAAGAGTGAACCTCTGACCAGCTTGGCTAGTCCACCTTCTTGGCAGTAGGCCAGTCAAAATGGTATTAAAATTATTTAATTCTTGTTCAGCCACCTAGATTCTCCTGTTGAATAAATACGGTTCTAGATTCTGAAGATAACTGTGGTTTACTTGAATACACTGCTCTAAGAATTCCCTTAAATGGCCCAGTAGGCCCAAGGTGGTGAATATAAGTGATCTCTGTAAATGGAGTGAAAATGCCCTTATTCCTCTTGCTCCTTATCATTCTATACAAAAGTTTTGAGTGTGATTAGGAAATGAATAGGAAAAATGGCAAAGTTAAAGCTGCTAGAATGATCATACCAGTTTTGTTGCAGTGGAAAAGGAGCAACAACCCTGGTACTAGAGAAGGGAATACTTTAGACCCTGGAAAGTTTGTGTTTGTTGGAAGGGAAGATTGTTCATGCTCTCTTTGTATGCTAGACCCAGCATTGCAGCCTAAGCAGAACAACCATATGGTCTGTGAAAACAGAAAAATTGGTATGAATACGGCTTGTCCTGGACTGTTCTGTTTCTGACATCATCAACGGAAGCTGTTCAACATGGATTCCCAACCCCTTATGTGTACAAACCTATAAATCAGCACAACTTTGTTTCAGTATGGCGGGTTCAAATGCATATGCTTTTGGTGTCTGCCCATCTTGAATTATGCCTCATGAATGACGCTGCTCATATAACTTAATAAGTGATGTAATGATGATTCTAATCAAGTTGAACAATAAATTTAAAACTGAACCAATCTGTCTCCCTTGGAGTTATATGTTTGTGTTTGGGAAGAAAGAACATCTCTCCATTGGGAAGGATGGTTGATCTTTGGTCCCTTTTTAGAAATTAAACCAAAAACCAGTGTGTCCAATTCCCTTGCATGGGTCATAATGACTATTATACGACATCCAAGCTGTTTATATCCTGGAACTTATTCACAGTTGACTGAATCTGGGATCCTAGGAGACATGACTGAGCTTAATCATGCAGATTGGTCTCATCCTGCTATATAAATTTCTGCTCACAGTTGCTGTTTATTTGCTAAGCTGTGTTCAGCTCTTTTATGACCCCATGGACTGTAGCCTGCCAGGCTCCTCTGTCCATGAGATATTCCAGGTGAGAATACTGGAATGGGTCACCATTTTCTGCTGCAGGGTATCTTCCCAACCCAAGGATCAAACCAGTGTTTCCTGTGTCTTCTGGATTGCAGGCAGATTCTTTACCACTGAGCCACAAGGGAAGCCCTGCTAATAGTGGATTTAATTAACTGTTGTTAGAGAAAAATCAAATAGATTTAATCTCAGTCTTTGTCATTCAGAGAAATAAGAACAGTGGATGGAGTGGCAAACTCTCAAGAAAAACTTCTAGAAATGAATACAATTTAGAACCATGAAGTGAATGTTGTTGAAAGGCAGTTCGCTGTGAGTCTCTTATACTTCTACATGATATTCTGGGTTTACCAACAACGTAAGGTCATTACCACTCAACCTGAACCATTTCTCAGAGTTGTGCTTGCAGCGTGTAACCTTGATGGATGGGGTAATGTCTACTCTGAGACAAAGAGTGAGCTTGCTTACCACTTGGCAATAGCAATACCAAATAGCAATGAATTCCTCAAGCTTGCTATTCATCAGCTGTGACACAATCCCTCATGCATAGCATCCATTTACACCCCTGAACTCTGGTGTTGGAGAAGACTCTTGAGAGTCCTTTGGACTGCAAGGAGATCCAACCAGTCCATTCTGAAGGAGATCAGCCCTGGGATTTCTTTGGAGGGAGTGATGCTGAAGCTGAAACTCCAGCACTTTGGCCACCTCATGAGAAGAGTTGACTCACTGGAAAAGACTCTGATGCTGGGAAGGATTGGGGGCAGGAGGAGAAGGGGACGACAGAGGATGAGATGGCTGGATGGCATCACTGACTCTATGGACATGAGTCTGAGTGAACCCTGGGAGTTGGTGATGGACAGGAAGGCCTGGCGTGCTGCGATTCATGGGGTCGCAAAGAGTTGGACACGACTGAGTGACTGAACTGAACTGAACTTAACTGAAATCACCATGAGAGACTTATGGACAAAGGCATCTGAAGCAAATATGCTAGTGTTCATGCTGCTTGCTGTGTCCTAAGTAGTAGTATCCTTCATCTCTGACACAGAATTTGTGACGTTACTGATAGCACCAAAGAAACAACAAGCTATTAGCCTGTAAGAGAGTAAGATCTGCTGCTGCTGCTACTTCTGCAGCTAAGTCGCTTCAGTTGTGTCCATCTCTGTGCGACCCCATAGACAGCAGCCCACCAGGCTCTGCCGTCCCTGGGATTCTCCAGGCAAGAACACTGGAGTGGGTTGCCATTTCCTTCTCCAATGCATGAAAGTGAAAAGTGAAAGTGAAGTCGCTCAGTTGTGTCCGACTCCTAGCGACCCCATGGACTGCAGCCTACCAGGCTCCTCCATCCATGGGATTTTCCAGGCAAGAGTACTGGAGTGGGGTGCCATTGCCTTCTTTGAAGTAAGATCAAGACCTGACAAAACCCTGTCTGCCACCTTTAGAGATACTATAATAAATACTTGAATTTGAGAAAAATGTTTCCCCAAACTGGTCTAAAATGGATCTTTTCTGAAGGATATTCTTTATAGCCTCACATGGGACTTAACTATTATTTCTAATGAAATGCTTTAGCAATTCTGTTACATACTTTAATGGAATAAAGACTCCTGGGAAATTAGTGTTACACACTCAAATGACTATTAATCATGTGAGGAACCTAATACCAGTACACAATCAAAAGTAGAATAAAAATGAACCAGCCCTCTGACCATAATTATGATCTCTAATCAAAGCTTTTTAAAAAAAAACTTATCTCCTATAAAATGTTTCTACCAAGGCTAATTATTTGAATATGTTTCCTGAGACTTTCTCTTGCAGTAATTTGAAATCAAATTTTGACACGTGCTCATAATTATTTGACTTGAAATTCCTTTTATATTTTCCAAAGTCTTTGGGACATGTCTTTTTTTTTTCTCTTTTACATATTTCACTTCAGGGTTTCTAGCTTTCAAGTTGACCAGATTCATTGAGATTACACCTGATAAAATGAAGTCAGTTGACTGAGGACAGACTGAGACCCTGCGTAGATCTAATTATTTAACAGAGCCTACAGAGCAAAGGAAGGCTGGAACCTGAGTCTTCAAGTAAGAGCCAGAGATAACTGAACTATACCACATAAGAAGCAATGAGAACATACAAATAGTTAAGAGTTTCAAGGGTGGAAATGACAAGAAGGGAAAAGGAAAGCAAAGAGGGAGAAGGCCCACACAATATTTATTTAGTAGATATTTATCACCTGACTACTATGGGCCAGTCACTGTTCTAGACACTAAGAGCAGAGCCCATGAGCAGAACACACAACAGTACTGACCTCACAGGACTTATAATCTAACTGGAGTTACTAGCAATGAATATATTGACATGTCAATCAAAAATACACCTGCTCATTATGGTTATCATTGGGAAATGATAAGGGTGTTTGATACAGGGTTAAGAAAAGGTTTGTGGATGGCTACACTAGTCAGGAAGTTCAGCAAAAGTCAGAAGGTTTTCTCTACAGTAATGATATTTGGAGAAGAAAATAGAAACCCACTCTAGTATTCTTGCCTGGAAAATCCCATGGACAGAGAAGCCTGGTGAACTACAGTCCCTGGGGTCACAAAAGAGTTGGACACAATTTAGTGACCAAATATAAACAAGTGATATTTGACCAGAGACCTGAAGGATGAAAATAAGTCAGTCTCAACAAGATCTGGGGGAGGAAAATTGCAGATAAATGAAAGAATAAGACCCAACGTGGGACAAAATGTGACAAGTTTAGAAAACTGAAAGATCAGCATCGTGACTGCACAAAGAGTCAGGGAAGAGAGTTATGAACTAAGACTGAAGGGTCAGGTGGGATTCACATTGTGCAGAATCTTGTATAGCATGGCCAAGAGTTTGTATTTTATTCTATAGGCAATAGAAATCCATTGAAGCATTTAGGCAGGTAGCAACAACTTTGATTTATAATTAAAAAACCACTGTTGCTACCAGTTAGATTAGTGCTTCTCAAATTTGAAAGTGGTAGAATCACCTGGGGATTTGTTAAAATGAAGATCCAAATTCAGTAGATTTGGAGTTGATCCTGGGATTCTGCACAAGTTCTAATATTGCTGGTCTATATTTTGAATATCAAAACTCTGGGTAATACACTTTGAGAGAAAAGAGACAAGTTAGAAGGTAACCTGGATCAGAACAGTGTTTTCCAAATTTTGTTTAATACATCTTATTTTATGAAGAGGGAGAGGGTGGGATGATTTGGGAGAATGGCATTGAAATATGTATAATATCATATATGAAATGAGTCGCCAGTCCAGGTTCGATGCACGATACTGGATGTTTGGGGCTGGTGCACTGGGACGACCCAGAGGGAGGGTATGGGGAGGGAGGAAGGTTCAGGATGAGGAACATATGTATGCCTGTGGCAGATTCATTTCGATATATGGCAGAACCAATACAATATTGTAAAGTTTAAATATAAAATAAAATTTAAAAAATAAAATTAAAAAAAAAGAAAAGATCAGTTCAATTCAGTCACTCAGTCGTGTCCAACTCTTTGCAACCCCGTGGACTGCAGCATGCCAGGCTTCCCTGTCCATCACCAACTTCCAAAACTTGCTCAAACTCATGTCTATAGAGTCAGTGATGCCATCCAATCATCTCATCCTCTGTCATCATCCCCTTCTCCTCCTGCCTTCAATTTTTTCAGCATCAGGATCTTTTCCAATGAGTCAGTTCTTCACATCAGGTGGCCAAAGTAGTGGGGCTTCAATTTCAACATCAACCTTCCAATGAATATTCAGGACTTGATTTCCTTCAGGATTGACTGGTTTGATCTCCTTGCTGTCCAAGGGACTCTCAAGAGTCTTCTCCAACACCACGGGTCAAAAACACCAATTCGTTGGCACTTAGTTTTCTTTATATTTCAACTCTCACATCCATCCATGACTACTGGAAGAACCATAGTTTTGACTAGATGGAACTTTGTCAGTAAAGTAATGCCTTTGCTTTTAAATATGCTGTCTAGGTTTGTGATAGCTTTGAAGCGTCTTTTAATTTCATGGCTGCAGTCACCATCTGCAGTGCTTTTGGAGCCCAAGAAGATAAAATCTATCACTGTTTCCCCATCTATTTTCCATCTGCCATGAAGACCAGACGCCATGATCTTAATTTTTGAATGTTGGGTTTTAAGCCAGCTTTTTCACTTTTATGAAAATATATTAGTTCTTATTCTCTGTGAGGTACTCTGATGTTTTCTAATCTTATTTTTTATTAAAAAATATGTAAAGACAAAAACCTTACTGATTAAAATAAAAGGAAATTAAAACTGAAATTTTTCACTTAGTAAAATGAAAACTAACTTAAAGTAGTAATATCCTGACTTGGTATAGTATTAGAAAGGCAGCAGCTTCATGGGTTGCTGTTGAAGCCACAGCTTTGTGAAAAATTTCTTCGTGGAAACCAAACATTTAATGTCATGTTTTTCCCCTTATCCAAGCAATTTCACTTCCATTGAAACTACAACTTAAATGATGTTTGTTCATAAAAATATTGTCTATAATACTGCATAATTGGAAAAATACCAAAGAGTGATTAGTTTTTTAAATACATCTAAATAATGGAAATTAGCCAATCATTTAAAATTATGCCTTTAATATATGTTTTCTGACATGGAAATATCTACAATGTTGAGAAAAACAAATATGTTTGTAAATTCCGGGTATATTACAGTCCCTCTCACAGAAAAATACAGCTGTATAATACATGTACCAAAAATTCTGAAAACTGGTGATAGTCATAGCCTTTATGCAATGAAATTATGGGAGTGTTCTCTTTTGAAATGTGTTTATATCTTCTAATTTATTTAAAATTAATATATATATATAATTAAGTAATAAAATTTTAGCTTAATTTAAATTTAAAATACTAGACTACTTCCTTCAAACTCTGGATCCATTTTTTATCTTTAGTGGAAGAAGCAATTGACAAAAGGTCAGAGTGTCTGAGTTCTGTTCCCAGCTCCCATTTTGTTATAAGTCATGCTTTTAGTGGCCATTCAAATCCTGTAGATCCTAATTATTTCACCTATGAAATGAACGGCATGGACTGAATCAGTATTTGCTAAAGTTTGATTGATGCAAGAGGTCATGGTAGGCAGTACATAAAAGAAAATTGTAATTGTTGCAGATAAGGTATTATTTTAATTTGTAATATATTACATATAAGATATTATTTTAATTTGTAATAAAAAAAATATAGCCTGCACATGAAATATATGGTTTCATATATCAGATCAGATCAGATCAGTCACTCAGTCGTGTCCAACTCTTTGCGACCCCATGAATCGCAGCACGCCAGGCCTCCCTGTCCATCACCAACTCCCAGAGTTCACCCAGACTCATGTCCTTCGAGTCAGTGATGCCATCCAGCCATCTCATCCTCTGTCGTCCCCTTCTCCTCCTGCCCCCAATCCCTCCCAGCATAAGAGTCTTTTCCAATGAGTCAACTCTTCACATGAGGTGGCCAAAGTACTGGAGTTTCAGCTTTAGCACCATTCCTTCCAAAGAAATCCCAGGGCTGATCTCCTTCAGAATGGACTGGTTGGATCTTCCTACAGTCCAAGGGACTCTCAAGAGTCTTCTCCAACACCACAGTTCAAAAGCATCAATTTGCCGGGGTCCAGCCCCGGCTGATCCAGGGTATTCGAAGGAGAGATGGCATAGGCGACCTATTTATTTAAATATTTATCAAAGATATAAAGAGTAATAGAATGAGGATAGCTCAGTAGGAAAACTCAGTGGAGAAAAGAGGCTGAGTAGCTTGGTTTACACGGGAGACCAATAAAACTTCAAGACAAGAAGTTTGCACCATTTACGTAGGCCGCAGGTGTCCTTCCGTTCTCCTGAAGGAGAGGAGACACTGAGGCCTCCCCGGTCAGATCTTAGAAGCCCAGGCATAATTAGCAAGCATGGCCGGTTCCGCGCTCCAGATGGAGACTCAGCCAGAATTTGGGAGAGAGCGCGACATGGGGAGACCAAGTTTTGGTCAACAAGGCCCGCACTTTATTTTCCAAAGTAGTTTTTATACCTTAAATTGTGCATAGAGGATAATGGGGGAAGGGGTGGAGTCAGGCAAGGACAGCAGCTCCAGGTCTTAATCGAAGCCGGGCTTTCAAACTTATCATATGCAAAAGTTCAGGTGAATTACATCATCTTCTGGCCAGGAGGCCTGTTAACATTTTAAGAAACTTATCTTTCTCTAAAGGTGATTATTCCAAAGTCAGGCACCAGTCTCCAAAAAAGCACTGGACAAAGCTGCATTCGTATAGGGCAAAGATGAGGTGGGCTCAATCGAGAAAAGAATTAACTCAAGGGTCCAAGGTTACAAACATTGAGGCTACCACTTACATTTCTATACACCCATTATATCAATCAATACACTGCCAAGGACACAGTAGGTAAGGAGTATGGAGACTTAGCAGCAAACATTGGCCCAATAAGTGAAAAACCCTTCACCAATACAATTTCTAATCAATCTTTTAACTACTCAGAGGAATCTTGTTTAGACAGTTTAGAACATCTCCTGCCTCTCACAGTTGGGAGGCTCTGAACAATCACATGTGGCCGGAAAAACCTATTCAGGCAGGCTAGAGGATTTCCAAAGAAGTTTGTAGGTTAAACACTGTCACACCCAGGAATTATTAACTGGAACTGTAAGCTAACTCTTTTTTCAGAGAGAGGTAGTGGGGGACAGCCCCCCGTAAAGTCAGAGGTGTAGGTGAAAGCACAAAGCAGAAAGTAGGCAGACTCTGGTTTTGGGGGTAGATGCTCGAGAATTTCCAGGGGGACTCCTGAAGCTCGATCCCGCCTTTGCGTATGCCGAGCCTCCTTCCTCATGACCTTTGTCATGGGCGGAGTTCCTCACGTTGGCTCCAGGCAGTGATAGAATTCCAGTTGAGCTATTCCAGATCCTGAAAGATGATGCTGTGGAAAGTGCTGCACTCAATATGCAATATGCAATGTGCCAGATCCCGGCATCAATTCTTATGTGCTCAGCCTTCTTCACAGTCCAACTCACACATCCATACACGACCACAGGAAAAACCATAGCCTTGACTAGACGGACCTTTGTTGGCAAAATAATGTCTCTGCTTTTGAATATGCTATCTAGGTTGGTCATAACTTTCCTTCCAAGGACTAAGCGTCTTTTAATTTCATGGCTGCAGTCACCATCTGCAGTGATTTTGGAGCCCAGAAAAATAAAGTCTGACACTGTTTCCACTGTTTCCCCATCTATTTCCCATGAAGTGATGGGACCAGATGCCATGATCTTCGTTTTCTGAATGTTGAGCTTTAAGCCAAATTTTTCACTCTCCACTTTCACTTTCATCACGAGACTTTTCAGTTCCTCTTCACTTTCTGCCATAAAGGTGGTGTCATCTGCATATCTGAGGTTATTGATATTTCTCCTGGTAATCTTGATTCCAGCTTGTGTTTTTTCCAGTCCAGCGTTTCTCATGATATACTCTGCATAGAAGTTAAATAAGCAGGGTGACAATATACAGCCTTGACGAACTCCTTTTCCTATTTGGAACCAGTCTGTTGTTCCATGTCCAGTTCTAACTGTTGCTTCCTGACCTGCATACAAATTTCTCAAGAGGCAGATAAGGTGGTCTGGTATTCCCATCTCTTTCAGAATTTTCCACAGTTTATTGTGATCCACACAGTCAAAGGCTTTGGCATAGTCAATAAAGCAGAAATAGATGTTTTTCTGGAACTTTCTTGCTTTTTCTATGATCCAGCGGATGTTGGCAATTTGGTTTCTGGTTCCTCTGCCTTTTCTAAAACCAGCTTGAACATCAGGAAGTTCACGGTTCACATATTGCTGAAGCCTGGCTTGGAGAATTTTAGGCATCACTTGACTAGCATGTGAGATGAGTGCAACTGTGCGGTAGTTTGAGCATTCTTTGGCATTGCCTTTCTTTGGTTTCATATATAACATTCATTAAAACAAGGATAACTTTTTGCACAGTCATTAAGTAAGTTTAATATTAAATTAGTAAATAATTGTATAAATGGTACACAGATATAAAAAATATGAAGACTATGAACTAATGAGTATGACGCTACTGGTGAGGGTACAGCATGGTGAAAACTTGCTTTCTGAACTGGAGCCTGAGCACAAAGGGGCCTGCCGTCTCACCTGAAGGGTAGACGGTGAAAAGAAATATTGGCAAACAGGCCCAGGAGGAGTACAATTTGCACTGAGGAATGAGCTTTTAATAGTAACAAAAGGAAATTTAATTCAATATAAATTCAGATTCATCACATAAGGGAGGGATAGATTATCCTTGATTTCTGTTTGGAGACAGAGATTTTAAGAAAACTCCCTCTGTGGATAAGGAAACACCTTCATTCTCACCCCAAGCCTAGACACCTGTAAAGAGGCCCAGCTGGAAGTTGTGGGACAGGCTGCAGGTGCTTGGAGAGCGCTGCGATGCAAAGCACAAAAGTAGGTAGCTGAGTCTCCAGGGTGGGAGGCTGAGATATGCAAAACACTGTAAACCTTTTCTTTTCCCAGGAGTTCTTTAAAATTTTTGTCTGCCTCCTCTTTCTGGCTTGATT
Organism: Bos taurus; assembly: GCF_002263795.3. Classification (NCBI taxonomy): domain Eukaryota; kingdom Metazoa; phylum Chordata; class Mammalia; order Artiodactyla; family Bovidae; genus Bos; species Bos taurus. Next base: position 25,091,592 of record NC_037337.1, read on the forward strand.
GAATTAAAGACAAAGATACAAGTCCTTTCCCAGGCTCCTGCTTGAACCACACAAAGTTGTAAAATGTTTTCTTTTGATAAGTACAATTAAGATCAGCATGTGTTCTCTCCTGGATACTCAGGAATGAAGGACTCTGGTCCAGTGTATATTGGCTGCTCACCCCTGTTTGAACAGAGAACCATAGACAAAGGAGATATATTAATGGCCAATTATTTTTTGAAAGAATATATTTCCTTTTCACAATCCCCCCCAGGTGACCCCAGTAACACTAGTCACCCTTCTATAACTTTCAGATTTATTGAGATTACTAGGATCTGCTCTTTTTATTCATAGCTTCAAAACCAGCCAACTCACAGCACAGCTGCCAATAAAGAACCAGGAATGAAACTCCCAAAGACCTCCATTTTTTCCATTCGCCAGACTCATGAGAACTCAGGTTGGAATCTGTGGGCTCTCAGACACTACCAGGTCAAGTAACTTGCTTATCTGAGTGCATATTCATGAATTTGCTGTCACAAGACCTGAAAGACCCCTCAGCAAATCAGAAATCAGATCCATGCCCCTGTGCACACACACTCACCCAGTGTCTTCTGATCTCTGAAGGGGTAACATGGAGAGAGGACCACATCAAGATCAAGTGCAGGGTCGTTGCAGAGTAGTTGGAGAGATACACCTACTATTTATCTCCTAGATTTTTCTCTTCTCTTTCTACTTATATAAAATTCTTGACCATCTACCATGTACAAGTTATAAAAATTGAATAATTAAAATCAACCCTCTCCAGGGAAAACCTCGTAAGATTCTTTTCTCTCTGATCAGTGCAAAACCTTCTCAAAGAGCTGATATATATGAATTTAGTTATTGACACTGTAGCTCAGGATAATTATCTTATATCCGGACTCTGTTTCATAAGTCTTGTATGGATTCTTCTTCCAATCTACATTAAATTATACAAGAAGGAAGGTATTGTCATTTTCTGTGCATAATGCCTGTGAGATAAAGAAAACAAACACAAAAGACATTAGCTGTCTTATCAAATATTGTCATCAGCTTCGTCAACATTTTGCTTTTGTACTCAGTCGACATTCTACTAGTTGCTGGACCCCACACAGAGCTGACCTCTCCCTTTTAATCAAAATTATCATCTACTTCAGGATAGTAATGTTCTCTGTGTACCATCCATTTGACTTTTTGTTGTCACTGTAAGTCATGGTTATCAGGGAAACAAGACCTCTCCCAGTGTCCTGTGTGTACCACCTTAGGTTGTTAAAGGGGCTCACTGTATAATTGCATTGAAATGTGCAATTCTCTCCCTCCAGGACCACCAGGGATGGAGGACTCTGTTCCACTTGGTTTTTGCCACTCACGCCTGTTCAAAAAGCAAAGAGAGATCTGAGAGATAGCTCACCCATTTTTATTGCTTTCTAATTTGCATCTCTTACTCCTTTCCAGAATGAATCCCAGCTGAACCATAATATGGCCCTAAATTCTTCTCTCCTTCTACCCCAAGCAATACATGCAATACACCTTTTTGAAAACCTTTAAAAACATACCCTGGACTTACTGTGTCAACCTGGCTAAAACTCTTCATTAACTTAAAACAAAAATGAAGCCACAGAACCATCAGGGAGGGTCTCACATGCATCTCCATTCTTCTGCACGGGGCTGTCCCCCAACACTGACTTGTCTATTCAACACCTTTTTTTTTTTACATTAACAAAGGATTCTCAGGGATTATGCTTAGCCAATCAGAGACTACAACCCTATTGAGCCAAAGACCAGATTTTGCAGCTTCATACTCAACCATACCCACAGGCAAGGCCAATGCAAATACTGCCATCTGGGATCAGAGCTATGGTTGCTCAGAACCTTGGGTTAGGCTTCTTGCTAGGTTTCCTTCTCACTATTTTGAACATAATACTGAATATAAGCCCCTGTAAGTCTCTGTAAACAGAGTAGGTTAGTACATAAAACATATGTTTAAAAACCTCTGTATGAATTCTGACTTATTGGATAGGAGAGTTAAGCCTCAGTTTTCTTATCTGAAAATATATATGGTAACACTTTCCTGACATTTTTGAAAGATTTAAAAGACATGATGTGGACTATCAGCATAATGGCAAAGGAGGAAGCCCTCTCTTTCCTCCTCAGACATGGACTTAACAATGATATTAGCAACAATATACCTTGAAGGACAATGCCAAACCCAGTTAAAAGTAAATGCACTCCCAGAAGAACAAGCTGAAGGCAGTCACATTTACAGGGGAGAGAAGAGCAACTTCACTTCACCCACATCAGTCCCTCAGCCAGATGGGCTCATCCCAGTACCAAGGATGGCCTGTGCCCATCGTGTCCCCCATGGGGAGGGGAATGATTCTGGAGCTTGCACCCGACCTTCAGTCCTCTCTGGGTGCCCTCTGTGGGGTGGCTTTCTATCTTGCCTCGTGCCCAGTATGACAAGCAGAGAGTAATCCCTCGGGATAGTGAGAAACAAAGGAAAATGCAGGACATCTCTTTTGCTGCCAGTCCTGCTCTGTGAACTTGGAAGAGCAGAACTGAGGTTCTTCCTCCACAAGGGAAAAGAGAGCTAATGGGGGGAGGAGAAGGAAGTGGCCTTACTCCTATCATTTCAGAGTAGGAATGGTCTCTATCTCCCCCTATTCAGGATGGAGCAGAGCCTGGTCCCTTGGGATAGTAAGGAACAAGAGAAGGGAGAGTGTGGTTCCACAACTAGCACTGCCCTGCAAGACTGGGAATCAGCACAGAACTGGTTTTAACCCCACACAGAGTGAAGGGGGCCTTATGCCAGATAATTCAAAGCATCCCCCATGGAGCCATGGAGTTTCTACTTGCTTCGGGTCATACTTAGCACTGAATGACTGGCAGGGCTTGGTCACTGGAACAGCTAGCAGCAAAGGAAAAAAGAATGGTGTGGTATTACAGCTAGTACTGATCTGCAAGGTGGAGAAAGGATAGAACTGAGGTGTTTCCTCCAAATGAAAAGACAGGAAACCTACGGGTCCTTGTCCAAATTTCCTCAGGAGTACACTCCCAAAAGGACTGGTCTCTATCTTTCCTCATATTTAGCACTGCTGACTGAGGAAGGTCTCTTCTAGTCAAGACCAGAACATAAATACTGGGAGAGGTACCTGCTGCTTCAAAAGCTCACACAACAAAGCAAATCTACAAGATGCATAAAGAATTGAGAAAACATGATACAATCAAAGGCAGGAAATAAATTTCCAGTAACCAACGGAAAGAAATGGAAATCTGTGAATTACCTTAAAAAGTGTTAAGTGTAGAAGCTTGTGAAAATTTTCTTATTGCTTCTATTTTCTCAGTGAAATAGGAGGCCAATGAACACTTGAGAGTGTGGATATCTGAGGATTTATTCCAAACTTGACATACAATGCCCAAAGATTTTGACAGCAAAATAATGGCAAAAGATATATCACATAAACACTTACCTTAAAAAAGCTATCATATTATCCCCTCGTATAACAAACTAGGCCTTCAGAATAGGATTATTAGAGCTGAAGACACACGCACATTAAATTAATGCTATTGGTTCTGCTTCTCTGGGGAACCCTAATACAGAGAACTTTTAAAATTCATAAAGAGATTTCATAAGCAAAAAACCATAGTCTCAAGTTTGTATGTACCTAAATAATATATATTGTGAGTTTTACATACTTTTGTGAACATTTGTTATATTTCACAGTAAAATTATTTTTAAACATTGATGGCTCAAAGAAATGGTTAATTAGAAACTCTTACTTCAGAGAAGGAAGAAAACAGAATCAGTCCAGGGAAATCAAGAGCAGAAGAGCTGAGACAAGACAAGAGAGGAGAAAGGCAAAGGGAGCAGGAGAGGAAGAGGAGAGAGAAGCAAAGAGCCTTAGACCACAGAGATGTCCATACCTGTTCTGCTTAAATTAGGGACGAGAGGTTTGAAATACAGTAATCAATTTTCAACAACACCCTCAACAGAAGCAAGGATAGTTACTAAATTAGATTTTTACAAACTTCATCAAAAATCAATGTGGCAACAGAAAAAAAATTCAAAAATGTCCTACGAAGCAATGGCAGAGTTCAAAACACTGATGCAGCTGCAGATTTCAAGGCATTTCAAGTAGATGTGATTCCTCCAAACTCCAAATTCCAGTCCTCATTATTTAAATCTTCTTCAAGAAGACAGATGGCACAAAATTGTTCTTGCTCTCCAGTGTTGATTGTCCACCTCCCATCCTTGTGTGGACTAACTGTGAACATGTTTTTAGTGACTTTGCCTGGGTCCCCTACTGACAGAGCAGATAGTTTCCATTGCCTGAGAGTCTTGTCCAACACCACAGTTCAAAAGCATCAGTTCTTCAGCGCTCAGCTTTCTTCACAGTCCAACTCTCACATCCATAGGTTAGGGGAACAATTTCACATTACCTTCATCACTCCTCCCTGCAAAGCACACAGCTGGGCTTCAGGAAGAAACATTCTTGACCTGTGATTTCTCCACAGAGGAAAGTGAGGGCCTGTGAGTGAGGATCTGCTCTCCAGCTTTGGGAGAACCTACAGAAAAGCCTCACCCCTTTCTCACCTCACCCAGAATACTTAGGTGTGCTGCTCAGCTGGGGAGTGGGGAGCGCATGGGAACATCAGCCAGGTCTCCAGGAGGGCATTAAAATGGACACGTTTCCTACTACTGGGGCACCAGCTCCATCAGGACTACCCACCAATGGCTGGGGATGCCTTGCCTGCCAATCATCAAAAGTGGCCCAGGGATTCCAACCAACACACAACGTCTGACTCAAGCACCACCCCACCTTGTCATTGCTCCCAGGGCACAAAGAACAGCCAGAGTGAGGCTTTGCAGATGATGGCACCCCACTCCAGTACTCTTGCCTGGAAAACCCTATGGATGGAGGAGCCTGGTAGGCTGCAGCCCATGGGGTCACTAGGAGTCGGACACGACTAAGCGACTTCACTTTCACTTTGCACCTTCATGCATTGGAGAAGGAAATGGCAACCCACTCCAGTGTTCTTGCCTGGAGAATCCCAGGGACGGGGGAGCCTGGTGGGTTGCTGTCTGTGGGGTCGCACAGAGTTGGACACGACTGAAGCGACTTAGCAGCAGCAGTAAGCATGTGCAAAAGGCGGCCCCACTCTGATGGCCTGGAAGAAACAAGACAGATGTAAACAGCCAACATCCCCCTAAGGAAAGGAAGAAAAATGGAGGTTATCAACACCAAGACTGGCCTCCTAGGATCGAGAGAAGGCCATGAAGTTTGCAGTAAATTTTCCAGACAGGAGAAAGCAAATACACCATTTGATTTGCAATCATTTGAACATGACATTTTCAAATCACTTTCTATCTTCAGTTCAGTTCAGTTCAGTTCAGTCGTTCAGTCATGTCCGACTCTTTGCAACCCCATGAATTGCAGAACGCCAGGCCTCCCTGTCCATCACCATCTCTCAGAGTTCACTCAGACTCACGTCCATTGAGTCAGTGATGTCATCCATCCATCTCATCCTCTGTCGTCCCCTTCTCCTCCTGCCCCCAATCCCTCCCAGCATCAGTCTTTTCCAATGAGTCAACTCTCCACATGAGGTGGCCAAAGTTCTGGAGTTTCAGCTTCAGCATTACTTTTCCTCAAATACACAAAAAATATATACTATTACTGGGCACTAAAGGAAAACACATGTCACATTTTCTCAGTAAGAAAGTGGTCAATGCGCATAAAAGAGATGTCAAAAAGTTAAATTGTAATTTATTAATATTTCTCATAGAGCTATTTCAAAGCTGATGTTTGGGAACAAGACAATGAAATGGGGAATGCTCAGCTCAATATTTAATATTAAGTGGAAAAAGATACTAATTAAGATAGGAATTTATAAAAAGAGTAAACTGAATATTAGCAACATTGTGTGATCATAGACTTGTCAATATCATATTAATTATATAGAGCATTTTCTTATATTTGGCATGTAATTTGTATGATCAAAAAATATGCTGTTTTCAAAGCACAATATTTTTAAAACCCATTCATAACAAGGACTGTGATATGGATAGCAGGGGGAGTATTTATAGAAGAGGAGTCTGAATGGCAAAATGTAAAGTTGGTCTTACAATTTCAAAATAAATCAGTAAATTACTAACTCTCTTCAGGAATTCAGTAAGCAACAGGTATCCAACAACATGTTCTAACCCTTTCTAGCTACCCTTGAGCCTAATATTCTTATCCAATGCTTTTTATGGCTTCCTTGATAGCTCAGTTGGTAAAGAATTGCCTGCAATTCTGGAGACCCAGTTCGATTCCTGGGTCTGGAAGATCCCCTGGAGAAGGGATAGGCTACCCATTCCAGTATTCTTGGGCTTCCCCTGTGGCTCAGCTGGTAAAGAATCTGCCGTCAATGCGGGAGACCTGGGTTCGATCCCTGGGTTGGGAAGATCCCCTGGAGAAGGAAAAGGCTACCCGCTCCAGTATTCTGGCCTGGAGAATTCCATGGACTGTATAGTCCATGTGTAGGAAAGAGTTGGACATGACTGAGTGACTTTCACTTTCTTTCACATGTTTTTTATGACTAGCACATCAGTTTCCACCCGCAGACAAACAATATAACGTTTGTCATATTTGAAGGTTGCACCAAAGGAAGGGGGCTGTCCCAGTCACAGATTTGAGTACAGACAGAAGATGCCTGGGAAGCACTGTGTACTTGCTGCACAGAAGTAGACAGCTGAGTCTCCAGCTTCAGTGGTTGTGATGTGCAGGGAGAGACGTTTGGTTGTCTTATTCAATAAAACAGTGAGTCTCTGGTCTTCCTCTTTGCCCTTATTTGAACGAATAGCTATAAGGAACTGGGGACCTTTCCCAGGTTCTTGCTTATACCAAGGGAAATACGCTGAGTTACCATCTGTATAAGTGCAGGTGATAACAGAGCTGTTTCCTTCCTGGACACTCAGGGTAGGACTCTGCTCCACCTTGTTCCCAAAGCTGACACCTACGGAGAAAGTAGAAGTCAGAGAAAGGAGAAGGGTTGTCAGGTTATTTAGCTCTAGAGTTTACTTTTCCTTTTCTACAATAACTAGAAGAAACCGGAATAAAGCCAGTCTTGACATGTAAAGAATATCTACTAATACACTCTATTTTCCTTAAATCCTTAACTCACAGTCCAGCTGTAGCCACAAGAATGTGATTAAAGCTCCAATGGATGTCTTCATTGTTTTTCCCATTTAGGATCAATTGTGGATCTGCAGTCTCCAGCCAGAAGAGCTGCTTCTGTTACCAAGTGATCCCTTCTTTTCTCTAGTGGTTTCTTTCACTGTCTACCCAGCCAATAAGAAAAAGGCTCTGCTTCTGCCCCAAGCCTACCTATCTATTCAGAACCCACTCAATGAACCCTCCACATGTTCTGATCAGCAGAGGTGCACCGCCATCTGGTGGTCACATCTCTACCTACTGAACTCTGGTTAAATGTCTTTCTCATATCTGTGCCTATGAGGGACTCTGATGCATAAAGACAGCAAAGATCAAACAAATTATGTCTTAGATTGAAAATTTTAATGCACAGTAAGAATGTAGAGATTAAGATTTACACCTCTGCACACAACTGAGTCATTTTTAGTAAGTTAGAAGGAGGTAGATACTGTTGCTTTTCATCCAATGATGGGCCTCATATTAGTTTTGAAATTAGAAAAGCACGATGATTCACTCTTAAACATAAAAATATAAAACTTTCCTTTTCAGCCCGTATACCATGCTCTTTTGTCTACTACGGTGAGAAAATCTTTCTAAAAGGAACATGTAAGCCAAAGAAGAGTATAAGAGAAAAAAGATCATTTGATATTCTGAATGCCTATTTTTTTAAATTTTATTTTATTTAACTTTACAATATTGTATTGGTTTTGCCATATATCAAAATGAATATGCCACAGGTATACATGTGTTCCCCATCCTGAACCCTCCTCCCTCCTCCCTCCCCATACCATCCCTCTGGGTCATCCCAGTGCACTTGCCTGTTAACTGTGACTGTAGTTAACAATACTGTACTTTTCATTTGAAAGTTACTCGGAGTGCAGACCTTAAATAACTGACCATAATACCAACAAGACAAAAACCCTGGTAATTATGTGCAGTGAAAAATGTGTTCACTAACCTTATCAGTGTTATCACTTCAAAATATATACATATATCAAATCATTATATTAGACACCTCAAACTCACACATAACTTAAAAGCAGTGAGTGACTCAGCCTTAGAGGAATTTCCTCCAGAGTATGAGTATGAGTCAATTCTACTGGCATGCTTCTGCTGCCTTAGCTGTCGCTACAATGTTGTTTCCCCAAGACAATGACATTGACATTTCCCCAATGAAAGGTTCTTTCCACAAGACATTTCCCCTTAACTTCTGTGAGTTTCCAGAATTATCTTCCTCTGCCAAAACCACTTTGATTACTTGGAATTTTCTGGTTACCTCTGTGAGAATAAAGCCAAGAAAGCCTCAATATTGCCTGTGTCTTCTAGAGAAATAGTGCAAATAGAAGATTGACCCTAAAGAACCTGTCATAAGAAACGGTCCCTGGGCAACCAAGACTACCTCATTTCCAGAGGTAGAAGCCCCTCTCCTGTGATTTGGATTCTCTGGCCCTGTGGATTACAAAGAATAAATTAACCTCTGTTCCATATCTCATACCTTTAGAAATTTACACAGCTATGGTGAAGAATATCTACTCAATATATTAAATGTATATTTATTAAAATGTGTGGGTTTTATGTGTGTTAAACTTCTTGCATTGCAGGCAGATTATTTACCATCTGAGCCACCAGGGAAGCCCAGGTAATACACAAAGTTTGGAACAATTTTTTATGTGACGTTCTTAATTCATCAAAGACTAACTTCCACTTTTCTTCTGGATTTAGAAAGCAATTATTGCTTGTTATAAATTCCCTGGTGGCTCAAACAGTAAAGAATCCGCCTGCAATGAGGGAGACCTGGATTTGATCCCTGGGTCAGGAAGATCCCCTGGAGAAGGGAATGGCAACCCACTCCAGTATTCTTGCCTGGAAAAATCCCATGAACAGAGGAACCTGGCAGGCTACAGTCCATGGGGTCGCAAAGAGTCAGACATGACCGATCAACTAACACTACTATAAAGAATTGTGGAGAGCACTGGTGTTCTTTACTTATAAGTAATCTCACTCAGGCCTCCTATTTTAGTGCCCGCCACAAACCTTCAACCCAGACATACACAGGCACTCGCAAGAGCAACACCATCTTTCTCAACTATTCAAAGATAACTGGTCCTTCTTTTCTAAACTCTTCCACAGCACACATTGTGACACCTCTCGCACTAAACCTAGGTTTCTTCTTTGTCTAGTCTGTAACACAAGCTTTAATTCTTCCTTACACTTCTCACCTTCTGAAATTTTGTTGACATCACTATGTGCTGTGATCTCCTTATCTATTCTTTTTGTGATTGCAGGTTTATACCCTTCTGATTTCTTTACTATCTTAGAGATAAATGTGTATTATTAATCTACTATGTTCATACAAATTTCAGAGAAAACATTTTATTGCACAACATTTTGTATTGTTTAAAGTATACTTTGACAAGCATTTTATTTATAGAAATTTAAAAATAAAATTTGCATTTAAACCAATCTAATAAAAAATTAGCTAGATTTAAACCAACAATGCATAACTAATATATACTAGATTTAAACCAACAGTGCATAACAAAAATATATTCATGTTATGACTATAGCTCATTCGTAAAGCCTACAAATACAGCCTTTGAAAAAAGTAGAAGAAAATTTTCATGAAGGTGGAAGGATGAAGCAAAGAAAAATATTTTAAAGCAGCAGGCATTTCAAGGTCAATAACATTTTTAATCATTCTTACCATAATAGCCACTGCAGAACCAGAAAACATATGTTGTTCACTTCTGTGCTTAAAACTTTCTCCCAAGCAACAAAAGTACTCCTAGTGTGCCAATAAACAGATGTTAATTAAATAGGATTGCACCAATATTTGCAAAGACCAGCAGTATATTTGCAGTGCAATACAGAGATTGATTGCTCTATTATTCTTTTCAATACACCATCTTCTCTCACTTCCTTATCTCTCACAATTTCAAGATTGTTACAAAATACTCAATATTTTGCAAAAATCTATAAGGGAAAATCTGAAAAAGAATACATATACTATGTGTATACATATTATACTCACGTACATAACAATTACTTTGCTGTACACCTGACACTAACACAACATTGTATATCAACTATACTTCAGTTTAAAATTAAAAGTTTTTAAAAGGTCATGGTTTTTGGAGGCTGTAGCTCTCCTATTTGGAGAAGGCAATGGCAACCCACTCCAGGACTCTTGCCTGGAAAATCCCATGGACCGAGGAGCCTGGTAGGCTGCAGTCCATGGGGTCGCTAAGAGTCGGACATGACTGAGCGGCTTCACTTTCACTTTTCACTTTCAGGCACTGGAGAAGGCAATGGCAACCCACTCCAGTGTTCTTGCCTGGAGAATCCCAGGGACTGGGGAGCCTGGTGGGTTGCCGTCTATGGGGTCGCACAGAGTTGGACACGACTGAAGTGACCTGGCAGCAGCAGCAGCAGCAGCAGCAGCAGCAGCTCTCCTATTACTTCTCCTGCATGCTCTGTCAGGAAGACACTGTGCAAATCACCCCTTCTCTGGTGCACTCTGGCTCAGTATATTGTATACAGTATAAAGTATATTGTATACTGAAAGTATAATAAAACTCAGTAAAGCAAAACCCATCAAGTTGGCCTGGAACAACCTGCAGGGCATGGATTTTGACTGCAAGGATGAGCAAGGGACTATTGCATTGTTTATGTGGTTTAACCTTGAAATTACTTTGGTCTTTGATAAGGAACCATTGGTGTCAGACAGTTTTTAGCTTCACTAATAAGATGTTGGGTAAAGGGAAAGTTTCCCAGTGATGCAGTGGTAAAGAATCTGACTGCAATGCAGCAGACCCAGGCTAGATCTCTGGGTCAGGAAGATCCCCTGGAGGAGGGCATGGCAACCCACTCCAGTATTCTTGCCTGAAAAATTCCATGGACAGAGGAACCTGGAGGGCTACGCAGTCCATGGGGTCCCAAAGAGTCAGACATGACTGAAGTGACTGAGTACTCACACAAGGGAAATGTTTACTTCTTGTTCCTATGCTCTAGACATTGGTATGATTTTTGTATCAACCAGAGACTGAGTGAAAAACCACCATAAACTCTGCTGGGACCAGAGGGGATCAGAGACACTCAGCATCCAGGCCCCATTGCTGCTCAGAGTTTGTGCTCAGCTCCCCCTGCAGTTTCTGTCACTGTGTCTCTCAGAGCACAGTAGTACACAGCTGAGTCTGACTCTTGGACTGAGGCTTTCTCCAAGTGGAAGGAGGTAGTTTCTGTATTATATGTGGCTTCAAAACCTTTGTTGGTTCCCTTGTCGTTGGCCTTCATGGCTTTCAGGAGGAGCTGTGGACCTTCTCCAGGATACTGGACATACCAGAAAAGATTAGGGTACCCAGAGGTTGAATAAGTGCAGTTTATAGTCACAGAAGTCCCTTCTGAACGACTCACGTGGCCATCCATCTGGGTCACTGAGTTTCCATGGGTTTGTCCTGGGCAAATTATAAAAAAAAATTCTGTGTCACCTTGGGCATATTTTTCTAGGATAAAATTATGGTTAAAGATTTTGCTGACATAATAGAAGGAAGAATCCATGTTTTAAGAGGCATTTTACTTACCAAGCATTAAGAGTATCACAGTCACTAAGCCTGGAGAAGAGCTCATCTCTGGAGTGTCACCTGAATAAAGTTCTTGACTTTTAAGAGGAAGAAAGGTTGAAATCACAGTGAAGTGACAAATCGAAGCCTGCATTTCACACAGGAAATGTGTTGGTGTCAGGAAGCTGCACCCTCTCGTGGACAGAGAGAGGAATGGGACGTGTGTAACCTAGTCTCCCAAACATGTTCTCATCCCCAGCTTTATTTTTGAGACATATACCAGTCTTCGGGGCTTCCCTTGTAGCTCAGTCGGTAAAAATCCGCTTGCAGTGCAGGAGACCCGGGTTCAATCCATGGGTTGGGAAGATCCCAACCCATTTCCTTGGAGAAGGAAATGGCAACCCATTCCAGAATCCTTGCCTGGAAAATCTCACGGACAGAGGAGCCTGGTGGGCTGCAGTTCATGGGGTCGCAAAGAGTTGGGCACGACTGAGCGACTAACACTAACACTATACCAGTCTTCAGATGGCACTTGGAAATCTGAACAAGTTGCTCTAACCTCTTAGGTCTGTTTTGTTGTTAGGCCTCTACCTGACAGAAGTCCTTTAACAGAACATCCCTAGCGTATGTCTGTAACTGAAAAGATACCAATTTCCTTGAGCGTGGTAAAACAGTCCTTTACATCGTCATGTATTCCATGTGAGCTAGTCATAATTCATCAAATACCAGAAAAGCGTTTGGGGTTGAACTTAGAAGAAGTAATAAAAAACCAAGTCATTACTGAGTGATTCTTTACTTTTCGACACTGTACCCTAATATGTAGAGCAGTCAACTGAGATTTATTACATCACAAAATATCTGTCCAATTAAACAAAAATGATGAATAAACAATCTTTGAGGAATCACTACTTTTTGAAATGCACTGTTTCCTTGGTTGGTTGGTTTAGTCGCTAAGTCTTGTCCAACTCTTGCAACCACATGGACTGTAGCCTGCAAGGCTCCTCTGCCCATGGGACTCCCCGGGCAAGAATACTGGAGTGGGTTGCCATTTCCTTCTCCAATGCATGAAAGGGAAAAGTGAAAGTGAAGTCGCTCAGTCGTGTCCGACTCTGAGCGACCCCATGGACTGTAGCCTACCAGGCTCCTCCGTCCATGGGAGTTTCCAGGCAAGAGTACTGGAGTGGGTTGCCATTTCCTTCTCTAGGTGACCCCATATACCTACAAAGGACTATAATTGCAATATTATTGACAGTAATGAAACCTTTTCTCTGCATATATATGTTAAAAGTAAGGCCATGCTCTAGGAATATTATTCAACATCATGGCAAATAACAAAGCCCCCTGGCCTGTTATTCTACCTCTTGATACAGTATCCAAAGTTTATCAGCCTTGTCTCAAAATAACAGCAGCCTCAGATAAATTGGTTGAAGTGTTATCAAATCTTGCTCTAGTATCTCCATTGAATCTGATGGTACCACTTGCAGTACAAACCGCTCTGCTCTCTGAGTTATACACTATAACTCTCTGAAAACACCCAACACTTTCATATCAGTTGGCTGAATAAATATGAAATATGATTAATTTCTCCTCCCATTATTCAACTGTAATATATTTCTAAATAAAAGGACACTCATGATTGCACTTCTGTCATTCAAGAAGTGTCCATGTGCAGAACAGGCCTTTCAGACATTCTCATACAAAATTCTTCATTAATAAGTATTTAACCTTCAAAATTGAAAGGGACAATACCAGGCTGTTTATGCATTATTACTCCAGACCCCTTTATAAAACTCAATCCTTAGGGGAAGTATAATTAATTCAAGTAGCTGAACTTGTGCATCGCTCTTGGGCAAGTCAATTTACAAAAAAAAATTATATTCAGTGTTAGTCAGTAGGTTTGGAATGCCATTCATAGCTTCCAAATACAATGGAGACAACGAGATATCCTAACTCTCTGATGTTTCTTAGTCTTGGTATATGTCTTATGTACTCCAATTAAAATGAACACTAAATACATGAATTATTTTATGTCATCATGCTACTCAAAGAAATTTTGTCATAATGACAAAGTCTCTCAGCATGAAAGATTCTGCAGAGTATGGGGTAAAAATGATTGAGCAGATTATCACATTAAACATAATTTTCTGAATAAAGTCCTTATGCAAGAACCTCTTCTAGAACATAAAGGCAAATTCCATGGAAAGGCCTCAAAAATTCCATCTATGTTCAGAATGCCAGACCCTGATTCTGTAAAGAATGACTAGGAATGATTGGTTTGTTTGATCCATGAGGACAAAATATATCAAAGCCAAGACAGGAATCTGGTGAAGCTAAATGATCTCCATTGAACTCTTACTAAATCCTTGAGATATGGCATTAGGGAAATATTGGCTGCAACATTTAAAAAAGTATTGTAGGAAATTTTCTAGATTGGTAGATATTGGTGTCAGCTCATGCATTTCTTGGAACCCACAAAATCCCATAAAATTTGTAAAAGTCGAATATGAACTAGAATACTATACCAAGGAAATAATTGAGTATTTCCAAAAGAAATTTAAACAATTTCACATCTCCATGGGTTATGAGTATGTACTAGTAACAGTATTTTTATTCTTCACATGGGTGGAAGCAATCATTTGATAAACCACAGCACTCACCATAATTAAAAATGAACTTGATGCTGTGTTTACTACCTGTGTCATTTCAAATTGTATCTGTATAAGGAAGCAGTTTCTCTGAGACAATTATATAAAGTTTTGCCCTCACTCAGAAATTTTGCTACTCTTATTGTCCCTCTATCTTCTGAAGAAGTGGAAAGAACAAATGGAATATTAGAACTGAGATGAATTACAGTATCAGACACCCTTGAACTACTGTGGCCTAATACATTTTTAATTAGTCTTGGCCCCCATGTCCCTGCTTTCTTCCCTCACAAAGTCACCCGTTGTCTCACTACCAGCTTATCCCTAACATGCCCAGGTAACTCACAAGGGCCCAAACCACACGTATTCCAATCCTTCACCAACTGAACTAAATAAATAAACCCATTATAGTCAGTCCTTTCATCACAGGCACAGGTTGATTTACTAGCCTTTCATTTAATCAGCTTTTTCATGACAACCTGGGTGACTGGGTGCTGCCAAAATACCCAGAGAAAACTGCCATTGAACTTGTGGAAATGACTTTAACATGTTCTATTTATTATCAGTTCAGCAGATGAAGTACAAGAAATTGATTCTTCATGACTTGTGTACCAAGTACTATAACATCAGCTCAGTTCAGTTCAGTTCATTTCAGTCTCTCAGTTGTGTCAGACTCTTTGCCACCCCCATGAACCGCAGCACACCAGGCCTCCCTGTCCATCACCAACTCCTGGAGTTCACCCAAACCCATGTCCATCGAGTTGGTGATGCCATCCAACCATCTCATCCTCTGTTGTCCCCTTCTCTTCCTGCCCTCAATCTTTCCCAGCATCACGGTCTTTTCAAATGAGTCAGCTCTTCGCATCAGGTGGCCAAAGTACTGGAATTTCAGCTTTAGCATCATCAGTGAACACCCAGGACTGATCTCCTCTAGGATGGACTGGTTGGATCTCCTTGCAGTCCAAGGGACTCTCAAGAGTCTTCTCCAACACCACAGTTCAAAAGCATCAATTCTTTGGCACTCAGCTTTCTTCACAGTCCAACTCTCACATCCATACATGACCACTGGAAAAACCATATCCTTGACTAGACAGATGTCTGTTGGCAAAGTAATGTCTCTGCTTTTTAAAATGCTATCTAAGTTCTCATAACTTTCCTTCCAAGGAGTAAGCGTCTTTTAATTTCATTGCAGCAATCATCATTTGCAGTGATTTTGGAGCCCAGAAAAGTAAAGTCACCCACTGTTTCCACTGTTTCCCCATCTATTTCCCATGAAGTGATGGGGCCGGATGCCATGATCTTAATTTTCTGAATGTGGAGCTTTAAGCCAACTTTTTCACTCTCCACTTTCACTTTCATCAAGAGGCTTTTGAGTTCCTCTTCACTTTCTGCCATAAGGGTGATGTCATCTGCATATCTGAGGTTATTGATATTTCTCCTGGCAATCTTGATTCCAGGCTGGGCTTCATCCAGCCCAGCATTTCTCATGATGCACTCTGCATAGAAGTTAAATAAGCAGGGTGACAATATACAGCCTTGACGTACTCCTTTCCCAATTTGGAAACTGTCTGTTGTTCCATGTCCAGTACTAACTGTTGCTTCCTGAGCTGCATACAGGTTTCTCAAGAGGCAGGTCAGGTGGTCTGGTATTCCCATCTCTTTCAGAATTTTCCACAGTTTATTGTGATACACACAGTCAAAGGCTTTGGCATAGTCAATAAAGCAGAAATAGATGTTTTTCTGGAACTCTCTTGCTTTTTTGATGATCCAGCGGATGTTGGCAATTTGATCTCTGGTTCCTCTGCCTTTTCTAAAACCAGCTTGAACATCAGGAAGTTCATGGTTCATGTATTGCTGAAGCCTGGCTTGGAGAATTTTGAGCATTACTTGACTAGCGTGTGAGATGAGTGCAATTGTGTGGTAGTTTGAGCATTCTTTGGCATTGCCTTTCTTTGGGATTGGAATGAAAACTGAACTTTCCAGTCCTGTGGTCACTGCTGAGTTTTCCAAATTTGCTGGCATATTGAGTGCAGCACTTTCATAGCATCATCTTTCAGGATTTGAAATAGCTCAACTGGAATTCCATCAACTCCACTAGCTTTGTTCATAGTGATGCTTTCTCCTGTCATCCCCTTCTCTTCCTGCTCCCAATCCCTCCCAGCATTAGGGTCTTTTCCAATGAGTCAACTGTTCACATGAGGTGGCCAAAGTATTGGAGTTTCAGCTTTAGCATCAGTCCTTCCAATGAACACCCAGGACTTATCTCCTTTAGGATGGACTGGTTGGACCTCCTTGCAGTCCTAGGGACTCTCAAGAGTCTTCTCCAACACCACAATTTAGAAGCATCAATTCTTCAGTGCTCAGCTTTCTTTAGAGTCCAACTCTCACATCCATACATGACTATTGGAAAAACCATAGCTTTGACTATATGGACCTTTGTTGGCAAAGTAATGTCTCTGCTTTTTAATATGCTGTCTAGGTTGGTCATAACTTTTCTTCCAAGGAGTAAGGATCTTTTCATTTCATGGCTGCAGTCACCATCCACAGTGACTTTTGGAGCCTCCAAAAATAAAGTCTATCACTGTTTCCACTGTTTCCCCATCTATTTGCCATGAAGTGATGGGACCAGATGCCATGATCTTAGAAATAGATTCAGGGATTAGATCTAATAGACAGAGTGCCTGATGAACTATGGACAGAGGTTCGTGACATTATACAGGAGACAGGGATCAAGACCATCCCCATGGAAAAGAAATGCAAAAAAGCAAAATGGCTGTCTGAGGAGGCCTTACAAATAGCTGTGAAAAAAAGAGAAGTGAAAAGCAAAGGAAAAAAGGAAAGAGATAAGCATCTGAATGCAGAGTTCTAAAGAATAGCAAGGAGAGATAAGAAAGCCTTCCTCAGTGATCAATGCAAAGAAATAGAGGAAAACAACAGAATGGGAAAGACTAGAGATCTCTTCAAGAAAATTAGAGATACCAAGGGAACATTTCATGCAAAGATGGGCTTGATGAAGGACAGAAATGGTATGGACCTAACAGAAGCAGAAGATATTAAGAAGAGGTGGCAAGAATACACAGAAGAACTGTACAAAAACAATCTTCATTGCCAGGAGCCACCAAGGGAGATCCCACCCATGACAAGGTCATGTGGAAGAGATCTGACGAGCAAGGCAGATCATAACTCAAGGGACCCCCTGGATCTGCTCGAGCATCTACCCCAAAACCAAAATCTGTCTACTGTTTATTATATTATGCCTTTCACCAACTCTTCTGACATTAACAGGGGGCTATCCCCAACCACCTTTCTCGGGAAAAAATCAACTTAGGGCTTTAGTTAATGGGCATGATAGGAGTGTTTCAATTCAAACCTCTCTGATGGCTTTCTAGCCTGCCTGACAGGTTTATCTAAACTCTTGCAGCTATGCATGTGATGGTTCACAGCCTCCCCACCGTGAGAGACATGGGAAGCCTAAAACATTCTAAAAACATAGAGCCTTTTGAAGAGTTAAAAACTATTAGAATAGTGCTGGTGTAAGATTTCATTATTGGGCCGGTGCTTGCTAACAAGTTCCCATATCCCTTATTCATTGTGCACCTGGGAGTGCATTGGTTAACATAGTTGGAATGTAAGAAAAACAAGTAATAGCCTTGGAATTAACCACATCAGACCTTTGAGCTAATTGGTTCTTTCTTTGTTGTGACCCACTGCACCTTTGCTCCATGAGAATGTAACTCTGTTTAGCACTTTCTGAGGCTGACATAGATTAGAAATACAAAGAAAAAACACTTCAAGGGAAAGTAGGTTTTCTGGGTAAGCAGACTTTGTCAAAAAAGGGTCATAAAATGTCCACAGGCCTCCAAGGCCAGAAGATAATGCACACAACATTGTTTGCGGGAAAGGTATGCAGAAAAAATCCTGGTTTCGATAAAGACAAAACAGATGTAATGTTTGGGCTGACTCTGTATGACTTTGCATCTTTCATTTCCCTCTATGTACAAGTCAAGGTATAAAAGTTCCTTTTGAAAATAAAGTTATGGGCCTCGCTCACTGAAGCTTGGTCTCCCCGTGTCATTCTTTTTTCCTTTTCTCTCCTTTTCTCTCTCTGTTCTTCTTTCAGGATGACTCACTGGGGCACAGGGGTTCTCTGAGTTCACTTTTTTGCCTGGGCTTCTAAGACGTGATCGGAAAGGCGTCCTGCATCTTCACCAGGGAGGGGGCGCCCTGTGTCCTCACCCCACCGAGAGGGCGCCTGCAGCCTCCGTGAACAGAGTAGGTTCTGTGCCAGGAGCTTTATTGGCCTCCTGTGTTAATCAAGGAAGATCAAGCCTCTTTTCTCTTTGCTTTGCTATCCTTTCGCCTATGCTGTAATCCTGAGGGTACCCCTGGATCCTGCTAGGGCTGGACCCTGGCACTTCATGACCAAGATAATCACGATGGT
This sequence comes from Bos taurus, assembly GCF_002263795.3. Taxonomy (NCBI): domain Eukaryota; kingdom Metazoa; phylum Chordata; class Mammalia; order Artiodactyla; family Bovidae; genus Bos; species Bos taurus. The sequence continues at coordinate 25,110,424 of NC_037337.1, forward strand.
GTGATCACACACCTAGAGCCAGACATCCTGGAATGTGAAGTCAAGTGGGATTTAGGAAGCATCACTTTGAACAAGGCCAGTGGAGGTGATGAAATTCCAGTTGAGCTATTTCAAATCCTAAAAGATGATGCTGTAAAAGTGCTGCACTCAATATGTCAGCAAATTTGGAAAACTCAGCAGTGCTCACAGGACTGGAAAAGGTCAGTTCTCACTCCAGTAACAAAGGGCAATGCCAAAGAATGTTCAAACTACCACACAATTGCACTCATCTCACATGCTAGCAAAGTAATGCTCAAAATTCTCCAAGCCAGGCTTCAACAGTACATGAACCATGAAATTCCAGATGTTTATGCTGGTCTTAGAAAAGGCAGAGGAACAAGAGATCAACTTGCAAATACCCGTTGGAGCATAGAAAAAGCAAGAGAATTCCAGAAAAACATCTACTTCTGCTTTATTGATTATGCTAAAGCATTTGACCTCGTAGATCACAACGAACTGTGGGAAATTCTTAAAGAGATGGGAATACCAGACCACCTGACCTGCCTCTTGAGAAATCTGTATGCAGCTCAGGAGGCAACAGTTAGAACCGGACATGGAACGACAGACTGGTTCCAAATCAGGAAAAGAGTACGTCAAGGCTGTGTATTGTCATCCTGCTTATTAAACTTATGTGCAGAGTACATCATGAGAAACGCTGGGCTGGATGAAGCACAAGCTGGAATCAGTTTGCCAGGAGAAATATCAATACCCTCAGATACGCAGATGACACCACCCTTATGTCAGAAAGTGAAGAAGAACTAAAGAGCCTCTTGATGAAAGTGAAAGAGGAGAGTGAAAACGTTGGCTTAAAACCCATTCCATGGGGTGGGTCTCAGTAGAAAATATCAACTGTTGTATTCCTTGTTGCCAAAATCGGAGACAACTCCCCACTAAAACACTAAGAATAATATCCTCACAGTCCTGACTAAGCTGCAGGCTCACTAGCAAGATTCCCAGGAACTTTGCCATTATTCCTATCTCCCTTTGATTTTCAGCGCAGCAGTGAGATCTAAGCAAGATCCCTACTCTAATGATACTCCATAAATACTTCTGATCACTATGATGGAAGTCCTATAAGTCCAAATAACAACAGGGCTCACTAGCAAGATTCCTAGGAACTTTGTCATTATTCCTGTCTCCCTTTGGTCCCCAAAGGACTCAACTCTGAAAATTGATAATGACCCAGAATCCCTATGTTTCTGCTTAATATATTGCAAAAATAGTCTATGATACCAATCAGAATAAAAAAACTTTTCGACTCCCCCACCATCATCCCCATTCTATTTGCCATGCCATCCACAACAAGGGAGTGGGACAAAAGAAAAGAGAAAGAGGGATAACAGAGAGTAAAAGATCCAAACACAGAGAAGACTTGGAAAGAATCTTGTGGGGGCTTAAAATACCAAAGAAATGTTCAAAATTTGTTTGACAATAATTGCCTGACACTTAGACTGAATTTTTCAAAAGCTGAGAAGCTTGTTGTCTAAACTGACTGCATGCAATGTGCATGTAAGGGTGTGTAGTGTGTGTGTACACAGTGTGTGTGTGCATGCATGTGCATGAACTGAGGGGCATCAGTGAGCTAAGGGACAACAGTATACATACCATAGATTTTCTCCTTTTGTATAATTTAGCAGCTCAGAGACAATAATGGGACAAAGGCATCATGCCCTTTTGTGTTTTTTGAATTTTAGACCATAGAAATGGAATACCTATTTTAAAAACAAATAAGACCAATATTTTTTAAAATAGTAAAGTAATATATGGATTTGCTAATACCTTCTGAAAATAATACAGTAAAATAAACACTTTAGAAGGTACTACTTTGAGGATCCCCTGGGCTGTGACTCCCACCCCACACGGGGATACTGCACAGGTGCAGCCCCATCTGTCGCAGTGTGAATCTCTCACGATGCAGTAGTACACAGCGGTGTCTCTCAGGGAAGCCCGGGGCAGGCTCAGGGTGCTGAACTTCCTGTCAGGAGGAATTAACAGAGATGCCACTTCATTTTCCACGTTTGTCTTATATCCCTGAATGATAAATCATGGTCCCTGGTTGGGGAACTGTCGATACCAGAAGATATAGTCACTTTTAGCTATTGAGGTGTGGTTACAGGATATGTTCACTTCTTGTCCTTCGTATGAGTCAATGAAAATGGGCTGGGAGGTCTTAGCAAGACTCAAAGTACCTGTGGAAGTAAAAAACACAACACTAGCTCCTATTTTGAAATCAAATTGAAGGTCCAACTCAGCACCCTCCAGGTTCTTTCTCATGTAACCCCCCTATTTCCTCACCATATACAGACACACACAATTTACTTCTCACTTGTGTTTTAGGACACATTTTTAAAATAATTATTCTGAGGAATTCCAGGAACACATGAACAGACAATTTACTTCTTACTCATGTTAAGGTGCTCATCCACTGTAGTCAGTCTCATATTCATAGAGCTCTGAGAATAATCCATCTGAGGTGGTCGTTTATGCCCAGAAATACCCCATGGTTCCAATGTAAGATGAAATGAAATCTTAATCTTATTCCACAAAAGAGCAAATGAGGCCATCTGAACTGGACCTTTCATCTGCTGACACCCTGGTGTCCTTTTGTAATCACACTAAGTCCACACCTTACATCTGCTACTCAAATTCCCTTAACAGATATTAAACAGAAAAGCGGACCCCTCACTAGTCCCTACTGTCCAGCTAGGAAAAGATATTTGATGTGGAATCAGTCACCAAAACAGGAAGTGGAGGAGAAGAAGAAAAGGCACAAGTTCAGAGTCAAGACAGACCTAAATCCAAATCCCAGCTCTTCCACCTTGTGACCTAGGGCAACTCTCTCCTTGGAGCCTCAGTTTCTTCATATATAAAATTGAGACAATAACACCTACTTCAGAGTCAGCCTGTTGTAACAGTCAGCTGCTGCTGCTGTTGCTAAGTCGCTTCAATCGTGTCCGACTCTGTGTGACCCCATAGATGGCAGCCCACCAAGCTCCCTCGTCCCTGGGATTCTCCAGGCAAGAACACTGGAGTGGGTTGCCATTTCCTTCTCCAATGCATGAAAGTGAAAAGTGAAAGTGAAGTCGCTCAGTCATGTCCGACTCTTCTCGACCCCATGGACTGCAGCCTACCAGGCTCCTCCGTTCATGGGATTTTCCAGGCAAGAGTACTGGAATGGGGTGCCATTGCCTTCTCCGAAACAGTCAGCAGTAAAGTGTAATTGCTTCTCATTCCTTTCCTTCTTTTCTAACCCACATTAAAGAACCATGACCAGTAGAAAGCAGTTGTGTAGGAATTATAGTATCTGTGACTATTTTTAATGTATATATGGATCATTCACTCTTTCTTCAAGAAATACCCAGTAGAGAATCCCCTGGCAGTCCAGTGGTTAGGACTCCAAGTTTCCATTGCAGGATGAATATGGGGAACTAAGATCCCACAGCAAAAAAAAAAAAAAAAAAATATATATATATATATATATATATATATATATATATATATATAAACTCAGTAACAGTTAAAAAAAAAAAAAATTTAACTCTGAAAAAGAGCTAAATCCAAAAGAGATCTTAATGTTAGTTGAATCAGCCAATTGCAATCATCCAAACACGTTAGATACTCACATTAATGTGGAAAAAAATAGTGGTATTTTGAGTTCTTTGCTCATATAACATGGGAAAGGAAAATCACTAGAAAATATTTGGGGAGCATTTCCAGGTCTAAAATTGTTGAAAGTATTCTAAGTAAGCAATTTTTTCATTTTCCCATGGAAAAGATCAATGAGTGCCAATGACTTCTAGTAACATTTTGACACACTATATATGAAATAACAAGTATGGAATATCTAGCTTCCTTCAGTACCAGGTGGAGAAGAAAGAAGGATTTATGAGGGAGTCAAATATGCCAGAGCACCTTGTACAGAAGTAACATAAAAGGGTCACATTTTAGAATCAGCTCATTGCAACAGCGACCCCATGTGGTCCATATGTGGATTTAATTTGCAGCTTGTACAGCTGGTGGGAGGTTTTTGGATCTTCTTCCTTGGTCACACTGCCCTTGGGTTTCAATTGTGGTTTTGTTTCCACCTCTGCAAGTGGGTCATCCACTGGGGCTTGCCCCTGAGGCTTCCCTTAAGGACTTGGGTTTGCCCCTGTGAGGGCCAGATGTGGAGGTGGTGCAGCTGCTTGGGTTGCAGGGGTTCTGGCAGAACCAGTTACTCAGGAGAGTTGGCGGCTAGGGCAGCAGGAAATGTGCTCTAGAAGGGTATGGTAGCCAGTATTGGCCAATACGCTCCAGTATTCTTGCCTGGAGAACCCCCACCCCCTGCCCCCCCTCCCCCCCCCCAACAGAGAAACCTGGTAGGCCAGTCTGCTGCTGCTGCTAAGTCGCTTCAGTCGTGTCCGACTCTGTGCGACCTCATACACAGCAGCCCACTAGGCTCCTCTGTCCCTCGGATTCTCCAGGCAAGAATACTGGAGTGGGTTGCCATTTCCTTCTCCAGGTAGGCCAGTCTACAGGGTCTCAAAGAGATGGACACTATCGAAGCTACCCTGTGTGCATAGGCACAAGATTTTTTTTTTGCCTGTGGCACCTCTGCCGCAGTGAGAGTTGAGCATGAAGGTGGCACAGCTGCCTGGTTTGTGAGGACCCTGGCAGTGCCAAATGTGCAGGGACACGGACTGCCTCCACTGCAGGACTTTTGGCCCTATCAGCGTCTGTTTGAGCCTCTTGTAGCTGGTCATCAGAAGACCTCTTTGGCTAGTCTTTCTCTAAGGCTCTGCCCCTTCAGGCACTTAGAGGGCTTCCTTGCCTGGGGTCCTTCTCTGTTGCTCAGGTGCATCAGGCACATAAAGGATCCCCTCAAGCTGGGGTCCTACTCTATAGAGGGGGGCATCAGGCACTTAATGGGGCACCCTGGGTGGGGTCCTACTCTGTAATTCAGTGGTCAGGTGTTTATTGGGCCAGCCTCCCTATTGTTCAGTTGCCGACGCTGGAGTGTAGGGGGAGAGAGGCTATAGTGATGGCTCCACCCCCTATGCGTGACTCAGCAGTATCGTCTTGCTTCCATGGCTGCCTGGCTTTTCTGCACAGGCATTGCACACCACAAACTCCTCCCTCACATCCCCTCAATCTGTCTCTGTGCAGTCAACAGCAGCCCTCACCCGGGGATTGCTCCACAATCCCTAAACTCCAGCTCCCAGCCACTGTGCCATCTGGGGTCTGTATGGCTGTGGCAAGGACTCTCTGATTTTCATTCCATGTAGGCTGCCACAGATCAGCTGTTTCACTCTCAGCCTTAAATGTTTCTTCTCTGACTCAGACAATTGCTCCAGTGTGGGGATTGGACCCCTGCTTCAGTTCCCCCACCTGCTGAGAGCAGGTCCAGTCCTACTAACACTCCTATTTTCCCCCTAGTTCTTTCTCCTACCGAGTTTTGTGTGGGTCTATATATTCTTTTCTGCTGATAAGATAATCCTGTCCACTCTCAGCTGGTGTTCAGCATGTACTTCTGTGTCTGAAGGTGTATTCCTGATGTTATCCATGGAGAGAGATGTACCTCATGTCCACCTACTCCTCTGCCATCTTGTTCTCTCTCCTAATTTTATTTCTTTTTTATGTCTTTACCTGACTGGTCATATTTTCTGTAATGGAAATGCCTTATTTTTGTGTTAAGATATTTCACTAAAGGTTATTATCATTAAGAAAAAGAACTAAATAAGTTAGACTAATATCTACTGGCCTGTGGGAATGCACATGACTGTACTATGTGAAAAATAAAACATTTATTATATATATATGCTCAGTCGTGTCCAACTCTTTGCAGCCCTATGGACTACAGTCCACCAGGTTTCTCTGTCCGTGGGATTTTCCAGGCAAGAATACTGGAGTGGGTTGTGATTTACTACTCTGATATATACACACACACACACACACACACACACACACATCAATATTCAGTTCAGTCGCTCAGTCGTGTCCGACTCTGCAAACCCATGAACCACAGCATGCCAGGCCTCCCTGTCCATCACCAACTCCCAGAGTTTACTCAAATTCATGTCCATCAAGTCGGTAATGCTATCCAGCCATCTCATCCTCTGTCGTCCCCTTCTCCTCCTGCCCCCAATCCCTCCCAGCATCAGGGTCTTTTCCAATGAGTCAACTTATCACATGAGGTGGCCAAAGTATTGGAGTTTCAGCTTTAGCATCATTCCTTCCAAAGAATTCCCAGGGCTGATCTCCTTCAGAATGGACTGGTTGGATCTCCTTGCAGTCCAAGGGACTGTCAAGAGTCTTCTCCAACACCACAGTTGAAAAGCATCAATTCTTCAGTGCTCAGCTTTCTTCACAGTCCAACTCTCACATCCGTACATGACCACTGGAAAAACCATAGCCTTGACTAGACGGACATTTGTTGGCAAAGTAATGTCTCTGCTTTTGAATATGCTATCTAGGTTGGTCATAACTTTCCTTCCAAGGAGTAAGCGTCTTTTAATTTCATGGCTGCAGTCACCATCTGCAGTGATTTTGGAGCCCCAAAAAATAAAGTCTGACACTGTTTCCACTGTTTCTCCATCTATTTCCCATAAAGTGATGGACACCTGCTTCCAAATAACATAGAAAGATCTTTGATTTACTTGAAGATTTAACTACAAAGCTTAATGAAGGGAATATTTATAGATTTGCAGGTAGGGTTAAGGAAAACAAATAAGAGATGGGAAGCATCAAGAAACTAGCAAGAGCTGAAAGTCTGTATCAACCTGGACAATCAGAGGAAACTCTTAGTGAAAGGGGAGGCAAGAGCTGTGAAGTGGATCCACCAGAAAGGAGTTGCAGGAGATAAGATATGCTTTCCCAGTTCCAGCATCTACTGGCCTCCTGCTCAAATGGGGGACCCAAAGCAGTGGTGGGAAATTGGGGGACCAAAGGGATGGAGAAACCACAGTGATTCCCTGTCTTCTTCAGTCTCCAGTTCCTGTGGGGCAGGCCCACCTGGTTTCAGCTGTAGCCTGATAATCCACCTAGAAGGAGCTTTTATTTAGAATTAAATCTTCTGATCCAGACCACAGATGAAGCAACCACAGGACTACCATCTCTCTTCTGGGATAGGCAGGTGTGCACTTCAACTGAGGTCCTGAAGCAGTGGGGCTCTCTCTTATTAAGCTCTGGGGTTTTTTTTTCGGCTTTTCCCATTACTTCAAGCACTGTGAGCTCCTGGAGAGCACAGAAGTAATTTGCAGAGTCTTCAAGCTGTAAGGCTGAAATGATGAAGCTGACGGATTTATCTGCTTTCTGGAAGTTTACAGAGTAGCGGCTGTTCCTTGCATTACCGTATTCTGAATACTGACGAATAAGGAAAGTCATCTCTCCCCTGGGAAGCTGTTTATACCAAAAAATATTGTAGTATTCCGTGGTCCAACTTACTTCATATCGACAATTCAGGGTGACTGTCTGCCCCACTTGACTGGGTACAGCTGTCTGGACTTGAGTTACTTGCTGGGCCACACTGGATCCTATGGGGAAAAAAACAAAACAGAGATGAAGTAGTAAATAAAATAGTGTGGGATTTAGATTAATTTAGGACCCAGAGACAAACCAAATTGAAATTAAAAAATGCTTCTTTTTCTCCAACCCTCCTTTCCTCCCCAAGTCCCTGTGAAGTCCACGTGTCTGTGTGCAGGCCTTTCACCCTGAACTCTCACACCCAGGCTTGGAAGCATTCCTACCAGAGAAGGTGACGGCCAGGAACACCCAGAGCAGGCTGGAGAGCGGCATGAGGCGTGGATTCCCCTGCACAGATGTGCTCAGTTCTGCCTCAAGCTGAGAGTTCACTGTCTCTGTAGCCTGGATGCACATATACATAGTACCTGTTCCTGTGTGACTCCTTCAAACAGGAAGTGGGGTTTGTCATGTTCATAGACCACATGGTCTTTTTCACAGACGGGAAAAACTTTTGGCTCACAGATGTTTAATTTTCTACTTTTCTTTCCTTGATTATTATGTTAGGTAGATCCTGAAAGCGTCATGGAGAAAGCAGTTAGTATTATGTGTGTGAGGGCTTCCCTGATGGCTCAGATGGTAAAGAATATACCTGCAATTCAGGAGACCCTGGTTTGATCCCTGAGTTAAGAAGATCCCCTGGAGAAGGGAATGGCAACCCACTCCAGTGTTCTTGCTTGGAGAATCCACGGATAGAGGAGTCTGGTGGCTACAGTCTATGGAGTCCTAAAGAGTTGGACATGACTGGGCGACTAATACACACACATGTTAAGGGTTTGAGCTGAGAGAAACAGAAGACTAAATAAGTTGACATACACTGATAATAATTTTGCCAGCCCATTCAAAACATATTAGTATACACTATGAATCCTTCCTGTAATCTACTTACTGGTCATTCTGGTCATTCATTTAGCCTATGCTTATATTTCTTTATCCAGAATTTAATGACTCTTTAAAAAACCACAATAAAACAAACTCACAGATCTTTAGCTTTCTTATGTGTGTGCTGTGCTGTTGCTTCAGTCATGTGCAACTCTTTCCAACCCCATGGACTGTAACCTGCCAGGCTCCTCTGTCCATGGGGATTCTGCGGGCAAGAATACTGGAGTGGGTTCCCAATACAGGAATCAAACCCTCATCTCTTGCACTGGCAAATGGGTTCTTTAACACTAGTGCCACCTGGGAAGGGCCAAGAATACTGGAGGGGGTTTCCATGCCCTCCTCCAGGGAATCTTCCTGACCCAGGGGTTGAACCAGCATCTCATGTCTCCTGAATTGCCTGCTGGGTTCTTTACCACTAGCTCAACCTGGGAAGCCCTTTAGTTTTCTTGACAAAAGGCAGTCTTTTCCAAAATAATTAATGTGTCTTTTTCTTTTCTCACTTGATTCTAGGTCTTTGTTTATATTTTCAATAAATACAGTGACTTCAATATCAAATGATTAAAAAAAATCACTCCTGACTTTCAGAATCTATTCAGTTGTATGTGTTTTTCTTTTATATCGAGTTATCTTTTATTTATTATTTTAATTTTTATTTTATTTTTAAACTTTACAATATTGTATTAGTTTTGCCAAATATCGAAATGAATCTGCCACAGGTATACCTGTGTTCCCCATCCTGAACCCTCCTCCCTCCTCCCTCCCCATACCCTCACTCTGGGTCGTCCCAGTGCACCAGCCCCAAGCATCCAGTATCGTACATTGAACCTGGACTGGCAACTCGTTTCATACATGATATTATACATGTTTCAATGCCATTCTCCCAAATCTCCCCACCCTCTCCCTCTCCCACAGAGTCCATAAGACTGATCTATACATCAGTGTCTCTTTTGCTGTCTCGTATACAGGGTTATTGTTACCATCTTTCTAAATTCCATATATATGCGTTAGTATACTGTATTGGTGTTTTTCTTTCTGGCTTACTTCACTCTGTATAATAGGTTCCAGTTTCATCCACCTCATTTATGAACTGATTCAAATGTATTCTTTTTAATGGCTGAGTAATACTCCATTGTGTATATGTAGCACATCTTTCTTATCCATTCATCTGCAGATGGGCATCTAGGTTGCTTCCATGTCCTGGCTATTATAAACAGTGCTACGATGAGCATTGGGGTACACGTGTCTCTTTCCCTTCTGGTTTCCTCAGTGTGTATGCCCAGCAGTGGGATTGCTGGGTCATAAGGCAGTTCTATTTCCAGTTTTTTAAGGAATCTCCACACTGTTCTCCATAGTGGCTGTACTAGTTTGCATTCCCACCAACAATGTAAGAGGGTTCCATTTCCTCCACATCCTCTCCAGCATTTATTGCTTGTAGACTTTTGGATTGCAGCCATTCTGACTGGCGTGAAATGGTACCTCATTGTGGTTTTATTTGCATTTCTCTGATAATGAGTGATGTTGAGCATCTTTTCATGTGTTTGTTAGCCATCTGTATGTCTTCTTTGGAGAAATGTCTATTTAGTTCTTTGGCCCATTTTTTGATTGGGTCATTTATTTTTCTGGAGTTGAGCTGTAGGAGTTGCTTATATATTTTTGATATTAGTTGTTTGTCAGTTGCTTCATTTGTTATTATTTTCTCCCATTCTGAAGGCTGCCTTTTCACCTTGCTAATAGTTTCCTTTGTTGTGCAGAAGCTTTTAAGTTTAATTAGGTCCCATTTGTTTATTTTTGCTTTTATTTCCAATATTCTGGGAGGTGGGTCATAGAGGATCCTGCTGTGATGTATGTCGGAGAGTGTTTTGCCTATGTTCTCCTCTAGGAGTTTTATAGTTTCTGGTCTTACATTGAGATCTTTAATCCATTTTGAGTTTATTTTTGTGTATGGTGTTAGAAAGTGTTCTAGTTTCATCCTTTTACAAGTGGTTGACCAGTTTTCCCAGCACCACTTGTTAAAGAGATTGTCTTTAATCCATTGTATATTCTTGCCTCCTTTGTCAAAGATAAGGTGTCCATATGTGCGTGGATTTATCTCTGGGCTTTCTATTTTGTTCCATTGATCAATATTTCTGTCTTTGTGCCAGTACCATACTGTCTTGATAACTGTGGCTTTATAATAGATCCTGAAGTCAGGCAGGTTGATTCCTCCAGTTCCATTCTTCTTTCTCAAGATAGCTTTGGCTATTCGAGGTTTTTTGTATTTCCATACAAATTGTGAAATTATTTGTTCTAGCTCTGTGAAGAATACCATTGGTGGCTTGATAGGGATTGCATTGAATCTATAAATTGCTTTGGGTAGTATACTCATTTTCACTATATTGATTCTTCCAATCCATGAACATGGTATATTTCTCCATTATTAGTGTCCTCTTTGATTTCCTGCACCAGTGTTTTATAGTTTTCTATATATAGGTCTTTAGTTTCTTTAGGTAGATATATTCCTAAGTATTTTATTCTTTCCGTTGCAATGGTGAATGGAATTGTTTCCTTAATTTCTATTTCAGTTTTCTCATTATTAGTGTATAGGACTGCAAGGGATTTCTGTGTGTTGATTTTATATCCTGCAACTTTACTATAATCATTGATTAGTTCTAGTAATTTTCTGGTGGAGTCTTTAGGGTTTTCTATGTAGAGGATCATGTCATCTGCAAATAGTGAGAGTTTTACTTCTTCTTTTCCAATTTGGATTCCTTTTATTTCTTTTTCTGCTCTGATTGCTGTGGCCAAAACTTCCAAAACTATGTTGAATAGTAATGGTGAAAGTGGGCACCCTTGTCTTGTTCCTGACTTTAGAGGAAATGCTTTCCATTTTTCACCATTGAGGATAAAGTTTGCTGTGGGTTTGTCATATATAGCTTTTATTATGTTGAGGTATGTTCCTTCTATTCCTAATTTCTGGAGAGTTCTTATCATAAATGGATATTGAATTTTGTCAAAGGCTTTCTCTGCATCTATTGAGATAATCATATGGTTTTTATTTTCTAAGTTGTTAATGTGGTGTATTACATTGATTGATTTGCGGATATAGAAGAATCCTTGCATCCCTGGGATAAAGCCCACTTGGTCATGGTTTATGATCTTTTTAATGTGTTGTTGGATTCTGATTGCTAGAATTTTGGTAAGGATTTTTGCATCTACGTTCATCAGTGATATTGGCCTGTAGTTTTCTTTTTTGGTGGCATCTTTGTCAGGTTTTGGTATTAGGGTGATGGTGGCCTCATAGAATGAGTTTGGAAGTTTACCTTCCTCTGCAATTTTCTGGAAGAGTTTGAGCAGGATAGGTGTTAGCTCTTCTCTAAATTTTTGGTAGAAGTCAGCTGTGAAGCCGTCTGGACCGGGGCTTTTGTTTGCTGGAAGATTTTTGATTACAGTATCAATTTCCGTGCTTGTGATGGGTCTGTTAAGATTTTCTATTTCTTCCTGGTCCAGTTTTGGAAAGTTGTACTTTTCTAAGAATTTGTCCATTTCTTCCACGTTGTCCATTTTATTGGCATATAATTGTTGATAGTAGTCTCTTATGATCCTTTGTATTTCTGTGTTGTCTGTTGTGATCTCTCCATTTTCATTTCTAATTTTATTGATTTGATTTTTCTCCCTTTGTTTCTTGATGAGCCTGGCTAATGGTTTGTTAATTTTATTTATCCTTTCAAAGAACCAGCTTTTGGCTTTGTTGATTTTTGCTACGGTCTCTTTTGTTTCTTTTGCATTTATTTCTGCCCTACTTTTTAAGATTTCTTTCCTTCTACTAGCCCTGGGGTTCTTCATTTCTTCCTTTTCTAGTTGCTTTAAGTGTAGAGTTAGGTTATTTATTTGACTTTTTTCTTGTTTCTTGAGGTATGCCTGTATTGCTATGAACTTTCCCTTTAAGACTGCTTTTACAGTGTCCCACAGGTTTTGGGTTGTTGTGTTTTCATTTTCATTCGTTTCTATGCAAATCTTGATTTCTTTTTTGATTTCTTCTGTGATTTGTTGGTTATTCAGCAGCATGTTGTTCAGTCTCCATATGTTGGAATTTTTAATAGGTTTTCTCCTGTAATTGAGATCTAATCTTACTGCATTGTGGTCAGAAAAGATTCTTGGAATGATTTCAATTTTTTTTGAATTTACCAAGGCTAGATTTATGGCCCAGGATGTGATCTACCCTGGAGAAGATTCCATGTGCGCTTGAGAAAAAGATGAAATTCATTGTTTGGGGATGAAATGTCCTATAGATATCAATTAGGTCTAACTGGTCTACTGTATCGTTTAACGTTTGTGTTTCCTTGTTAATTTTCTATTTAGTTGATCTATCCATAGGTGTGAGTAGGGTATTAAAGTCTCCCACTATTATTGTGTTATTGTTAATTTCTCCTTTCATACTTGTTAGCATTTGGCTTACATATTGCGGTGCTCCCGTGTTGGGTGCATATATATTTATAATTGTTATATCTTCTTCTTGGATTGATCCTTTGATCATTATGTAGTGACCATCTTTGTCCCTTTTCACAGCCTTTGTTTTAATGTCTATTTTATCTGATATAAGTATTGCTACTCCTGCTTTCTTTTGGTCCCTATTTGCATGGAAAATCTTTTTCAGCCCTTCACTTTCAATCTGTATGTGTCCCCTTTTTTGAGGTGGGTCTCTTGTAGACAACATATGTAGGGGTCTTATTTTTGTATCCATTCAGCCAGTCTTTGTCTTTTGGTTGGGGCATTCAACCCATTTACGTTTAAGGTAATTACTGATAAGTATGATCCCGTTGCCATTTACTTTATTGTTTTGGGTTCGAGTTTATACACCGTTTTTGTGTTTCCTGTCTAGAGAATATCCTCTAGTATTTGTTGGAGGCCTGGTTTGGTGGTGCTGAATTCTCTCAGCTTTTGCTTGTCTGTAAAGCTTTTGATTTCTCCTTCATATTTGAATGAGATCCCTGCTGGGTACAATAATCTGGGCTGTAGGTTATTTTCTTTCATCACTTTAAGTATGTCTTGCCATTCCCTCCTGGCTTGGAGAGTTTCTATTGAAAGATCAGCTGTTATCCTTATGGGAATTCCCTTGTGTGTTTTTTGTTGTTTTTCCCTTGCTGCTTTTAATATTTGTTCTTTGTGTTTGATCTTTGTTCATTTGATTAATATGTGTCTTGGGGTGTTTTGCCTTGGGTTTATCCTGTTTGGGACTCTCTGGGTTTCTTGGGCTTGGGTGATTATTTCCTTCCCCATTTTAGGGAAGTTTTCAACTATTATCTCCTCAAGTATTTTCTCATGGTCTTTCTTTTTGTCTTCTTCTTCTGGGACCCCTATGATTCGAATGCTGTAGCATTTAATATTGTCCTGGAGGTTTCTGACATTGTCCTCATTTCTTTTAATTCATTTTTCTTTTTTCCTCTCTGATTCATTTATTTCTACCATTCTATCTTCTAATTCACTAATCCTATTTTCTGCCTCTGTTATTCTACTATTTGTTGCCTCCAGAGTGTTTTTAATTTCATTTATTGCATTATTCATTTAATATTGACTCTCTTTTATTTCTTCTAGGTCCTTGTTAAACCTTTCTTGCATCTTCTCAATCTTTATCTCCAGACCATTTATCTGTGATTCCATTTTGATCTCAAGATTTTGGATCAATTTCACTATCATTATTCGGAATTCTTTATCAGGTAGATTCCCAATCTCTTCCTCTTTTGTTTGGTTTGGTGGGCATTTATCCTGTTCCTTTATCTGCTGGGTATTCCTCTGTCTCTTCATCTTGTTTAAATTGCTGAGTTTGGGGTGTCCTTTCTGTATTCGGGCAGTTTGTGGATTCTCTTTATTGTGGCGTTTCCTTGCTCTGTGTGGGTTTGTACAGGTGGCTTGTCAAGGTTTCTTGGTTAGGGAAGCTTGTGTCGGTGTTCTGGTGGGTGGAGCTGTATTTCTTCTCTCTGGAGTGCAATGAAATGTCCAGTAATGAATTATGGGATGTCTATGGTTTTGGGGTGACTTTGGGCTGCCTGTATCTTGGAGCTCAGGGCTGTGTTCCTTGCTGCTGGAGAATTTGCTTGGTATGTCTTGCCCTGAAACTTGTTTTGCCCAGAGAGGCTTACAGCGTTATACGGAGAAGAGAAGAGTGAGGAGGGAGTTAGAGGTGACCCGAATGAGATGAGGTGGAATCATAGAGGAGAGAGTGGGCTAGCCAGTAATCTCTTCCTTATGTGTACTCCACAACTGGACTGCTCAGAGTTGTTCACAGAGTTACACAGAGAAGAGAAGAAGGAGGAAGGTGACAGAGGTGGCCAGAAGGATAAAAGGGGGGAATGAAAAGGAGGGAGACAGATCCAGCCAGTAATCAGTTCCCTAAGTGTTTTCCACCATCTGGAACACACAGAAATTCACAGAGTTGGGTAGAGTAGAGAGGGGTTAGGGACGAGACACAGGCGACCTAGTGGAGAAAAAGGAGAGTCCAAAGGGAGAGAGAGCAGTCAAGCCATTTATCTCGCTCCCTAGTGAAAAATGGGTACTGAAAATTGAGTTCTTAAAGGTACAAAATTGGTAACAAATACATAAAAGCAAAAATTAAAAATCAAGAGTAGAGTTTGGAATATCAAAAATATGATGTTAAAGAAAAGAAGAACGAAAAGAAAGAGAAAAAATGAACAAACAAAAACAAACAAGGTCGTGAAAATTATAAAGAAAATATAGGTACAAAATTGATAACTAATACCAAAAAGCAAAAGTTAAAAATCTAGAGTAGAGTTTGGAATTTCAAAAATACAGTGTTAAAGAAAAGAAGGAAAATAAAAGAAAAAAAAAAAAAAAAAACAAGGTCAAAAAAATTATAAAAAATTTATATGAAGTTTGCTTTTAAAAAAGAATAGGGTCTTCTCTCTCTCTCTCTCTCTTTTTTTTTTTTTGCAAAGTAATCGGTTATAAAAGTGTGAATTAGAGGAATAATAGAGGACTTAAAAAATTTTTTTTAATTAAAAAAAGAAAGAAAGAATGATCGTAAAAATAGTAAAAATATATCTAGGACTTTCTCTAGTTTTGTTGTGAGTATTGTGGGTTCAGTTCATTTTTGGCTAGTTCCTTGGTCCGACTTATATTTCTCAAGATCTATAGGCCCCTTCCTATGTAGTTGGTACTAACCACAGGGTTTTAATCTGTTGCCTGTAGCTTCCAAGGCAGTTCCCTACAGCTTCTTCTGTTTGCTGGTCTCTTCAGTGTCTGGTTTCTGCCCTGACACAAAGGGGATGGTGGAGGACACTTTTTTTTTTTTTGGCTCACTTGTTCAGTCCCGCTGTGGGGAGGAAGGGAGGGATGCTGCAAACAAATAACACTGGCGTGTGCTCGCAGTGCCTCAGCCACACTGGGTCTGCCCCCCGTTCACGGCGCGTGTAGCCTCCCTGACCACGCTGCTCAGGCTCTAGGTTGCTCCGCCGGGAACCATCCGTGGCCGGCCCTGGGCTGCCTGCACTTCCCAGGTCCAAGCCGCTCAGGTTCAGGCACTCGGGTAGTCCTCAGAGGCGCAGACTCTCGGTTGGGCTTGCGTTTTGTGCCCTTCCCAGATCCGAGCAGCTCAGGTGATGAGGTGTTTGGCGCACGCGATTGCTGCGACTTATCACCTCCCTGCCAATCGGTTATCTAGGTGTGCAACCGGCACACCTTCTCCGGCAGATGTTGACCATCCAGACCCCCAAGAAGTTTTAGTTAGCAAAGAAGCTAACTAAACATTTATAAATAATGTCTCTCTGGGGCTGCGATTGTCCCCTTCTGGCACTGGCTGCCTGTCACCGGAGGGGGATGGTCTGCTGCCGGCTATCTCTGTTCAGTCCTTTGTTCCGTGCACAGGCCTGGCGGTGTCTTAGGTTAGGGCTGGCTTTTCCGGTGGTGGATATCCCACAGTCTGGTTTGCTAGCCCAAATTATTTCGCTCAGATAGCGCTCGGGGTATTCAGGCCAGATCCTTGCGATGCAGCCCGCACCGCGCCTCCCTGCCCAGCCCCTGCTTGCTAATGGTGGATGCAGGCATCTGCGCTGCTTCTCCACTGTGGGAGTTACCATAGGGCTCACGATGTGCGGGTTTTAATTGTTTATTTATTTTCCCTCCCTGTAATGTTGCCCTCTGTGCTTCCAAGGCTCGGCACAGATTCGGCAGTGAGAAGGTTTCCTGATGTTTGGAAACTTCTCTCTTTTTAAGACTCCCTTCCTGGGACGGAACTCCGTCCCTCCCTCTTTTGTCTCTTTTTTTGTCTTTTATATTTTTTCCTACCTCCTTTTGAAGAATTTGGTTGCTTTTCTGGGTGCCTGATGTCCTCTGCTGGCATTCAGAAGTTGTTTTGTGGAATTTACTCGGCGTTTAAATGTTCTCTTGATGAATCTGTGGGGGAGAAAGTGTTCTCCCCGTCCTACTCCTCTGCCATCTTAGCTCCTTCCCCTGTATGTGTTTTTTTAAAATGAAATGCTTAACAGGAAAAAACATTAATCTTTGAAATCTGGCACTGAGTTTTACTTAGTAGACTTTGAAGAGTATCGGTATAATCAATCCTGCTGCCTTTACAAGTAGAATTGTACTTATTACATCAGGTGTCCTTAGATTGTCCTCATGTCATATTTTTTACCCCAAAGTGTTCAGTTTCTCTTCTTAGTGGTTTGTTATTTTTCTCTGTAAGGTCAAGTTAAGCATGCTGACTTTTTCTGTGCCACAAGGCTACAGTGTGCTCTTACAAAATATGGTATCTGTAACACTTAGCAAATGTTGACACCATGCTATTTGGTGACTGAGGTTTTGTATACTGTACATGATCATGTAGAATGTCATTGTCAATCTTCCATTTGATTTCATTGTTTTAATAGATGAATTAATATAAAAGAACCAAAGGCAAATAGACAAGTAGAAAAGAAAGTACAGAAAGATCTAAAACAGTGCCAGTTCTTAGATTTTAAAGTCGAAGTAACACATTAATGAGTGATGCAGGGAGGAGAGTTTATATTTAGTTGAGACATCTACTCCTCTGTTCCATTTCACCTCTAGGTGCTGGCAGGTAGCAGATGTCCTGGTTTCCAATTATTTGTAACTAGGCTGCAGTCCATGGGGTCGCTAAGAGTCGGACACAACTGAGCGACTTCACTTTCATGCATTGGAGAAAGAAATGGCAACCCACTCCAGTGTTCCTGCCTGGAGTATCCCAGGGATGGTGGAGCCTGATGGGCTGCCATCTATGGGGTTGCACAGAGTCGGACACGACTGAAGCAATTTAGCAGCAGCAAGGAGAGGACACCACAAATGCCCACAACAATGTAGGGAGAACATGAAGGGGGTTTTTCCCTTTTGTTGATATGGCCTTGCTCTGAGTTCCTGACAGTAAAGTTGCATATTCCCTCAGCTGCATTATAGACTCTGACTCTGAAAAATGTAGCTTCTGGCTGGATCAAGTCTGAATGTGCTGACACTCAGGTTGGAAGATTTAGACTGTCCTAAACATTGTTCTGCCTTCCCTTGTGATTTACTAATAAATGATAATACCTGGTAAAGGACAAGCCAGAGTTTAATATTGAAGGATGAAATTGAAAGAGGTTTTTTACTTAAAACTTCCAAATTTAGTAGTAAATTAATCTCTTCTAAAATCTGGGATATTATCTGAAACAAATTCATTATGAATCATTCCGGGATTGCAAATATTTATTCATGTGCTGATTGTTCTCTTGCCTTTCTGATTTTGATTCTAAGATGAATTATACTAACTGCTCCCTAGTTTCCCTAAAAAAGACCAGCAATAAGCCATGAACTCCCTTTTCTTCCCACTTACCCACCAAACCATGTGAACTGGTAACTTAAGCACATAACTTCAGAATAGCAAATATCACACAGACAAATGAACACAGAATAGGCTTCTAACTTCTGTAATCTCTCCAGTTGTATATTGGAATACCAAATGGTAATGGCTGTAAAATCATATTCATTTGTGATGTAACTCTGTGATTAGCTTATTAAAGGTTTAGGAAGCAAGAAGCACTGGGTTTTCTAAATTCAAATATTTGACCATGTTGCTGTCATGAATGCAGTTACACTCTTCAGTACAATCTTATAATTCTCATTATAGTTGTCATGAGGACAAAATTTCTCCTAAAATGTTGCTTAATCAGTAAAAATATTAAAAGCTATTAACAATATATATGGTATATATATACTGTTTCAGATCAGATCAGATCAGTCGCTCAGTCATGTCCGACTTCTTGTGACCCCATGAACCACAGCACGCCAGGCCTCCCTGTCCATCACCAACTCCTGGAGTTCACTCAGACTCACGTCCATCGAGTCAGTGATGCCATCCAGACATCTCATCCTCTGTCGTCCCCTTCTCCTCTTGCCCCCAATCCCTCCCAGCATCAGAGTCTTTTCCAATGAGTCAGGTCTTCACATGAGGTGGCCAAAGTACTGGAGTTTCAGCTTTAGCATCATTCTTTCCAAAGAAATACCAAGGCTGATCTCCTTCAGAATGGACTGGTTGGATCTCCTTGCAGTCCAAGGGACTCGCAAGCGTCTTCTCCAACACCACAGTTCAAAAGCATCAATTCTTTGGTGCTCAGCCTTCTTCACAGTCCAACTCTCACATCCATATATGACCACAGGAAAACCATAGCCTTGACTAGATGAACCTTTGTTGGCAAAGTAATGTCTCTGCTTTTGAATATGTTATCTAGGTTGGTCATAACTTTCCTTTCAAGGAGTAAGCATCTTTTAATTTCATGGCTGCAGTCATTTTGGAGCCCAGAAAAATAAAGTCTGACACTGTTTCCACTGTTTCCCCATCTATTTCACATGAAGTAATGGGACCGGATGCCATGATCTTCATTTTCTGAATGTTGAGCTTTAAGCCAACTTTTTCACTCTCCACTTTCACCTTCATCAAGAGGCTTTTGAGTTCCTATTCACTTTCTGCCATAAAGGTGGTGTCATCTGCATATCTGAGGTTATTGATATTTCCCCCGGCAACATTGATTCCAGCTTATGTTTCTTCCAGTCCAACGTTTCTCTTGATGTGCTCTGCATATAAGTTAAATAAGCAGGGTGACAATATACAGCCTTGACATACTCCTTTTCCTATTTGGAACCAGTCTGTTGTTCCATGTCCAGTTCTAACTATTGCTTCCTGACCTGCATACACATTTCTCAAGAGGCAGGTCAGGTGGTCTGGTATTCCCATCTCTTTCAGAATTTTCCACAGTTTATTGTGATCCATACAGTCAAAGGCTTTGGCATAGTCAATAAAGCAGAAATAGATGTTTTTCTGGAACTCTCTTGCTTTTTCCATGATCCAGTGGATGTTGGCAATTTGATCTCTGGTTCCTCTGCCTTTTCTAAAACCAGCTTGAACATCAGGAAGTTCACAGTTCACAGTTCACATATTGCTGAAGCCTGGCTTGGAGAATTTTAAGCATTACTTTACTAGCATGTGAGATGAGTGCAATTGTGCGGTAGTTTGAGCATTCTTTGGCATTGCCTTTCTTTGGAATTGGAATGAAAACTGAACTTTCCAGTCTTGTGGCCACTGCTGAGTTTTCCAAATTTGCTAGCATATTGAATGCAGCACTTCCCCAGCATCATCTTTCAGGATTTGGAATAGCTCAACTGGAATTCCATCACCTCCACTAGCTTTGTTCGTAGTGATGCTTTCTAAGGCCCACTTGACTTCACATTCCAGGATGTCTGGCTCTAGGTCAGTGATCACACCATCGTGATTATCTGGGTCGTGAAGATCTTTCTTGTACAGTTCTGTGTATTCTTGCCATGTCTTCTTAATATCTTCTGCCTCTGTTAGGTCCATACCATTTCTGTTCTTTATCGAGCCCATCTTCGCATGAAATGTTCCTTTGGTATCTCTGATTTTCTTGAAGAGATCTCTAGTCTTTCCCATTCTGTTGTTTTCCTCTATTTCTTTGCATTGATCGCTGAAGAAGGCTTTCTTATCTCTTCTTGCTCTTCTTTGGAACTCTGCATTCAGATGCTTATATCTTTCCTTTCCTCCTTTGCTTTTCGCTTCTCTTCTTTTCACAGCTATTTGTAAGGCCTCCCCATACAGCCATTTTGCTTTTTTGCATTTCTTTGCCATGGGGATGGTCTTGATCCCTGTCTCCTGTACAATGTCATGAACCTCATTCCATAGCTCATCAGGCACTCTATCTATCAGATCTAGGCCCTTAAACCTATTTCTCACTTCCACTGTATAATCATAAGGGATTTGATTTAGGTCATACCTGAATGGTCTAGTGGTTTTCCCTACTTTCTTCAATTTAAGTCTGAATTTGACAATAAGGAGTTCATGGTCTGAGCCACAGTCAGCTCCTGGTCTTGTTTTTGCTGACTGTATAGAGCTTCTCCATCTTTGACTGCAAAGAATATAATTAATCTGTTTTCAGTGTTGACCATCTGGTGATGTCCATATATAGAGTCTTCTCTTGTTTTGTTGGAACAACGTAAATATTAATTAATAAAATTAATATATATTTCTAAAATAAAAATATTTCCCCTTTTTGACATTGAATGAATGAAAATTCTATTTCATTTTATTCTGAAATTTCAACTAATGAAGTCATTTACATCAAGTTAATCAAATTTCAAACATTTTATTTTTGTTTCAACACCTCATAAAGAAACCCCAATAAGAATAACATTCTTTTTATAATTTTATGTGTTTATTAATTTAAAGTGTTTTGGGTCATCATTGCTACACAGGCTGTTCTCTAGCTGCAGAGAGAGGGGGTTCCTCTGTCTTTGCACTTCTCATTGTAGTGGCTTCCCTTACTGTGGAGCACAGGCTCTAGAGCATAGACTCAATAGTTGTGGTGCACAGGATTAGCTGCTCCATGACATGTGGGATCTTCCTGTATCAGAGGCTGAACTAACGTCTCCTGCTTTGGCAGGCAGATTCTTTGCCACTGAGCCTCCAGGGAAGACCTAACTGAGTCATTTTATAATAGATTGTCCTTGGATTCTCTGTGGTTCCTTCATAGGAATCCCCAAACTCACACAGCATATGAGGGCACAGAATTACTACTGAGGTTCCCAGATCTTCCCTAGTTCTCCCTCTTACATCTCTGGTGACTGTCTTCTGAAGCTCACCTTGCATTCCAATCTGGGTACTACATCCTATTTTGAGTTTTGCATATTTCAGTCCAATGAAAGATACTCCAGTCCAGTAGTTGTACATCCTATTCCAAACTTGTTATTCAACTGTTCAAACTACTAGAGAAAAAGCAAAACAAACTTCGAGAGGATTTCCCTGGTGGTACAGTGGATGAGAGTTTACCTGCCAATGCAGGGGACATGGGTTCAATCCCTGGTCTGTGAAGGTTCCACATGCCCTGGAGCCACTGAGCCCGGGCACCACAACTATGGAGATTTGCTCTAGAGCCCAAGAGCCGCAACTACTGAGCCTGTGTGTCACAACTACTGAAGCCCACGTGCCCTGGAGCCTGCATGCTGCAACTACTGAAGCCTGTGCTCCTAGAGCCTGTGCTTCACAACAAGAGAAGGCAGGACAGTAAGTCTGTGCACTGCAACCAAGAGCAGCCCCCACTTAGTGCAACTAGAGAAAGCCCATGTGCAGCAGCAAAGACCCAGAGCAGCCAATTTTTTTTTTAATTAAAAAAAATTTTGAGAGCCAAGAGGGTTTACACACTGACACCATTAAAAAACGTTTTTTATAGTCATCTTGCTGTATATTGCATTCCCAGGACTTACTTCTCTTATAACTAGATGTTTCTGTCTTTTGAACATAGTCACCTCTTCCACACCCTACACCCCCAATCTATTCTCTGTATCTATGAGGTCTGGGTGTGTGTGTGTGTCTGTGTGTCTATATGTCTGTGTGTGTGTGTGCCTGCACCTGTGTCTTAGAGTCCACATACAAATGATTTCATACAGTATTTGACTTTGTCTGCCTGATTTATTTCACTTAGTATTGTGCCCTCAAGATTCATTCATGTTGTTGTAAATCTACGAAAAAAATTTCTTTTTTTATGTTTTCTTTATCCATTCATCTGTCAAAGGACACTTGGGTTGTTTCCATGTCTCAGCTGTTGTAGATCAACTGCAATAAATGAGTGGTACAGATATCTTTTTGAGATACTAACTTCATTTTCTTCAAATGAATACTCAGAGGTGGAAATGCTGAATATCATAGTAGAGCTAATTTTAATTTTTTGAGGAACCTCCATACTGTTTGCCATAGAGGCTGCACCAATTTATATTTCCAACAACAGTGGGCAGGGTTCCCTTTCTTCTACATTCTTTTCAAAATTTTTTATTCCCTGTCTTTTTGATAGTAGCCATTTTGGCATATGTAAAGGGATAGCTCTTTTTGGTTTTGATTTTCATTTCCCTGGTTATTAGAGATGTTGAACATCTTCCGATTTACCTCTTGTCATTAGTATGTCTTCTTTGGGAAAATGTTTATTCAAATCATCAGCTTATTTTTAAAACAGACTTTTGTTTTAATGCTTATACAAGGTATTTATATATTTTGGGTATTAGCCCTTTATCATATATATGTTTGGGCAATATTTGCTCTCATTCTGTAGGTTGCCTTTTCATTTTGTTGATGGCTTCTTTTGCCATACATAAACTTATTAGTTTGATGTAGTCACACTTGGGTTTTTTTGTTTTTGTTTTTGTTTTCTCTCTCTTGTTGTCCTTGCTTTAATGTCAAATACAAAACAAAACAAAACAAAACAAAACTGTGGCCAATACTGATGTCAAGGAACTTACCCACTATGTTTCTTCTGAGCTTTACTGTTGTGGTTCTTATATTCAATTCTATAATCCATTTTGATGAGTTCAATTTCATTCTTTTGCATGTAGCTTTCCATTTCTCATAATACCATTTATTGAAGAGATGTTTCTTTCTTGAGGGTATATTCTTGGCTTCTTTGCCATGAATTGACCGTGTATACAAGGATTTATTTCTGGGTTCTCTATTCTGCTCCATTGATCTATGAGTCTTTGTTTAATGCCAAAAAAAAAAAACCCCCACACACTGTTTTTATTACTATAATTTTGTAATATAGTTTGAAATAAGGTCATGTGATGCCTTCAGTTTTTTTTGTTGTTGTTGTTTTAATTTTATTTTTAAACTTTACAATATTATATTAGTTTTGCCAAATATCAAAATGAATTTACCACAGGTATACATATGTTCCCCATCCTGAACCCTCCTCCCACCCCATACCATCCCTCTGGGTCATCCCAGTGCACCAGTCCCAAGCATCCAGTATCGTGCATCGAACCTGGACTGGCAACTCATTTCTTACATGGTATTATACATGTTTCAATGCCATTCTCCCAAATCTTCCCACCCTCTCCCTCTCCCACTTTGGCTATTAGTAGTATATTGTCTCTCATACAAACCTTAGGGTTTGTTTATTCTATCTCTGTGAAAAATGGCATTGAATTTTGATAGAGGTTTCATTGAATCTGTAGAATGCTTTGGGTAGTATGGATATTTTAACAATTGGGTTTTTTTGGCCTATAAGAATAAAATATCTTTGCATTAATTTTTGTCTTCAATTTCTATAATCAATGTCTTACAGATTTCAATATACAAATCTATACTTCTTTGCTTAAAGTTATTCTTAGGTATTTTCTTTCTGATGTGATGGAAAAAGAATTGTTTTCTTAATATCTCTTCCAGATAGTTCATTATTGGAATGCAGATTAATTTTGTATCCTGCAACTTTGCTGAAGACTAACATCTTGGGGGCATGTCTCCCACTGCTAAGCCAGATGATCTGATTTTCTTTTCACTTTCTCTTTTTGTGTACTCAAAAAGTGTATATTTTAACTGTGGTAGGAAGTCTCTGTGCTGTTTATTTTCGGATGAATAATTTCTAGTGCTTAAACAAGTTCAAAATTTTTTCTCTGGCATATTATTGGCATTTTATGGCCTATTAAAAGTACATCTGTCAGAGAGGAGCTAAGATGGCGGAGGAGTAGGACAGGGAGAACACTTTCTCCCCTACAAATTCATCAAAAGAACATTTAAACGCCGAGTAAATTCCACAAAACAACTTCTGAATGCCGGCAGAGGACATCAGGCACCCAGAAAAGCAACCCAATTCTTCAAAAGGAGGTAGGAAAAAATATAAAAGACAAAAAAAGGGACAAAAGAGGGAGGGATGGAGTTCCGTCCCAGGAAGGGAGTCTTAAAAAGAGAGAAGTTTCCAAACACCAGGAAACCTTCTCACTGCCGAATCTGTGCTGAGCCTTGGAAGCACAGAGGGCAACATAACGGGGAGGAAAAATAAACAATTAAAACCCACACATTGCGAGCCCTATGGTAAACTCCCCCAGCGGAGAAGCAGCGCAGACGCCTGCATACGCCATTAGCAAGCGGGGGCTGGGCAGGGAGGCGCGGTGCGGGCTGCATCGCAAGGATCTGGCCTGAATACCCTGAGCACTATCTGAGTGAAATAATTTGGGCTAGCAAACCAGACTGTGGGATAACTACCACGTGAAAAGCCAGCCCTAACCTATGACACCGCCAGGCCCGTGCACGGAACAAAGGACTGAACAGAGATAGCCGGCGGCAGACCATCCCCCTCCGGTGATAGGCAGCCAGAGCCGGAAGGGGACAAGCGCAGCCCCAGAGAGACATTATCTATAAAGCTGTAAGCAGGCTTCTTTGCTAACTAAAACTTCTTGGGGGTCTGGATGGTCAACATCTGCCGGAGTAGGTGTGCCGGTGCACAACTAGATAACCAAGCGGCAGGGAGGCGATAAGTCACAGCAATCGCGCACGCAAAACACCTCATCACCTGAGCTGCTCGGATCTAGGAAGGGCACAAAACGCAGGCCCAACCGAGAGTCTGCGCATCTAAGGACTACCCGAGTGCCTGAACCTGAATGGCTTGGACCTGGGAAATACAGGCAGCCCAGGGCCGGCCACGGATGGTTCCTGGCGGAGCAACCTGGAGCCTGAGCAGCGTGGTTAGGCAGGCTACATGCGCTGTGAACGGGGGGCAGACACAGTGTGGCTGAGGCACTTCGAGCACACGCCAGTGTTATTTGTTTGCAGCATCCCTCCCTACCTCCCCTCAGCACGACTGAACAAGTGAGCCAATAAAAAAAAAAAAAAAAATTAAGTACTCTATTATTCCTTTAATTTCCACTTTTATAACCAATTATTTTGCAAAAAAAAAAAAAAAAGAAGACCCTATTTTTTTTTAAGCAAACTTCATATATATATATATTTTTAAATAAATTTTGATCTTTTTTTTGTTCTTTTTCCTTCTTTTCTTTAACATTGTATTTTTGAAATTCCAAACTCTACTCTAGATTTTTAATTTTAGCTTTTTAGTATTTGTTATCAATTTTGTACCTATAGTTTTTTTTGTTTTTGTTTTTATATAATTTGTGTGACCCTTTTTTCTTTTTTCTTTTTCTCTGTTTCTTTCTCTTCTTCTTTTAAATAACATTGTATATCTGAAATTCCAAACTCTATTCTATATTTTTAATTATGCTTTTTGGTATTTGTTATCAATTTTGTACCTGTATTTTTTTTAATATAATTTATGCGACCTTGTTTGTTCTTGTTTTTTTTTTTTTTTTTCCTCTCTCTTTCTTTTTCTTCTTCTTTTTTTAACATTGTATTTTTGAAATTCCAAACTCTACTCTAGATTTTTAACTTTTGCTTTTTGGTATTAGTTATCAATTTTGTACCTATATTTTCTTTATAATTTTTGCGACCTTGTTTGATTTTGTTTGTTCGTTTTTTCTCTCTTTCTTTTCCTGCTTTTTTTTAACATCGTATTTTCAAAATTCCAAACTGTACTCTAGATTTTAAATTTTTGCTTTTATGTATTTGTTACCAATTTTGTACCTTTAAGAACCCAATCTTAAGTACCCATTTTTTACTAGGGAGCGAGATTACTGGCTTAACTGCTCTCTCTCCCTTTGGACTCTCCTTTTTCTCCACAAGGTCGCCTGTGTCTCCTCCCTAACCCCTCTCTACTCTACCCAACTCTGTGAATTTCTGTGTGTTCCAGATGGTGGAAAACACTTAGGGAATTGATTACTGGCTGGATCTGTCTCCCTCCTTTTAATTCCCCCCTTTTATCCTCCTGGCCACCTCTGTCACCTTCCTCCTTCTTCTCTTCTCTGTATAACTCCGTGAACATCTCTGAGCAGTCCAGTTGTGGAGTACACATAAGGAAGAGATTACTGGCTAGCCCGCTCTCTCCTCTATGATTCCACCTCATCTCATTCGGGTCACCTCTAACTCCCTCCTCACTCTTCTCTTCCCCGTATAACGCTGTAAGCCTCTCTGGGCAAAACAAGTTTCAGGGCAAGACATACCAAGCAAATTCTCCAGCAGCAAGGAACACAGCCCTGAGCTCCAAGATACAGGCAGCCCAAAGTCACCCCAAAACCATAGACATCCCATAACTCATTACTGGACATTTCATTGCACTCCAGAGAGAAAAAATACAGCTCCACCCACCAGAACACTGATACAAGCTTCCCTAACCAAGAAACCTTGACAAGCCACCTGTACAAACCCACACAGAGCGAGGAAATGCCACAATAAAGAGAACTCCACAAAGTGCCCGAATACAGAAAGGACACCCCAAACTCAGCAATTTAAACAAGATGAAGAGACAGAGGAATACCCAGCAGATAAAGGAACAGGATAAATGCCCACCAAACCAAACAAAAGAGGAAGAGATAGGGAATCTACCTGATAAAGAATTCCGAATAATGACAGTGAAATTGATCCAAAATCTTGAAATCAAAATGGAATCACAGATAAATAGCTTGGAGACAAAGATTGAGAAGATGCAAGAAAGGTTTAACAAGGACCTAGAAGAAATAAAAGAGAGTCAATATAAAATGAATAATGCAATAAATGAAATTAAAAACACTCTGGAGGCAACAAATAGTAGAATAACAGAGGCAGAAGATAGGATTAGTGAATTAGAAGATAGAATGGTAGAAATAAGTGAATCAGAGAGGAAAAAAGAAAAACGAATTAAAAGAAATGAGGACAATCTCAGAGACCTCCAGGACAATATTAAATGCTACATTCGAATCATAGGGGTCCCAGAAGAAGAAGACAAAAAGAAAGACCATGAGAAAATACTTGAAGAGATAATAGTTGAAAACTTCCCTAAAATGGGGAAGGAAATAATCACCCAAGTCCAAGAAACCCAGAGAGTCCCAAACAGGATAAACCCAAGGCGAAACACCCCAAGACACATATTAATCAAATGAACAAAGATCAAACACAAAGAACAAATATTAAAAGCAGCAAGGGAAAAACAACAAATAACACACAAGGGAATTCCCATTAGGATAACAGCTGATCTTTCAATAGAAACTCTTCAAGCCAGGAGGGAATGGCAAGACATACTTAAAGTGATGAAAGAAAATAACCTACAGCCCAGATTATTGTACCCAGCAAGGATCTCATTCAAATATGAAGGAGAAATCAAAAGCTTCTCAGACAAGCAAAAGCTGAGAGAATTCAGCACCACCAAACCAGCTCTCCAACAAATACTAAAGGATATTCTCTAGATAGGAAACACAAAAACAGTGTATAAACTCGAACCCAAAACAATAAAGTAAATGGCAATGGGATCATACTTATCAGTAATTACCTTAAACGTAAATGGGTTGAATGCCCCAACCAAAAGACAAAGACTGGCTGAATGGATACAAAAATAAGACCCCTACATATGTTGTCTACAAGAGACCCACCTCAAAACAGGGGACACATACAGACTGAAAGTGAAGGGCTGGAAAAAGATTTTCCATGCAAATAGGGACCAAAAGAAAGCAGGAGTAGCAATACTTATATCAGATAAAATAGACATTAAAACAAAGGCTGTGAAAAGGGACAAAGATGGTCACTACATAATGATCAAAGGATCAATCCAAGAAGAAGATATAACAATTATAAATATATATATATGCACCCAACACGGGAGCGCTGCAATATGTAAGACAAATGCTAACAAGTATGAGAGGAGAAATTAACAATAGCACAATAATAGTGGGAGACTTTAATACCCTATTCACACCTATGGATAGATCAACTAAACAGAAAATTAACAAGGAAACACAAACGTTGAATGATACAGTAGACCAGTTAGACCTAATTGATATCTATAGGACATTTCATCCCCAAACAATGAATTTCACCTTTTTCTCAAGCGCACATGGAACCTTCTCCAGGGTAGATCACATCCTGGGCCATAAATCTAGCCTTGGTAAATTCAAAAATATAGAAATCATTCCAAGCATCTTTTCTGACCACAATGCAGTAAGATTAGATCTGAATTACAGGAGAAAAACTATTAAAAATTCCAACATATGGAGGATGAACAACACCCTGCTGAATAACCAACAAATCACAGAAGAAATCAAAAAAGGAATCAAAATTTGCATAGAAATTAATGAAAATGAAAACACAACAACTCAAAACCTGTGGGACACTGTAAAAGCAGTCCTAAGGGGAAAGTTCATAGCAATACAGGCATACCTCAAGAAACAAGAAAAAAGTCAAATAAATAACCTAACCCTACACCTAAAGCAACTAGAAAAGGAAGAAATGAAGAATCCCAGGGCTAGTAGAAGGAAAGAAATCTTAAAAAGTAGGGCAGAAATAAATGCAAAAGAAACAAAAGAGACCATAGCAAAAATCAACAAAGCCAAAAGCTGGTTCTTTGAAAGGATAAATAAAATTGACAAACCATTAGCCAGACTCATCAAGAAACAAAGGGAGAAAAATCAAGTCAATAAAATTAGAAATGAAAATGGAGAGATCACAACAGACAACACAGAAATACAAAGGATCATAAGAGACTACTATCAACAATTATATGCCAATAAAATGGACAACGTGGAAAAAATGGACAAATTCTTAGAAAAGTACAACTTTCCAAAACTGGACCAGGAAGAAATAGAAAATCTTAACAGACCCATCACAAGCACGGAAATTGAAACTGTAATCACAAATCTTCCAGCAAACAAAAGTCCCGGTCCAGACGGCTTCACAGCTGAATTCTACCAAAAATTTAGAGAAGAGCTAACACCTATCCTGCTCAAACTCTTCCAGGAAATTGCAGAGAAAGGTAAACTTCCAAACTCATTCTATGAGGCCACCATCACCCTAATACCAAAACCTGACAAAAATGCCACCAAAAAAGAAAACTACAGGCCAATATCACTGATGAACATACATGCAAAAATCCTTACCAAAATTCTAGCAATCAGAATCCAACAACACATTAAAAAGATCATAAACCATGACCAAGTGGGCTTTATCCCAGGGATGCAAGGATTCTTCAATATCTGCAAATCAATCAAGGTAATACACCACATTAACAAATTGAAAAACAAAAACCATATGATTATCTCAATAGACGCAGAGAAAGCCTTTGACAAAATTCAACATCCATTTATGATATGAACTCTCCAGAAAGCAGGAATAGAAGGAACATACCTCAACGTAATAAAAGCTATATATGACAAACCCACAGCAAACTTTATCCTCAATGGTGAAAAATTGAAAGCATTTCCTCTGAAGTCAAGAACAAGACAAGGGTGCCCACTTTCACCATTACTATTCAACATAGTTTTGGAAGTTTTGGCCACAGCAATCAGAGCAGAAAAAGAAATAAAAGGAATCCAAATTGGAAAAGAAGAAGTAAACTCTCACTGTTTGCAGATGACATGATCCTCTACATAGAAAACCCTAAAGACTCCACCAGAAAATTACTAGAACTAATCAATGATTATAGTAAAGTTGCAGGATATAAAATCAACACACAGAAATCCCTTGCAGTCCTATACACTAATAATGAGAAAACTGAAAGAGAAATTAAGGAAACAATTCCATTCACCATTGCAACGGAAAGAATAAAATACTTAGGAATATATCTACCTAAAGAAACTAAAGACCTATATATAGAAAACTATAAAACACTGGTGAAAGAAATCAAAGAGGACACTAATAGATGGAGAAATATACCATGTTCATGGATTGGAAGAATCAATATAGTGAAAATGAGTATATTACCCAAAGCAATTTATAGATTCAATGCAATCCCTATCAAGCTACCAACGGTATTCTTCACAGAGCTAGAACAAATAATTTCACAATTTGTATGGAAATACAAAAAACCTCGAATAGCCAAAGCTATCTTGAGAAAGAAGCATGGAACTGGAGGAATCAACCTACCTGACTTCAGGCTCTACTACAAAGCCACAGTTATCAAGACAGTATGGTACTGGCACAAAGACAGAAATATTGATCAATAGAACAAAATAGAAAGCCCAGAGATAAATCCACGCACATATGGACACCTTATCTTTGACAAAGGAGGCAAGAATATACAATGGATTAAAGACAATCTCTTTAACAAGTGGTGCTGGGAAAACTGGTCAACCACTTGTAAAAGAATGAAACTAGAACACTTTCTAACACCATACACAAAAATAAACTCAAAATGGATTAAAGATCTCAACGTAAGACCAGAAACTATAAAACTCCTAGAGGAGAACATAGGCAAAACACTCTCCGACATACATCACAGCAGGATCCTCTATGACCCACCTCCCAGAATATTGGAAATAAAAGCAAAAATAAACAAATGGGACCCAATTAAACTTAAAAGCTTCTGCACAACTAAGGAAACTATTAGCAAGGTGAAAAGGCAGCCTTCAGAATGGGAGAAAATAATAGCAAATGAAGCAACTGACAAACAACTAATCTCAAAAATATACAAGCAACTCCTACAGCTCAACTCCAGAAAAATAAATGACCCAATCAAAAAATGGGCCAAAGAACTAAATAGACATTTCTCCAAAGAAGACATACAGATGGCTAACAAACACATGAAAAGATGCTCAACATCACTCATTATCAGAGAAATGCAAATCAAAACCACTATGAGGTACCATTTCACGCCAGTCAGAATGGCTGCAATCCATAAGTCTACAAGCAATAAATGCTGGAGAGGGTGTGGAGAAAAGGGAACCCTCTTACACTGTTGGTGGGAATGCAAACTAGTACAGCCACTATGGAGAACAGTGTGGAGATTCCTTAAAAAACTGGAAAGAGAACTGCCTTATGACCCAGCAATCCCACTGCTGGGCATACACACTGAGGAGACCAGAAGGGAAAGAGACACGTGTACCCCAATGTTCATCACAGCACTGTTTATAATAGCCAGGACATGGAAGCAACCTAGATGCCCATCAGCAGATGAATGGATAAGAAAGCTGTGCTACATATACACAATGGAGTATTACTCAGCCATTAAAAAGAATACATTTGAATCAGTTCTAATGAGATGGATGAAACTGGAACCTATTATACAGAGTGAAGTAAGCCAGAAAGAAAAACACCAATACAGTATACTAACGCATATATATGGAATTTAGAAAGATGGTAACAAGACAGCAAAAGAGATACCGATGTATAGATCAGTTTTATGGACTCTGTGGGAGAGGGAGAGGGTGGGGAGATTTGGGAGAATAGCATTGAAACATGTATAATATCATGTATGAAATGAGTCACCAGTCCAGGTTCGATGCACGGTACTGGATGCTTGGGGCTGGTGCACTGGGACGACCCAGAGGGAGGGTAGAGGAGGGAGGAAGGAGGAGGGTTCAGGATGGGAAACGCGGGTATACCTGTGGCGGATTCATTTCGATATTTGGCAAAACTAATACAATATTGTAAAGTTTTAAAAATTAAAAAAAAAAAGTACAACTGTCAAAGTTATAGGTAACAGGAGTTATGTTATTCCTTCTATGAATTGATTGGACTAGTAAAAGCTGTGGTTGCTACCATCCAATTTTTTTAAAAAATACTAAATAATTCTTACATGGAACAGTATACAAAATTATGTGCAGACACATTTTTCCCTGGCAATGATGGTAAACAGATATTTAATTTTGCTATATTTTCAATAGCTCTCTCCAAACGTTACAGACAAAACTAAAGAGTAACTCCTAGTACTATTCCTATTTTTAAAGTAATAACTACTATTGGGAAGATTCCATGTATGTCTTTTCAATTTTACTGTTATAGCTATGTATCACAAAACAATATATTATATTGTGATTATATTCTGAAATTTCTCATAAATAGTATCATGCAGCATATATCATTCTGATGCTTTTTATACTCAGCATTTTTTTTTTTTTTTTTTTTTTTTACTTTCTGAGTATTTATATGGTCTATCACAATAGATTGGTTTTTGAGGCTTATGGTGAATTACAGAGCCAGTACCTCTCATCAAAGAATTTGTATTCTGCTGGGAAGCCAGGCATATAGATGGAATGAAGCGAAATATACAAATATGATAATTACTAAAATTGCCTTAAGGGGACACAGAGCTAATGAGTTGATGCTGAGTTGCACAGCGACTGGCGCCCCAGAAACATGTCATCAAGCTTTTTGTGGATGAGAAAGCCTCCATCTGTTGCAGAGGCCTGATGTTCCCTTAGCTTGACTGGGGATCTTATGTGCAGCCTCTTGGATCCACAGGTTTATTAGAAGAGCTTGTTCACCTGCTCCCTAAACACCTGCTTCACCTGTTTGTTCCTGAGGGTGTAGATGAAGAGATTGAGCACTGGGGTCACCGCAGTGTTGAGCAAGGCCACCACCTTGTTCCTGTCCTCCCCCTGGCCGCCCTTGCCCGACCGGACATACATAAAGATGCCGCTGCCATAGACGAGAGAGACAGCAGTGATGTGGGAGGAACAGGTTGAGAAGGCTTTCTGCCTCTTCTTGGCTGCGGGGAGGCGCAGGATGGTGTGGAGGATGTGGCCATAGCAGGTAGCCGTCATGGACAGAGTGCCCAGGAGGCTGACATTGGCCAGGATGAAACTTAGAATTTCCATCAGACTTGTGTCTGCACATATGAGTTCCAGGAGTGGAAAGTTGTCACAGAAGAAATGATCAATGATATTGGGACCACAGAGTGGCTGCTGAATTGTGAGGAAACCTGGAATGATGTTGAGAAGGAACCCTGTGATCCATAAAGAAAGAACTAGCTGGACACAGACCCTTTTGCTCATGATGGTGACATAACACAAGGGGTTACATATGGCCACATACCTGTCAAAGGACATCACGGCCAGTAGGAAGAACTCTGTGGTGCCCAGGAAGAAATAGAGGAAACACTGTAGGAAAAGAGGCCAGAGGAGCCATGGGGAACCACACCACTGTGACCGAGTTCATTCTGCTGGGGCTCTCAGAGGCCTGTGAGCTGCAGATGCTCCTCTTCCTGAGGCTCCTCCTGACCTACCTGCTCACTCTACTGGGGAACCTCCTCATTGTGGTCCTCACCCTCATGGACAGGCACCTCCACAGGCCCATGTACTACTTCCTCGACAACTTTGCTGTCCTAGAGATCTGGTTCACCTCGGTCATCTTCCCCAAGATGCTGACCAACATCCTGACTGGAAACAGGACCATCTCCCTGGAAGGCTGTTTCCTACAGCATTTTATTTTTGTAAGATTTATCTAAGAAAATAATATAGAGAACTGTTTCTTTTCTTGTAATGGTTCATGTATTTCAACTTCATATGTAATTCATTATTTGTTCATTCTGCTTACAGGATTGGTGTGACTATCCTTGTAAATACCTCCTTGTTCAAATGTTGGAATTACTTGAATGTAGATAACAGGAATTGGAATTGCTTGACTTTTAAATATATACATTTTCTTCTTTATTAAATAGTTCAGGCAATTTTTCTCTGAAGTTGTTAAATAAATGTTCTTTATGTGGTTGCTTTTCTCCATCTGGAGAAATTTAATAGTCTTCTCCCTGTATTTGGGTCAAAACTTAATGCTATCAGATTTTCACATTTCTGGTTATCTGACAGAAATGAGATAGTAATTTGCTTTAATTTAATTTCTTCTGATTACTGCAGAAGTTGATGTTTTATATGTTCACATGTCTATTTCCTCTTCTTTAAATTGCCTTTATGTAAATTATCTTTATTATCTCTTTTCATTTTGAATGTGTTTCTTATTTATTTGTAGAAGCCCCCTATATAAACTTAATTTCTGATGTTTTCTGGTTATATGGTTTACTATGCATCCTACTATGCTTTCGATTTTTAATTATGTAGTGGGGCACGCTTGCAGGTTAAAAACTTCCCATGTATTAGGAATTCTCTATAAATTTATGTTTCTAATTGTCAAATTACTTTAATGATTATATACTTATTTAGCTTTTCTATTTCTTCTTTAACTATTTTTTATTATATATATATATATATATATATATATATATATATATATATTTTTTAGAGCATCTATCAGAACACTGAAATATGTGGCCAAGTCTTTTTCTTGTGTCAAGGATTTCTTCAGATAGTAAATCTCTGCCCTTGTTGAGGTCCCCTGTGAAACCTTCTCTGTTCCATATGGAGGCATGACTCATGAGGGTCTGGAAGCCTTGGTCTGGGTGCTGGACACACCAGGAGGAGGCAGGGCTCTCGAAATACTCATGATAGGGCCTCACCTGTCCTGGGATCCCTTCAAAGGCAGAAACTGGCCCTCAAGCCGAGTCATTGCATGGGGCTGTCTCTCCTCCCATAAGATCAACATCAGATCGAGGAGATTGCTGCACACTGAAGAGAATATGACTCTAAATAGATTCTAAATCTCACAATTATTCTGTATCATTAACAATACTTGATATAGTTGTCTTTTTATTTTTAGCCAAAATAATGGGTGTATGCTGCTGCTGCTGCTAAGTTGCTTCAGTCATGTCCAACTCTGTGTGACCCCATAGACAGCAGCCCACCAGGCTCCCCTGTCCCTGGGATTCTCCAGGCAAGAATACTGGAGTGGGTTGCCATTTCCTTCTCCAATGCCATGCATGCTAATTCGCTTCAGTTGTGTTCGACTCTGTGCAACCCCATGGACAGCAGCCTACTAGGCTTCTCTGTCCATGGGATTCTCTAGGCAAGAATACTGGAGTGGGTTGCCATT
The DNA here is from genome assembly GCF_002263795.3 of Bos taurus. Classification (NCBI taxonomy): domain Eukaryota; kingdom Metazoa; phylum Chordata; class Mammalia; order Artiodactyla; family Bovidae; genus Bos; species Bos taurus. The sequence continues at coordinate 25,145,864 of NC_037337.1, forward strand.
AACGGGTGTATAGAGATCTCACTGTGGCATTAACTTGCATTTCCATGATGACTAATGATGTAGAAGAGGGGATTACAGACTTCTTCAATAAAGGGTAGAACAGTAAATATTTTTGTCTTTGTAGGCCATTCATTCTGTTGCAACTACTGAACTTTGCCATTGTTTCATGAAATAAGTTATTGATAATACATAAATAAATAAGCTTTCTTATGTTCCAACAAAATTTATTTACAAAGTAAATGGCTGAATGGACTGGTTCATGGGCCATATTTTGTTGATTCCTGATGTAGAGGACTCCATGGCTTCACAGGGTAATTCTCCAAACATTTAAAGACTAATTAGGTCCCATCCTTTTCAAATTTTCCGTAAAATTGAAGGTGACGAAATATTACCAAACTCATTCAATGAAGCCTTCATTACCCTGATGCCAAAACCAGAAATAAAACTACCAAAAAAAGTCAATTTCTTGAAAGAACATAGATAAAAAAAAAATCCTCAACAAAATATTAGCAAACTTCAATTCAGTCAGTTCAGCTGCTCAGTCATGCCCAACTCTTTGTGACCCCATGGACTGAAGCACGCCAGGCTTCCCTGTCCATCACCAGCTTCTGGAGCTTGCTCAAACTCATGTCCATAAAGTTAGTGATGCCATCCAATGATCTCATCTTCTGTTGTCCCTTCTCTTCCTGCCCTCAATCTTTCCCAGCATCAGGGTCTTTATCAATGAATCAGTTCTTTGCATCAGGTGGCCCAAGTATTGGAGTTTCAGCTTCAGCATTAGTCCTTCCAATGAATATTCAAGACTAACTTCCTTTAGAACTGAATTAAGTTAGGAAACTTAATTCAACAATTTATGAAAGAATCATATATCATGGCCAAGTGGGATATAGTCTAGGTGTACAAGGATGGTTCAATATTTGCAAATCAATCAGCATGATATACATTAATAGCATGAAGAATAAAAACTTATATAGTTATCTCAACAGACAAAGAAAAAGTATTTGACAAAATTCAGCATCCATTCATGCTTAAAAGTCAATAAACTTGGTATAATGGGAACACATCTCAAAATAATACAGGCCATTTACAACAAACACACCATTAATATCATATCTGATGGTAAAAACTGAAAGCTTTTCTCCAAGATGAGGAACAAGACAAGGATACCTACTCTCACCATTTCCATTTAACATAGTACTTGCAGTCCTTGTCACAGCAGTCATATAGGAAAAAGAAATAGAAGACATCCAAATTGGAATAAAACTATTAAAATGCAAAAAGACAGCCTATCAAACAAGATACTTGCAAATAATTAGTCAATAAGGGGTTAATGTCCAAAATATATAAAGAAATTTATATGCAATATAAAAACCATAAATAATCTGATTTTTAAAAAGGCAGAGGACCTAAATAGACATTTTTTCAAAGATACATACAGCTGGGCAACAGACACATGAAAAGACATTCAACATCTCTAATCATCAGGTAAATGCAAATCAAAACCCAATGAGATTTCACCTCACCCCAATCAGAAAACTATCATCAAAAAGCCAAGAAGTAATGAGTGTTGCTGAGGATGTGAAAAAAGGGGACACTTTGGCACCCTTGCTGGGAAAGTAAACTGGTGCAGCCACTATTTAAAACAGCATAAAATTTCTTCAAAAATTAAAAATATAAATACTATATCATTTAGCAATTCCATTCCTGGATGTCTGTCAGAAGAAAACAAGAACACTAATTTGAAAATATATATGCCCCCTAATATTCACAGAAGCATTATTTCTAATAACCAAGATATGGAAGCAATCAGTATTCATCCATATGAATAGATAGAGAATATGTGTATATATATAAACACACAATGAAATATTACTTAATCATAAAAAGGATAAAATCTCATCATATGAGACAACATGGAAAACCTGGAGGGTATTATACTTAGCAAAATAAGTCAGACAGAGAAAGACAAATACTGTGTGTTTTCACTTATATATGGATTCTAAAATGCAAAACTAACAGAACAGAAACAGACTCATAGATATAGGGAATAAACTACCGGTTACTAGAGGGGAAAGAGGTGAGTGTAGGAGTGAAATAGGTGAAGCGGATTAAGAGGTACAAAAATTATGTGTATTTTTCCATACTTACAAAATAAATAAAATTATGTAATGTGCAGTAAGGAAAGGAATCAACCCTGCCAATACCTTAACTGTAGCCAGTGAAACTGATTTCAGACGTCTTGCATCCAGAATTGAAAGAGGATAAATTTGTTTTAGTTAAACGACCAAGTTCATATTAACCATTGAGCATATATGTACTTTTTGTTTGCTGTGTCACTAGGAGTTGGACACAACTGAGCGACTGCACTTTCACTTTTCACTTTAATGCATTGGAGAAGGAAATAGCAACTCACTCCAGTGTTCTTGCCTGGAGAATCCCAGGGATGAGGGAGCCTGGTGGGCTGCCGTCTCTGGGGTCGCACAGAGTCGGACACGACTGAAGCGACTTAGCAGCAGCAGTAGTAGGATGAGATGTATCTGCAATTGTCTGTTGGGACCCATCATGGTGAGGTAGGTTTGGATGGACATTCTTGGGACAGCCAACTTAGCTGAATAACATCTTCTTGGAGTCACTTTTCTCTTCTTTAGTTCCTTTCACTTCTTCTCATTTTGAAGTAGAGCATATTGTAGCTAAATATTTATTTTGATAGGGCTTCCCTCATAGGTCAGTTGGTAAAGAATCCGCCTGTAATGCAGGAGACCCCAGTTCCAAGGGATAGGTTACCCACTACAGTATCTTGGGCTTCCCTTGTGGTTCAGCTGGTTAAAAAGACGCCCTGGAAAAGGGAAAGGCTACCCACTTCAGTATTCTGGCCTGGAGAACTCCATGGGCGCTATAGTCCATGGGGTCGCAAAGAGTTGGACCCGACTGAGTGCCTTTCACTTTCACTTTCTTATCTTTTAATAGACATCTCCTAGCTACAAGTTTGAGACTCTAGCGCAGAAGAAAATACAGATTGAAAGGAAGATAAAGACCAAAGTCTCAAATCTGTAAGGCCAATAAGAAGCACTGCAAATGCCCTGTGGTGGCCTCCCGGTGTGACTGTGGCTGGAGGAGGGGCTGAGCCCCGCGGAGGGTTTGTGTACAGGCTGCAGGTGCCTGGGGAGCGCAGTGCTGCACAGCACAGAAGTAAGTGCCTGAGTCTGTGGTCCGCAAAGAGGAAACGTGCAGTGAGCTGCGGCGTTCTTTAAGGACTGTCGTGGCATTTAATCTTCCTTCCTTCCTTGTTCCTGAAGGAATGTAAATGAGGTGGATGAGGCGGCCCCCGGGCTTCTGAAGATACCACTGCACACTGTCTGACGAGGTGGAGAAATTACACCACAGTGTAGAGCTGGCTCCCTCCTGTGCAGTCAGGGCTGCGGGACTCTGCTCCACATCCACGCCTATCACACCTGATGAGAAAGAGACAGACAGCCACAGGTGAGGCTCACTGTAACTCTGAAAAAACCCTGAACGTGTCCCTCCAGCTCCCATCGATGTTGAGAAGGATAGGAAGTGTGCAGGACTTGTCAACTCTTTCTACTCCCTCCCTCAACAGTACAGCAGCTGCTCATTTCTTCAGAGTCCCCTGCAGGGCAGCCCCAACTCACAGCAAACCCCGGCAAACGAAAGCCCCAGCACAGTGCCCACTAGCCTCTTCATGATGCCTTGACTTGCTGCTGAGAAGTTTTCACCTTAAAATACACAGCTAAACCCATAAGTGGTGTGTCACTTCTTGTCTGGAAATGTTCCTGCTCCTGCAACCAATCAGCTCACCCAACAAACCCCGCTCAGGTGACACTCTGTGACAGGAAGCCCCACCTAACAGTCAACTCCACTGAGAACACTGAACTTGAGAAAACAAATCCTTTCTTTGCAAATTGAAAAAGAAAAGAAAAAATCTAAGATGCCCATAGGAATGAAAGGTTTGCAATACTCTATATTCTCTGTACTATTTGCCATCACAGAACATGCCAACTTCCTGAAAGTAACACAGGCTGAAACTGTAAGTCCTTTAAGCTACCACATCTCAGGGGTTTGCAGATAGCTCCCCCTACAATCCTAGTCACCATGTCACTCAGAGCATAGAAGTACTTGGTCAAATTACTTCAGTGGGCTTTTTCCTCAGGTGAAAGGAAGTTTCACTCTTCCTAAATTCAGATGCAAAACCTTTGATGCCTGAAACAAGATTGTTTCCAGACATGTACTTCAGGAGAAGCTGGAGTCCTTGGTTGGGGTACTGCACGTACCCAGTAGAGATTAGATTGAAGAGAAAATGAATAGTTGCACCTCAGCTCCAGAGGGGCTCCTTCATAGACAGTGATGTGGCCATCCGGCTGGTCACTGACTGGGCTCCTGAAACATTAGTACTGAACCAGTGAACTCAGCTAAACAAGTCTATTCAAAGTCAAACCAGAACAATGTTCTGTGTGTGGACAAGAGAGTAAAATGGAACAGTACTCACTCAGCAGCAGGAGTGCCTCAAGCATCAAGGTGAACACCAAGGTCATGGTGGAGCAGTAAAGAGGCAGTGAGCTGCTTTCTGGGTGATTCCCCACAGACAGAAGTCTCATGACTGGGGGATTTGAATCCAAGTTGCTCTGCGGTTGAGGAGGAATGACAGGTGATATCGATTTCTTCTTCTGATGGAGACCGTAGAGGGAGCTAGGAAGAGAGGCTGTCTTAAAACTTCCTGTCTCTAGTGTCTGAGATGCTTTACATGTCATTGTGTAAAAAATGGTGTCAGGATATCTCTTTAAATTGGAAGGAAGGAAGTTTTTTTGAGCTTATTCTGATCTTTCCCAATTTTCACAACAGTGCCCTCCAGGGGTCAGATAGAGAAATAAAGAGAGATTCACAATTTTTGTTCACCCCCTTGCTGGCTTTGTATGGTTGAATTTTAAAGTATTATAATTATGTACACAGCAGAATTTATGTTTTGTAGGCTCTGAAACTTACAAAATTGCACTTTCTATAGCAGCACAAAATTATGGATAAAAATTAAACACAAAATAATGCTTAGAATGAGAAATAAAATCATAGTGAATTATAAATTTTAGAAAGCAAATTCCACAGACAGCATAAATCTAGAAAATTGAGTCATATTTTAGTACTTATTTCCATGACACACTGCTATAATACTTTTTGTTTCTATGCTTTTTGTCTTCATACTTTTTACACTTTTCTTCATATGACAATAAATTTGTAAAAACTTTAATACAGAGAAAAGATAATTATTGATTGAAATTTACTTTCTTAAAAAATTCAAAGTGCATTTTGAAAATGGATGAAAATTTATAGGATTATGGTCAAAATTTGGAAACTGTCTATCACAGTACTATGTGCTACAAGATTTCATTACATTCCAAATTTTCTTATGTCATAACAAATCCTAAATACTATCAACTGATCACACCAATTAATGAGTTTGTTTTCTATGTTAGTTTCCTATTGATGAGTGACAAATTATCAAGAACTTTTGTGATGGAACAACATCTGTTTATATCACAGGTTCTGTAAGTCAGAAATCAGCACACAGTTAAGCTGAACTCACAAGGTTGCAGTCAAGGAGTCAACTAAGACTGTCTGGGGCATGGGGTCCTCTTCCAGACTCAGTGGTTGCTGGTAGAATTCATTTCCTTGTGGCTGTAGCACTCATGGCAATTTGTTTCCTCAAGACAAGGAGGATGTCTCTGATCGCAGGAAAAGTTTAAGCTCTTTTTTAAAGAGCTCACTTGATTAGATTAGGCCCACCTAGGATAATCTCCTTTTGATTCATTCAAGGTCATACTGATTAAAGACTTTAATTACACCTGCAAATTTCTTTTATGTGTGTGTGTGTGTGCTCAGTCCCTCAGACTCTTTGCAACCCTATGGACTGTAGCCCACCAAGCTTCTCTGTCCATGGAATTTTCCAGGCAAGAATACTGGAGTGGGTTGCCATTACCTCCTCCAAGGGATCTTCCCAATCCTGGGATCAAACCCACATCTCTTGCATCAGCAGACAGATTCTTCACCACTGCACTACCTGGAGAACCTTGGTATCATCTATCTACCATAGTTGTTAATGCCCTCATTGGACTGGCATGCTATGAGTTTCACTTTATTCTCATAAATGTAAAACATTGTGACCAGTCAGTAAGAAGTTAATATGAACAATAATAAATATGATCAGACAAGGCCATTTTCATACCAAAGGAAGAACATAAGCAAACTCATCTTCCAATGGAGAGAGTGGAATGCACAGATATTCCACAGAGTGGAATGCAACAGCGTGCAAGGAAACTATAAAAACATATTGGAACCAGTCAGGGAGGTGTTACATGCTCTTAAAACACTAAAAGTTCTGGCAAT